>NW_026967494.1:2121907-2721907 GCF_028390025.1 Pseudophryne corroboree
AGCCAGCTAAGGCAGGTGAGAGGCCATTTCCATGTTCTGAGTGTGGGAAATGTTTTACACAAAAATCAGGTCTTGTTACACATCAGAGAAGACACACAGGTGATAGGCCATTTCCATGCTCTGAGTGTGGGAAATGTTTTATCTGGAAATCAGAACTTGTTAAACATCAGCGAAGTCACACAGGTGAGAATCCATTTCCATGTTCTGAGTGTGGGAAATGTTTTTCATACAAATCACATCTTGTTATACATCAGAGAAGGCACACAGGTGAGAGGCCATTTTCTTGCTCTGAGTGCGGGAAATGTTTTACCTGGAAATCACAACTTGTTACACATCAGCGAAGTCACACAGGGGAGAATCTATTTCCATGTTCTGAGTGTGGGAGATGTTTTACAATCAAATCATGTCTTGTAAATCATAAGAGAATACATACTGGTGAGAAACCATATTCCTGTTCTGAGTGTGGGAAATGGTTTACATACAAAACTACTCTTGATGCACATAAGAGAAGTCACACAGGTACATCACCATTTCCATGTTCTGAGTGTGGGAAATATTTTGCACAGAAATCACAACTTGCTAGACATCAGAGAAGTCACACAGGTGAGAGGCCATTTCCATGTTCTGACTGTGGAAAATGTTTTGCACGGAAATCACACCTTGTTACACATCAGCAAAGTCACACAGGTCAGAAGCTATTTCCATGTCCTGAGTGTGGGAAATGGTTTGCACAGAAATCAGGTCTTGTTAAACATCAGAGAAGTCACACAGGTGAGAAGCCATTTCCATGTCCTGAGTGTGGGAAATGTTTTGCACGGAAATCAGATCTTGTTATACATAACAGAAGTCACACAGGGGAGAATCCAATTTCTTGCTCTGGGTGTGGGAAATTGTTTGCACAGAAAACAGATCTTGTTAAACATCAGAGAAGTCACACAGGTGAGAAGCCTTTTTCTTGCTCTGAGTGCGCAAAATGTTATACTCGGAAATCATATCTTATTATACATATGAGAAGTCACACAGGTGAGAGGCCGTTTCCATGTTCTGAGTGTGAGAAATGTTTTGCACACAAATCAGATCTTGTTATACATAACAGAAGTCACACAGGGGAGTATCCAATTTCTTGCTCTGAGTGTGGGAAATGTTTTAAACGGAAATCAGAACTTGTTATACATCAGAGAAGTCACACAGGTGAGAAGCCATTTCCATGTTCTGAGTGTGAGAAATGTTTTGCACTCAAATCAACTCTTGTTAGACATCAGCAAAGTCACACAGGTGAGAAGCCATTTTCTTGCTCTGAGTGTGGGAAATGTTTTGCACACAAATCACATCTTGTTAGACATCACAAAAGTCACACAGGTGAGAGGCCATTTCTTTACTCTGAGAAATAAATCAGCTCTTGTTGCACACAATAGACCACTCAGGTGAGGAGCCATTTTAATCTTCTGGAGTATAGTTATTGCCATGCATTGTTCTTCAAGGTTCTTATCCTATCTCCTATGCTTTTTGCAATATACATGCTACTGCAGGGTGAAATAATCAGATGCCATGTCCTCATCTACCACTGCTATGCAGATGACCTGTCTCTTGCTCCGGGTAACCCAGTACCAATCCTAAATGGTTGTGTAGCTGAGCTCCAGGTGTGGGTGATGCCAGTTGGCTGTGATTCAGTCCTGGTGAAACATGTCCTTCTGATAGAAGCTCACCAACAAAGGGCAGGGCTACAGCTTAACTTTGTTACCAACCAGACTTATGCTTGTTTGCTCAGAGTTACAAAATGCTGATCATGTGCGGAATATTGGTGTCCTGGAAGGCGGAGTGACACTTAGACATCACGTATCAGCCACAATCAGATCCTCATCTGAGGAACATAGCCAGAATCCAGCACTTATTTCCCTCAGAATATCTACCTACAGTCATACATGCACTTGTATCATCACACATAGACTACTGCAATGTGCTCTACCTGGGTCTCCCAGCAATAGAATTGCACCGCTTGTAGCTTGTACAGAATGCAGCAGCCAGGCTGTTACCTAACCAGCCGGTTCCTGCCACATAACACCCATTCTCTGCTCCCTTCACCGGCTGCCTGTAAGATGGTGACTCTGTGCCTAATTGAGATTGGATTGCAGTGTGCGATCCAAATGGAATTATTGAGGAAAAAGTTACGGGCTCATCCTGCGCATGCACCTGCATTTTCTGCCGAGGGGCCGCAGAAAATGCGATTGCCTGTCAGGCAGACGCAGTCATGGGTGGGCGGGCAATGCTCCATTTCCAGGAAGGAGACTGATCCGTGTGGCGCGAACGAAGGGCAGAGGCAGACAAACAGGCATGATCACGGTGGCTGTGTGACATCACATGCAGCCACCATGATTGAGAAGAATGCGGCAGGCCTCCTGAAGGTGCAGCTATGATGCGGCAGCAGGAGGCTTCACTAACTTCTACGATAAAGCAGAAATTGTGAGGCAATCGCATTTTCTGCTTCATCAGGTGTGAGGCGGCGGTCAGCATGCTAGGTGGCCTTGCCCTGTGATGGGCGGCCCCCAGCGCGCTAGGTAAAGGATTGCTAATTTTGCTGATTAGCAGCATCTGCAATCCTTACTGAATTAGGCCCGCTATTAAATAATCTTACTGACTCTCCCAGCCTTGCATGACCATGGTACCAGAAGCAGCTTCTGCCTCCGTACTGCCCTTGTTTCTTCCATCTGTTGATGAAGGACTGTTAGCAGTACCATAAATTCCCAAGCAGTGCTTAGATGTTGGGGAGACAGGGTGGGTGGCAGCAGTGCAGTAGCGGGGGATGCTGGAGGCAGTGTCTAAGTGGTAATATTGTCCCCAAGCAGCGCTGAGGAGGGAGACAGGGCAGGGGGTAGTAGTGGGAGCTGCTGGAGGCAATGTCTATGTGGGTAAACGTCCCCGAGCAGTGCTGAGGTGTCAGAGCGGGGAGATACGGGGTGGATGGCAGTAGTGGGGGGAGATGGCGGTGGCAGTATGTGGTTAAACAAGATGGGTAACAGTAGTGGGGGGAGGAGGTGGCAGTAGTGGTGGGGAGACAGGGCGGGTGGCAGTAGTGGGTGGAGACAGGGTGTGTGGTCACAGTGCAGTACCAGGGGCTGCTGGAGGCAGTAAAGAGGTGTATATGTTCCACACAGAACCAGTTGATAATTAGATAATGATTATGCTTCCTTATTTCTAATTAATCCCTTGTATGTGTTACTGTTATTTGCTGTGTCAGCCTTTATGTGTGTTCTGTGTAATAATCCTGAAAGTAGTGCTGCTACCGATCTCATATCATTTGTAGTAACTTGGAAAAGATGAGATATGAGGTGCACTCTGGAAGCTTATAGGGGGGTAATCAGAGATGAATGCAGATGTGACATCACGCAGCCCCCGCAGGAAACTTATCCTGCCCCGCCCGCATTTACCCCTCAGGGATGCGGCCACAATGTGTGTGTCTGCGTGGCCGCTGCGCATGTGCATTTTGCCACCACCGGGTAAAATCTGTGTATTAAAGATGTGAAATAAAGTCGTTTACAAGCAAAAGATTTCCGGTGCAATTTTGGCTATGTCCGATTTTGACAGCTCATTTGAATAGTGGGATGATATTACGGGGGGGAAGGGGGGGGGGTCTCTCTGTGTAATTAAATAGTTTTATAATTTTTGGTTTTAAATAAATTATGTCTGTTCAAATGTTCTGTTGTTTTTACTTTGTGATAAACTGTTTTTAAAATAAACCGATGGACAATAAGTCAGTTGCGCAGTTTCCTCAATGTTACGCTACGTGTAGCGCCAGTTAGCGTACCTTTTGAGCGTTGTGACGCTCTCGTAACACCTTGGTGAATATATATGGCTACAGCAATATAACACACTTAGACCTTAGTAGAGTGTTGGAAGTGTCCCTGACGCTTCGCCAGATTAACAAAATAACTTAGTCGAGACAGAGGGGTAAGTTTGGATTAAAGGTCCAACCCAATAACCATATACACTGCTCAAATAACACATCCTAGATCTGAACGAATAAAATATTCTTATTAAATACTTTGTTCTTTACACAGCTGAATGTGTTGACAACAAAATCACAAAAATTATCAATGGAAATCATATTTATTAACCCATGGAGGTCTGGATTTGGAGTCACACTCAAAATTAAAGTGGAAAAACACACTACAGGCTGATCCAACTTTGATGTAATGTTCTTAAAACAAGTCAAAATGAGTCTCAGTCGTGTGTGTGGCCTCCACGTGCCTGTATGACCTCCCTATAACCCACACAATTGGCTCAGCTGGTGCAGCTCATCCAGGATGGCACATCAATGTGAGCTGTGGCAAGAAGGTTTGCTGTGTCTGTCAGCGTAGTGTCCAGAGCATGGAGGCGCTTCCAGGAGACAGGCCAGTACATCAGGAGACGTGGAGGAGGCCGTAGGAGGGCAACAACCCAGCAGCAGGACCGCTACCTCCGCCTTTGTGCAAGGAGGAACAGGAGGAGCACTGCCAGAGCCCTGCAAAATGACCTCCAGCAAGCCACAAATGTGCATGTGTCTACTCAAACAATTAGAAACAGATTCCATGAGGGTGGTATGAGGGCCCGACGTCCACAGGTGGGTGTTGTGGTTACAGCCCAACACCGTGCAGGACGTTTGGCATTTGCCAGAGAACACCAAGATTGGCAAATTTGCCACTGGGCCCTGTGCTCTTCACAGATGAAAGCAGGTTCTCACTGACCACATGTGACAGAGTCTGGAGACGCCAAGGAGAACGTTCTGCTGCCTGCAGCATCCTCCAGCATGACTGGTTTGGCCGTGGGTGGTGTGGGGTGGCATTTCTTTGGAGGGCCGCACAGCCCTCCATGTGCTCACCAGAGGTAGCCTGACTGCCATTAGGTACCAAGATGAGATCCTCAGACCCCTTGTGAGACCATATGCTGGTGAGGTTGGCCCTGGGTTCCTCCTAATGCAAGGCAATGGTAGACCTCATGTGGCTGGAGTGTGTTAGCAGTTCTTGCAAGACAAAGGCATTGATGCTATGGACTGGCCCGCCCATTCCCCAGACCTGAATCCAATTGAACACATCTGGGACATCATGTCTCGCTCCATCCACCAACACCACGATGCACCACAGACTGTCCAGGAGTGGCGGATGCTTTAGTCCAGGTCTGGGAGGAGATCCCTCAGGAGACCATCTGCCACCTCATCAGGAGCATGTCCAGGCGTTGTAGGGTGGTCATACAGGCACGTGGAGGCCACACACACTACTGAGCCTCATTTTGACTTGTTTTAAGGACATTACATCAAAGTTGGATCAGCCTGTAGTGTGTTTTTCCACTTTAATTTTGAGTGTGACTCCAGATCCAGACCTCCATGGGTTAATAAATTCGATTTCCACTGATAATTTCTCTTACATCCTAGAGGATGCTGGGGACTCTGTAAGGACCATGGGGATAGACAGGCTCCGCAGGAGACATGGGCACTTTAAGATAGACTTTAGGATTTGGGTGTGCACTGGCTCCTCCCTCTATGCCCCTCCTCCAGACCTCAGTTGATTACTGTGCCCAGAGGAGACTGGGTGCTTTTCAGAGAGCTCTCCTGAGTTTTCTGACAGAAAGTATTTTGTTAGGTTTTTTATTTTCAGGGATCCTGCTGGCAACAGACTCCCTGCATCGAGGGACTCAGGGGAGATAAGCAGCCCTACTTCTGTGACTTGAAAGGCTCTGCTTCTTAGGCTACTGGACACCATTAGCTCCAGAGGGATCGGTGCGCAGGTCTTCCTCACCGTCCGTCCCGGAGCCGCGCCGCCGTCCTCCTCACAGAGCCTGAAGGTAGAAGCCACGTGAGTATGAGAAGTTAGAAGACATCAGAGGCAGCAGAAGACTTCACTGTTCTTCACTGAGGTAACGCACAGCAGTGTAGCTGTGCGCCATTGCTCCCATTCACCTCACATACTTTGTCACTGTAAGGTTGCAGGGCGCAGGGGGGGGGGGCGCCCAGGGCAGCAAATTAACCTCTCCTGGCAAAAGATGGGTATATACAGCTGGCCACTGTATATACCTACGAACCCCCGCCAAAGTTTTGTATTCTAGAGTGGGACAGAAGCCCGCCGCCTAGGGGGCGGGGCTTCTCCCTCAGCACTCACCAGCGCCAGTTTTTTCTCCACAGCACCACTGAGAGGAAGCTTCCCAGACTCTCCCCTGCTTAGATCACGGTGACAAGAGGGTTTTAAAGTAGAGGGGGGTGCACATAATTGGCGCATTGAGTATAAAAGCGCTATCTTGGTAAACATACATATTGTGTTTTTGTCCTGGGTTATTACAGCGCTGGGTGTATGCTGGCATACTCTCTCTCTGTCTCTCCTAAGGGCCTTGTGGGGGAACTGTCCTCAGATAAGAGGGTTCCCTGAGTGTGTGGTGTGTCGGTACGTGTGTCGACATGTCTGAGGTAGAAGACTTTTTGAGGGAGGAGGAAGAGCAAATGAATGTGGTGTCGCTGCCGACGGCGCCGACACCTGACTGGATGGATATGTGGAATGTTTTAATGGGCAATGTAAATTTATTGCACAAAAGATTGGATAAAGCTGAAGCTAGGGAACAGTCAGGGAGTCAACCCATGCCTGTACCTATGTCGCAGGGACCTTCGGGGTCCCAAAAGCACCCACTATCCCAAATAGTTGACACGGATACCGACACGGATTCTGACTCCAGTGTAGAATATGATGATGCAAAATTACAGCCAAAGGTGGCTAAAAGTATTCGATATATGATTATTGCAATAAAAGATGTTTTGCATATCACAGAGGAACCCCCTGTCCCTGACACGTGGGTACACATGTATAAAGGAAAGAAGCCTGAGGTCACCTTTCCATCCTCACATGAGCTGAACGAGTTATGTGAAAAAGCTTGGGAATCTCCAGATAAGGAACTGCAGATTATCTAAAAAAGGATTCTTATGGCGCATCCTTTCACGCCAACGGACAGGATACGGTGGGAATCATCCCCTAGGGTGGATAAAGCTTTGACACGCTTGTCCAAAAAGGTATCGCTGCCTTCCCAAGATACGGCTACCCTCAGGGATCCTGCGGATCGCAAGCAGGAGGTTACCCTGAAGTCCATTTATACACATTCGGGTACCTTACTCAGACCGGCTATTGCGTCGGCTTGGGTGTGTAGCGCTGTAGCAGCGTGGACAGATACCTTATCAGCGGATATTGATACCCTGGATAAGGATACCATTCTATTGACCCTAGGACATATAACAGATGCTGTCTTATATATGAAAGATGCTCAAAGAGACATTGGTCTATTGGGTACTAGAATCAACGCTATGTCGATCTCTGCTAGACGAGTCCTTTAGACTCGGCAATGGACAGGTGATGCCGACTCAAAAAGGCATATGGAGGTTATACCTTACAGGGGTGAGGAATTGTTTGGGGAAGGTCTCTCGGACCTGGTCTCCACTGCTACGGCAGGTAAATCTAATTTCTCTGACGTCCTAGTGGATGCTGGGGACTCCGTAAGGACCATGGGGAATAGCGGCTCCACAGGAGACTGGGCACAAATAGAAAGCTTTAGGACTACCTGGTGTGCACTGGCTCCTCCCCCTATGACCCTCCTCCAAGCCTCAGTTAGATTTTTGTGCCCGGCCGAGCTGGGTGCAATCTAGGGGGCTCTCCTGAGCTTCTTAGAAAGAAAGTTAGATTTAGGTTTTTTATTTTCAGTGAGACCTGCTGGCAACAGGCTCACTGCTACGAGGGACTAAGGGGAGAAGAAGCGAACCTGCCTGCTTGCAGCCAGCTTGGGCTTCTTAGGCTACTGGACACCATTAGCTCCAGAGGCCCAGCCTCGGAGTCCGGTCCCAGAGCCGCGCCGCCGGCCCCCTTACAGAGCCAGAAGCAAGAAGAGGTCCAGAAAATCGGCGGCAGAAGACATCAGTCTTCATCAAGGTAGCACACAGCACTGCAGCTGTGCGCCATTGCTCCTCATGCACACCTCACACTGCGGTCACTGATGGGTGCATGGCGCTGGGGGGAGCGCCCTGAGCAGCAATATTAACACCTTGGCTGGCAAAAATACATCATATATAGCCCCCAGGGCTATATGGGTGTATATTAACCCCTGCCAGATTTTCCATAAAAGTGGGAGAAAAGTCAGCCGAAAAGGGGGCGGAGCTATCTGCTTCAGCACACTGGCGCCATTTTCCCTCACAGCTCCGCTGGAAGGACGTCTCCCTGACTCTCCCCTGCAGTCCTGCACTACAGAAAAGGGTAAAAAAGAGAGGGGGGGGGCACTATTTAGGCGCAGTACTCATTATATCAGCAGCTATAGGGGAAAACACTTTATATAGTGATATCCCTGTCTATATATAGCGCTCTGGTGTGTGCTGGCATACTCTCCCTCTGTCTCTCCAAAGGGCTAGGTGGGGTCCTGTCCTCTATCAGAGCATTCCCGGTGTGTGTGCTGTGTGTCGGTACGGCTGTGTCGACATGTATGAAGAGGAAAATGATGTGGAGGCGGAGCAATTGCCTGTAGTTGTGATGTCACCCCCTACGGGGTCGACACCTGAGTGGATGGGCTTATGGAAGGAATTACGTGAAAGTGTCAACTCTTTACATGAGAAGTTTGATGACATGGGACAGCCGGCTTCTCAGCTTGTGCCTGTCCAGGCGTCTCAAAGGCCATCAGGGGCTCTAAAACGCCCGCTACCTCAGATGGCAGATACAGACGTTGACACGGATAACGACTCCAGTGTCGACGACGAGGAGACAAATGTAACTTCCAGTAGGGCCACACGTTACATGATTGAGGCGATGAAAAATGTTTTACACATTTCTGATAATACCCCAGGTACCACTAAAAAGGGTATTATGTTTGGTGAGAAAAAACTACCGGTAGTTTTTCCTGCATCTGAGGAATTAAATGAAGTGTGTGATGAAGCGTGGGTTTCTCCTGATAAGAAACTGATAATTCCTAAGAGATTATTGTCAGCGTACCCTTTCCCGCCAGAGGATAGGGCACGTTGGAAAACACCCCCTAGGGTGGATAAGGCGCTCACACGCTTGTCCAAGAAGGTGGCACTACCGTCTCCGGATACGGCCGCCCTTAAGGAACCTGCTGACAGAAAGCAGGAGACTATACTAAAGTGTATATACACACACACTGGTGTTATACAGACTCCCTGACATAAAATATTGATACCCTAGATAGGGACAGTATATTACTGACTTTAGAGCATTTAAAAGATGCATTTCTATACATGCGTGATGCACAGAGGGATATTTGCCGGCTGGCATCAAGAGTAAGTGCTATGTCCATTTCCGCCAGGAGAGGGTTATGGACTCGGCAGTGGTCAGGTGATGCCGATTCTAAAAGGCATATGGAAGTATTGCCTTATAAAGGGGAGGAGTTATTTGGGGTAGGTCTGTCGGACCTGGTTTCCACGGCAACTGCTGGGAAATCAACGTTTTTACCCCAGGTTACCTCTCAGCAAAAGAAGACACCATATTATCATACGCAGTCCTTTCGGCCCCATAAGGGCAAGCGGGCGAAAGGCTCCTCTTTTCTGCCACGTGGCAAAGGGAGAGGAAAAAAGCTGCAGCTAACAGCCAGTTCCCAGGAACAGAAGTCCTCCCCCGCTTCCGCCAAGTCCTCAGCATGACGCTGGGGCTTTACTAGCGGACTCAGGTACGGGTGGGGCCCGTCTCAAGAATTTCAGCACACAGTGGGCTCGCTCACAGGTAGATCCCTGGATCCTTCAGGTAGTATCCCAGGGGTATTTTTTGGGTGGGAGTTTGTTAGTGTGGGTCACTAGTGGACCTACCACTAAAAGAGGCTTAGTGTGTGGCGCACTCTTTTGAAATGATTATTGTATATTAAAATATTTCAGACTTTTATTTCCATATCTAAAAAATTATTGGCATCTCGAGCAGGAGTTCTATCCTATCTGATGGCCTGAAAAGTGCAAAAAGGAAGTTTTTTAATTTATTTTCTTTTTCTATGTCAGTGTAAGATTCATATTATCTGCCTATGGAATTAGATCATTAAACTGATACCAATTATCAATAAATTAATTGTTCAGGCAGAACAAGAGAGAAAAAAATGTGATTAAGTAAGCATTACGAAATATTAATAAAAATGAGTCAGTGCTAATTTAGCTACTGCTGAGCTCTCTTGAGAGGCTGTGAATAGCGCGCCCTTCAATAGAGGGAAAAATGAATGTATATCCCTATCCGATTAGCCCGTAACGGTTACCCAAGAAAAATATTACTTGTACAAATACCAATCAAAGAAAATCCAAGTAACAAATCGAGAAAGCACGATGATTTACATGAGTGTTTTTGTAACATATATGCACTCTTTACATCAGTCTACTGTTCAGGACTGGGGTAATAGTGTTAATGTCATTTGATACAATTTATTCATTCACCATTCTGCAACAGTGTATAGTAAATGAAACAAATCGTACTGGAGACCAGGTAATAGTTGCACTGTCTCAAGTATACTTGTCTGGAGAAAGGACAGAAAAGAACTATGGCACAAGTGAGAATTAAACATTCATATTATATCCTGTTCTAATAATTAATTGTTAGTCCTTTCTCTTCAGGAAGAAAGGAAAAAAGATTGTTTGCACCATTATTCAAATTCATTTAAAGACTGAAAAAATATCTGCTAAGTATAAGAGATTTAAACAATGTTGTAATTCATTGAGATCTTTCTCTGGATCTTAATTGAGGCTAATTGTCGGCACAGGGGAGGCTAATTATCGGCACAGGGGTGCACTATCAATTTGTAAGTGCTCATAATAATTACACTCATGGGAGATAAATATATTAATTAGAAACACTATATCCTGATGTTATTCACCTAATGTTTCCAAATAAATCATATATAATCATTTACGGTAAGTATATTATTATCATTTCATTACCAGGGTACAGACACAAAGATGAAAAAAGAGTCCCAGGTGTGTGGAAACAGATTCCCTTTCTGCTTTTCTCCCATGTGCCGTTTTGGGCAGTGAATGGGAACAATGAGAGTGGGGAAGAGCCGTCCACCTGGGGCTGAAGGGAAAGAACAGTGCGGGCTGCTTCTACTGTCCACGCTTAGTGTCCCCCACCCCTGTTACTTGGGAGCATTGCAGGGGGGCCAAGATACCATGCAATGGATGAGAGGGCAGCCCTGAGTATCTGATCAGCGTTTGCCCGGAGTATAGTAAACACCCTTGTCACGTTCACCACTTCTAATGCTACTGCAAATAGGATCTCTCCGCTTAGCAGTCTCAATGAGAGATGGGTGCCAGGTCAGGTGATAGTGTATCAGTGTCCCGCTGTTCTATGAGTGTTGCAGGAGCTGGACATCAGATCAGGATCTCCCCATGTCTGGTGTGTCATGTGCGCCCATGTGTAGTATTCATCAAAGGTAGAAGTTCCCAGTGTCCTATTGCCGCTACGGGTAACGTCTCTCTTTGGAGCTCGGCGGGGAAAAGGACGCCGGGTCGGGTGATTCCCGTACCGCCGTGTCAGGTGTACGCCCGTGTCCCGCTATTCAGTGAATAACGTCTCTCTTTGGAGCTCGGCGGGGAAAAGGACGCCGGGTCGGGTGATTCCCGTACCGCCGTGTCAGGTGTACGTCCGTGTCCCGCTATTCAGTGGATGACGTACGTTTCACAAAAAAGCTTGATCACATCTGTGAAATAAAAGTTTGAAATATTTTAATATACAATAATCATTTCAAAAGAGTGCGCCACACACTAAACCTCTTTTAGTGTTAGGTCCACTAGTGACCCACACTAACAAACTCCCCCTAAGAATTCCTCAAACAGACATGATGGTGTCACGCCTAAACAAAAAGCTTCCGAGGTACTGTGTTCAGAAGTCTTCAGGCTGATTACAAACCGATGGGAAAGGCCACAGGTGGACATGATGGCGTCCCGCCTCAACAAAAAGCTAGAAAACTATTGCGCCAGGTCAAGGGACCTGCAGGCGATAGCGGTGGACGCTCTAGTGACACCGTGGGTGTACCGGTTGGTTTATGTGTTCCCTCCTCTTCCTCTCATACCAAGGGTGCTGAGGATAATAAGGAGAAGAGTAAGAACTATACTCATTGTTCTGGATTGGCCAAGAAGAGCTTGGTACCCAGAACTTCAAGAAATGATCTCAGAGGACCCATGGCCTCTGCCGCTCAGACAAGACCTGCTGCTGCAGGGGCCCTGTCTTTTCCAAGACTTACCGCGGCTGCGTTTGACGGCATGGCGGTTAAACACCGGATCCTGAAGGAAAAGGGCATTCCGGAGGAAGTAATTCCTACGCTGATCAAAGCCAGGAATGACGTGACCGCGAAACATTATCACCGCATATGGCGAAAATATGTGGCTTGGTGTGAGGCCAGAAAGGCCCCAACGGAGGAATTTCAACTGGGTCGATTCCTGCACTTCCTACAGTCAGGGGTGAATATGGGCCTCAAATTGGGGTCCATTAAGGTCCAGATTTCGGCTCTGTCGATTTTCTTCCAAAAAGAACTTTTGTTAAAAGAGTGCTGCATATTTAGCCTCCTTTTGTGCCTCCAGTGGCACCTTGGGATCTCAACGTGGTGTTGGATTTCCTTAAATCGCATTGGTTTGAGCCACTTCAAACCGTGGCGTTAAAATATCTCACGTGGAAAGTGGTCATGCTATTGGCCCTGGCTTTGGCCAGGCGTGTGTCAGAGTTGGAGGCTTTGTCATGTAAAATCCCTTATCTGATTTTCCATATGGATAGGGCGGAATTGAGGACTCGTCCCCAATTCCTGCCTAAGGTGGTTTCAGCGTTTCATTTGAACCAACCTATTGTGGTGCCTGCGGCTACTCGGGACTTGGAGGATTCCAAGTTGCTGGATGTAGTCAGGGCCCTGAAAATTTATGTATCCAGAACGGCTGGAGTCAGGAAAACTGACTCGCTGTTTATCCTCTACGCACCCAACAAGATGGGGGCTCCTGCTTCAAAGCAGACTATTGCTCGCTGGATCTGTAGCACGATTCAGCTTGCACATTCTGCGGCTGGACTGCCGCATCCTAGATCAGTAAAAGCCCATTCCACGAGGAAGGTGGGCTCTTCTTGGACGGCTGCCCGAGGGGTCTCGGCTTTACAACTTTGCCGAGCTGCTACTTGGTCGGGGTCAAACACAGTTGCAAGATTTTACAAGTTTGACACCCTTTCTGAGGAGGACCTGGAGTTCGCTCATTCGGTGCTGCAGAGTCATCCGCACTCTACCGCCGGTTTGGGAGCTTTGGTATAATCCCCATGGTCCTTACGGAGTCCCCAGCATCCACTTAGGACGTCAGAGAAAATAATATTTTACTCACCGGTAAATCTATTTCTCGAAATCCGTAGTGGATGCTGGGCGCCCATCCCAAGTGCGGTTTGTCTGCAATACTTGTACATAGTTATTTTTAATAAAAGGGTTATTGTGAGAGCCATCTGTTAAGAGGCTCCGTTATTGTCATACTGTTAACTGGGTATAATATCACGAGTTATACGGTGTGATTGGTGTGGCTGGTATGAGTCTTACCCGGGATTCAAAATCCTTCCCTATTGTGTCAGCTCTTCCGGGCACAGTATCCTAACTGAGGTCTGGAGGAGGGTCATAGAGGGAGGAGCCAGTGCACACCAGGTAGTCCTAAAGCTTTCTTTAGTTGTGCCCAGTCTCCTGCAGAGCCGCTATTCCCCATGGTCCTTACGGAGTCCCAGCATCCACTACGGACTACGAGAAATAGATTTACAGGTGAATAAAATCTTATTTTTATTTGTTTATTGTTCCTTATATATTTCTTGTATATTGATTGTCCCCCTCTTTTTGATTTTCTGAAGGAAACAGGGAGTTAGCACTAATTAAAGAATGGGGGTGGCTGAGATTGGGAATCTCACTCAGTGCATGTCGTGCATGATGTATGCGCACCTGGCACAACAGTCCGAGTGCAGGTACATCTGTGCGAGATGTGAGCGTACGGACGCCCTGGAAGCCCAGGTAACTGATCTAGAGCGGACGGTTACGCGACTAAGGAGCATTCACAATCTCAAGCAAAGTTTAGCTAGAACAGTGGAGGAGTTGCAGAGGGGATCATTGGTAGATGAGGAAGATCAGGTAGCTGGGTCATGGTTAGAAGGAAGAAGAGGGGGAGGGGAAGACGGGACATCTCTGATCCACCAAACCCCAATAAATTTGCCCAATTTGATGAAGGTTCTGAGGATGGCAGTGAGGAAATGATGGAACCGGAGGAAAAAAGATAGGTATCTAGTCAGATTGTGGTGGTAGGCGATTCTATTATCAGGCCGACAGGGCAATCTGCTACCGGGACCATGATCGCCGTAGTCTGTTGTCTTCCGGGTGCTCGGGTACGGCAAATCGCGGACAGGGTAGATTGTTGGGAGGGGCTGGTAAAGACCCGGCGATCTTGGTGCATGTTGGCACCAATGACAAAGTTAGTGGTAGGTGGGATGTCCTTAAGAAAGACTATAGGGACTTAGGCAAGAAACTTAAGGCAAGGACATCTAGTGTAATATTCTCCGAAATATTACCAGTGCCATGCACTAGCCCAGGGAGGCAGAGGGAGATCAGGGAGGTAAATGTGTGAATTAGAGGCTGGTGTAGGAAGGAGGGGTTTGTGTTCCTGGAAACCTGGGTGGACTTCTCAGTCAGGCGGCATCTTTGTCATGATGGATTAGAAGGTTGGAGGAGCTTTTAAACTAGGAGCCTGGGGGGAGGGTTTAGCTAGAAGCTGCGGGTTCATTAGTGAGAGCAGTAAGGATGGGGGTAGTGAACAATTTGGGGGTGGAAAAGGGGGAAGCGTAAGATCAGATGGCAAGGGTATTTGCATGGGTATTGACACCGGAAATACTGACACAGGTATTGCCAAGATATTCCCAATTTATTACCTAATGACGAGTATGGCTCAGCAATACGGTATATAGAAAGTAATGTGCATAGCATAAGGGAGGATACTAACATCAGGGAGGGGGGTTTAGAAAGTCTTATAGATCAGATAAAGATAGTAGAGAGGAAAGCTGTATTAAGCATGATGGGAGGAAAGGGAGGGAGGAGAATAACAGTCAGTAAGGGTAAGTCTAGAAAGGCTCTTGTAAATATAGATAAGATACCACTAAAACAAACAGGCAATGGAGAGGCTAAGCTAAGATGTATGCTTGTGAACGCAAGAAGCCTATCGGGTAAAATGGGGGAATTGGAATGGCTTGTATCAAAGTCTCAGTATGATATTATAGGTATTATGGAAACATGGTGGGACGACTCTCACAACTGGGTTGCGAATTTGGAGGGATATTCTCTTTTCAGGAGGGATAGGGCTACCAATAGGGGAGGAGGGGTATGTCTCTTTGTTACACCATCTCTAAAACCAAACTTAATAGAGGGTATTTTCAGGGAGGCTGGAGATAACGTGGAGTCGCTATGGGCTGAGATCACAAGTGGGGGCACAGAGGCGAAGAAACAAGTCATTGGCACGTGCTACAAGTAACCGGATATTAGTGTACATGACGATGAACAACTCTTACACCAAAATGAAAAAGCTGCGGGAATGGAGGACATCCTAGTGTTAGGGGATTTTATCCTGATATAAATTGCAGTAACGATTCATGTGTAAAAACTAGGAGCAGCAGGTTCTTAAATACATTAAAGGATCAATACTTAACTCAATTAGTCGAGGACCCAACTAGAGGTAAAACTATTCTGGACCTAGTTTTACCAATAATGTGGACATTATATCAAACACTAAAGTTGGGGAGACTTTGGGAAACTGACCACTATATGATCCCATTTGACATCAGTTTCAATAAACAGCTATAAGGGAACAACTAATACATTTAACTTTAGAAAAGCTAATTTCAATATGCTGAGACAGGCACTAAACGAGATTGATTGGGAAGTTTTGTTTCATGGTAAAGACACAACGGAAATGTGGGATGCTTTAAAAGGGTTGCTTGATAGCAATATTCACAAATTCATTCCCATGAGCAGTAAATGCAGGAGTACTAAAAACAAACCAATGTGGCTTAATAAGGATGTCAAAGAAGCAATGGCTAAAAAGAAGCGTGCTTTGAGGAGTCATTCCAGCATTACAAGGAATGCAAAAAAAAATGCAAAAAAGTAATAATCGCAGCAAAAGTTGTAAACAAAAAGCAAATCGCTATAGAGAGTAAAAGCAATCCTAAAAAGTTTTATAAATACATAAACAGTAAAAGGTTAAAGAAGGAGAACGTAGGCCCATTAAAAGATGAATTGGGAGCTTTAATAAACAATGATAAAATAAAAGCGGAAATACTGAACAATTTTTTTCCTCAGTATTCACCAGGGAGGATCAGTCGGAGAAAGTAGTGCATAAAGATAGTGAAGATAATGACTCTTGGCTGGATACTTGTTGACCTCGACATCTTCGGATTATCAAACCGAATAAATTTGCACGGCTGGACGAAGATTCGGAGGATGATACTGCGGAAATGACGGTGGAGGAGGGGACTGCTCCCTCTAGCATCCAGAGGAGCAGCCCCTCTGGCACAGTTGGGACAAAAGATAGTGAGGTACCTAGTCAGATGGTGGTGGTAGGGGACTCTATCATCAGGAAGGCAGATAGAGCAATCTGCTACCCGGACCATGATCGCCGTACAGTCTGTTGTCTCCCGGGTGCTCTAGTGCGGCACATCGCGGACCGGGTAGATAGATTGTTGGGAGGGGCTGGTAAAGACCCGACAGTATTGGTGCATGTTGGCACCAATGACAAAGTCAGCAGAAGGTGGGATGTCCTTAAGAAAGACTATAGGGAATTAGGCAAGAAACTTAAGGCAAGGACATCTAAGGTAATATTCTCTGAAATATTACCCACGCTAGTCCGGGGAGGCAGAGGGAGATTAGGGAGGTAAATGTGTGGCTTAGAGACTGGTGCAGGAAAGAAGGGTTCGTGTTCTTGGAACACTGGGCGGACTTCTCAGTCAGGCACCATCTTTTTTGTCGTGATGGATTGCACCTGAATGAGGAGGGGGCAGCGGTGCTGGGGGGAAGGATGGTTAGAAGGTTATAGATTTTAAACTAGGAGGGTTTAGCTAGAAACTACGGGGCATGCAGTGAGAATATTGGGGATGGCAGTAGTAAATGAAATGGGGGAAAATTTGGGGGGAGGGTAAGAGCAGCCGGTAAAGTTATCAACATGGGTACTAAAAGAGGTTTTACCAAAGCACTAACTAATGACAATTACAGGTCATCGTTGCTACATAAGGTGAAAGATGTCCCTAACGCAAAGGGAAATACTTATCTTATTTGTATGTATGTAAACGCCAGAAGCATTACTGGTAAAAAGGGCAAATTAGAAATAATTGCAGCAAGCAAACAGTATGATATTATAGGCATTACTGAAACTTGGTGGGACGAATCTCATGATTGGACAGTCAAACTAGAAGGCTATTCGCTGTTTAGGACAGACTACATAAAAGGGGTGGAGGGGTGTGTCTTTACGTAAAACCATTTTAAAAAACTGATATATGGGAGGATTTGCAGGAGGAGACTGTAGATACGGTCGAGATGCTATGGGGTAGAAATTGCATGTGGCTAAAAGGGAATAAAAAAGGTAGTATTGGGGGTATGCTACAGGCCGCCTGGTATTAATGTATCTAACGAGGAATTGTTACTGAAGCAAATTGAAAGAGCAGCAGGAGTAGGAGACATGGTAGTGATGGGAGATTTTAAATATCCAGAGAAAAACTGGAAAAACGATTCATGTGATACTGCTAGGGGTAATAGGTTCTTAAACACACTTAATGATAACTACTTAGTTCAACTAATTGAGGAACCCACCAGGTACAATGCAATCTTAGACCTGGTATTAACAAATGTCAAAGTCGAAAAATATTGTAATGCATATGCCCTGTACTAACCCCATGCACATGCCCGCTGCGCGTGCACTCAGTCCGCCGTGCGTGCACATATCCGCAATTTACGTAGGATCGCTCCTGCGATCATGCGCGTGATATGGGTATTTACGACGGAGTTTGTGAGCGCGTAGAGGTTTATTAGAACATTACATATTTAACCCAAATAGTGTACATTTTAGATATAACTCCCTTGCACCACATCAGCGAGTATCAATAGTTTAAACAGTTCCAGGACTAAGGGATTCGCCGTTGCATGATAGGAAGGGTCAGATAAAGGTTGGAAGGTGATGTCTAGTATCCTATAACATGGGGTGTGGTCTTTTATAAGAGAAAAAAGACAAAGCCAGCTATATATCTTTCCAGGGCACACTTATGAAAAAATTAATTAATAAGATGATGAAATATGAGAAAATTAATACTTAAAAAGAGAGGGAGAAGGCAAATATAGATGAATAATTTTTCAAAGCATAATTGCTACAATTTTGAGCGATAGGATTTAGATGAGCGAATTTATCTTTATTCCCTTAGTGGTCTAGAGATTTCCTTAATTGATAATTTTTTTATTGGGAATAGGGTAACTCCGTTGGGTTCAGCTGTAGCCTGTCAGACTAGCACAATTAAATGAAAGTAGAAATGAAATACCTGGATCTGCACAGAAAATCGGAAGGACACAAATGACTGGAGAATAAAATACCTACAGTACCTAGTATTCCCTGGTGGTCTCCCAACCGGGTACTGACCAGACCCTGCAGTGTATGGCTTCCAAGATCAGACGAGATTGGGCATACTCAGTGCGGTTTGACCGTAGGTGGATATTCTCCAATCTGTGCAGTCAATTCCAGTGTGCGGATACTCATACACATTGTTTATTTTGAGCATATCATAAATGCCTGAATTATTGTTGGTATAAGAACAGAGCATTAAGCAACATTTGTGCTGATTGTTATACTAATGAGAGCAAAAGAAATCAGGCAGTGATGTAAGTACAATAGCTGAGTATGATAATCTAACAGGGATTGATCCCCAATAATGCATAAAATTCAGTGCAATGAGAAACACACAGGAGATTATATATAATTGTCTAACAGGGATTAATCCACAATTCTGGGTGTATATGATTTAGCACACAAAATTCCAATAAACATTAGTTCCCAAAAGCAGATATCCTGTGGTTATATCATATTTTAGCAAAATCACAAATTGAAGATACTTCAACAATCCTAAAGATATATATATATATATATATATATATAGTAAACAACAAAGCAGGCGGCACTCCAAGTCTGTTTGAGATTCAAGTGTATTTCATACACAAGTGATCCGACGTTTCGGGGTCCAAGCGCCCCTTGACAAACGTCGGATCACTTGTGTGTGAAATACACTTGAATCTCAAACAGACTTGGAGTGCCGCCTGCTTTGTTGTTTACTATCCAGTTTTATCTGAGATGGCACCCAAGCACTAAGTCCAGGAGGGGGAGTGCCGGTCCTCACAGCCTGTCTATATATATTGAGGGTGCCTTTAATAGGGCGAAAGAAAGAAACAAACAGATCTGAACTAGTGATGTACAAACAAAGAGAACATGACCAGGAGAGATTCTCCATTCCATTTATAACTAAGTACAATACTAAAGGGAATGTTATTAAAAAGATCTTACAGAAACATTGGGATGTTTTACATCTAGATCCGATACTACAGAAAGTGATTCCAACACACCCACAGGTAGTATTTAGAAGATCCTGTTCCCTTAAGAGTAAATTAGCTCCTAGTAATTTGAAGAATGTTACTGTACCACGAGCTGATAGATTGGAGGGATTCTATGCATGTACTAAATGTAAGGTATGCCAATATGTTAATAAGGATCATAAACAATTTTTTAATTCCAATAATTCTAAATCATGGAAAATTAAGGGGAAATTAAGCTGTCTTAGTACATATGTGATTTATCTTTTAGAGTGTAAATGTGGGAAACGCTATGTAGGCAAAACTAAGCGAGTGCTTAAATTGAGGATTTTGGAGCACACACGTAATAGCATTCATAAAGTTGAAAACCATAGTGTGCCACGACATTTCACAAATTGCTGTGACTCACAATTACGAGGTTTTTCATTTAAAGCTATTGAGCGGGTAGAATTGGATGAGAGGAAAGGTAACATCCTCAATTTGCTTTCAAAGCGAGAAACCTTTTGGATCTACACACTAAATACACTGGCTCCAGATGGTTTGAATGAAGGCTGTGATATTGTGCCATTCTTGGAAGGCTGACACTGTGTGCATGTATGTTAGAGTGTACCAGTGGCAGCGGCTACGTCCCGACTGGTGTGCTCGAATAGCATGTACGCGGCAAATGACTGAAGAGAATAGACACATTAGCTTTAAAGATCAGAACGATTCTAATTAATTTCCACTGGGATGTTTTAGAGAAAAATATTATACAAAGGTATTACACAGAGGGTAGGATATATACCTTTGTGTGAATGGATCATATGAGCTAATTTGCTGTTCATTCATGTATGAGATGGACTCCAGCTGTAATGTTAATTAATAGGTTCATTGATGTGAAATCGTGTAAGGATATTATTAGTCTTGGATAATCGATAATGAAAATGTGGATAATTTGAGCTTATCTTCTGTGATGTAATTGTGGAATGCCAATGGTTTATAAGTTGTATGAAATGTCTATTTGTATTTTTAAGTGAAATCATGTTGTAATTAATTAATTGAGAACAATACCTACAACGGGTATATAAAGAGATCAAGTTGTTAATTAACCACACCCCCTGACGAAGTACCTGACGTACGAAACGCGTTGGCCGTGGCTAAGTGACGTAGACGCCATCCCCCGGATTCAGAGGCGGAGACCAGACGAGCTGTGGTTCGGGAGATATACTGGCTAAGTTGCGGTGGAAACACCATGCTGATGAATTTTAACTTTTAATGTATGTAATCAAATGCTACAAAGTAAAAGTTGTTACTTCTTATATAACCAAGAGTGCGCTCTCCATTTTTTGACTATATATATATATATATAGTATAAGGTATAGGGTAAGGACTGTCAAGGGAATTGGAGTGGGAGGGAGTGGGAGCCCACAGGTACCAAACTGGGTAAAGAGCAGCTTTTAGGAAGGAAATAGGTAAGCCAGACCCTGTGGTTGACCCTTCTTTACCTCATGCAGGGTGGCTCTTTGGACTCTCCAGGTCCTGGGGAGTCTGTGGATTCTTCTTGCCCACTACCTGGTGGTTCTGTGGTCATCTCAGGCCACAAACCTCCCAGATGTCAGGCCTCCAGATAAACATGAAGGTGGTCCTGGGCTCTGTAGAGGAGGAGGTGGAACAAGCAAAGGAAAGTTGTGTCCCTTCTTAAGGGGCAATGGTGGACATTGTGAATGGTGAAAGGAAGGTTTTTGTGGGCAAAGAGTGAGTTATGCCATATATACCAGAAGCATGGGTCTTCAGCCTATGGCCCTCATTCCGAGTTGTTCGCTCGCTAGCTGCTTTTAGCAGCTTTGCACACGCTAAGCCGCCACCCTCTGGGAGTGTATTTTAGCTTAGCAGAATTGCGAACGCAAGATTAGCAGATTTGCGTATAGAAATTTCTTTGCAGTTTGTGAGTAGCTCGAGACTTACTCTGCCACTGCGATCAGTTCAGTCAGTTTCGTTCCTGGTTTGACATCACAAACACACCCAGTGTTCACCCAGACACTCCCCCATTTCTTCAGACACTCCCGCGTTTTTCCCAGAAACGCAAGCGTTTTTTCGCACACACACGTAAAACGTCCAGTTTCCGCCCAGAAACACCCACTTCCTGTCAATCACACTCCGATCACCAGAACGAAGAAATTTCTTCATAAAGCCGTGAGTAAAATACCAAACTTATTAGCAAATTTACTTGGCGAAGATGCACTGCGAACATTGTGCATGCGCATTAGCGACTAATCGCTCCGTTGCAAAAAAAAAATAACGAGCGAACAACTCGGAATGAGGGCCCATATGATGTGCCACCATTAATGTGGCTTCTGTCTTGTCCTACCAAGCTTGATTTATGTGCTTTGTAATTTTTTTAAGCAGGATAAAGGCTGATTTTTTTATTTCTGCAGTAGACTAGAATAAGCCCAGACAGTCCCACTTCCATTATACCACCGGAATGTGATGGTCAGTGACCACCGTGCCATCACTTACCTGTATGCTTACACGAAACAGAATGATGGAACACTTACACGGTTTCTTTACATCTTCTGGGATCCACTCCGAGATTAGACATTATGGCGTAATTACTCAGATAGGAATATAAAACAGAATAAAAATAAAAGCTATAATGCAATAATTAGATGCAGACAAAAGCTTTTATTATGAAATCATACAGGGGAGTATCCGCACCATATAGATGTAATATACAACAAACCAACGCAGATGGAACCTGGGTGACTCTAATGCACATGGTAATGTACAGGGTATATATGGATAGGATCTTGTATCTGAAAACACTCTGACACTCCTTATCAAGATGAGTGTCTGCAACAAGTTAGGTAAACTAGAAGTGAAAACACGTTCCAATGGCCGCCATACTTTCGTGCAGCAATACAGATTGTGGAAACTGGTATTAGACATTCACATTTACACAAAGCACAAGATACAAAATAAACAGCAGAAAGAAGACCTAAGCATTTGGGATGTATTATTTAGGAACTAAATATACAGACGGGTCCTCCGTTATCTTGGCTGGCTGAGGCGTTAGTCGCGATCAGGCATACGCAGCGTACCTGGGCGCAAGGAGGCGCGCCTAGTCGTAGGAAGGCACACAGAGCGTTTGGCGTTACCTTTGAGTGTAATACCTAAGATCATCCACCGGATGTCGCTTTTTTAAATCACCAATGCGCAAGCGTGTGGTCTCCATTAAAATACAATACTGAACTACAGCGTAAGAACTACTTTACTGGTGCGTCTCATTACGCTACATTATGCTACAGTATGTCATAAAGTCTATAACAGTATATACAGTACAGGTGCAAATAGTACAGCATATACAGATGCAAATGAACGTGTTACAGATACAGTATGGTCTATTGATGTTAGGGATATGCGAGTGTCCAAATCCCGTAGTATTAAGTATAATGGGGAGAGATAGAAGCTCCTCCCTAAGTTTCTGGATGCCAAATCCCTGTATGTATAGTTTATACAGACGCAAATGAACGTGTTAAAACACTTGTGTATGCAGACACAACTAATGTAGCTCATTGACTTTACAGTATGTACAGTGCACAAAATGAGTGTCCGAGTCCCCTAACGGCATAAACAAACACCAATGGGGAGGAATCGCTCTTTGCAGTACTTTTACACATGAACTTGAGAATCTTCCATGCAGTGCTGTGGGCTAGCGATGAAGGCTCCGGTCTGCCACGCTGAGTACCGGGTTCGATTCCCAAAGTGTCAATTTTTTTTGTGTTCCAGTGACATTCACTTTATTATTTTTTCTGTGTAATCCATTGTAAAACATTCAACAGAAGGGTGCACACAGGTTTCACACAAATCGGGGTAAATCTGCAGGAGTGACTCATTCACTATCTAAAATACACAGCGGTAATGAGCACGTATAGACATACCAGTAAATATAAATTAGTGTATTCTGACGCAACTAACTGTTCGAGCAACACAGTACTGTAGATCGTCGGCGTTAGAGAATCTGTGTTGTACATTATAAGCTGTTCCTGCTAATTAGTACTCTAATAGAAAAAACTGTACAGAGATACTAAGGACAGTGATTTGGCATCCAGGAACTTAGGGAGAAGCTTTTATTTCTCTCCATTATACATAGAAAGATTAAACTTGCCACTCTACGTTACAAGCTGTTCGTGCTATTTAGTACACTACTAGTGTACTAAATAGCATGAACCCCATCACAACAGTTGCCCAGATCAAGAACACTCTCCAGGAGATAGGTGTATATGTGTCAAAGTCAACAATCAAGAGAAGACTTCACAAGAGTGAATATAGAGGGTTCACCACAAGATGTAAACCATTGGTGAGCAATAAAACAGGAAGACCAGATTAGAGTTTGCAAACAACATCTAAAAAAGCCTTTACAGTTCTGGAACAACATCCTATGGACAGATGAGACAAATATCAACTTGTACCAGAGTGATGGGAAGAAAAGAGTATGGAGAAGGAAAGGAACTGCTCATGATCCAAAACATACCAGCTCATCAGTGAAGCATGGTGGTGGTAGTGTCA
Source organism: Pseudophryne corroboree (assembly GCF_028390025.1). NCBI lineage: Eukaryota > Metazoa > Chordata > Amphibia > Anura > Myobatrachidae > Pseudophryne > Pseudophryne corroboree. The sequence continues at coordinate 2,146,028 of NW_026967494.1, forward strand.
TGGCGTGGGCATGTATGGATGCCAATGGAACTGGTTTCCTTGTATTTATTGATAATGTGACTGCTGATAAAAGCAGCAGGATGAATGCTGAAGTGTTTTGGGCAATTTTATCTGCTCATATTCAGTCAAATGCTTCGGAACTCACTGGAAGGCGCTTCACAGTGCAGATCGACAATGACCCGATGCATACTGCGAAAGCAACCAAAGCGTTTAAGGCAAATAAGTGGAATGTTATGCAATGGCCAAATCAATCACCTGACCTGAATCCGATTGAGCATGCATTTTACTTGATGAAGACAAAACGGAAGAGAAAATGCCCCAAGAACAAGCAGGATCTGAAGACATTTGCAGTAGAGGCCTGGCATAGCATCACCAGGGATGAAACCCAGCGTCTGGTGATGTCTATGCGTTCCAGACTTCAGGCTGTAACTGACAAAAGGATTTGCAACAAAATATTAAAAAGTAAAAGTTTGATTTAAGATTCTGGAAACAAAGGAAGAAACAAGAGAGCGACTATGGTGTAGTATTTTTCAATCAGTTTTGTCTAGTGATGAGCGGATTCGGTTTTACTCGGATCTCAAAACAGAATCTTATTGGCTATACAAAACACATGACATCTGTAAGCCAATAAGATGCCGTTTTGAGAACAGAGTAAAACCGAATCCGCTCATCACTAGTTTTGTCACACACAAGATTATAGCGTACGGATTACGGCTTGACACATGGCGTATCATTCCCCCATTCTTTAGTCCAGGTTACTACTGGGATCTAAATGCTGCTAGGAGACACAAAGAATTGCTATATAGCGTAGTATATTTCCGTATGTGGGATTAAATTCAGTTATCACAAAATGTATATGCGTACCAGATAAATATTTGCATATCAGTATGGATATTGTATCCAGATCTTCATCTAGGAGATGGTAATCAGATCGCCCTTGGAAAATATGTCAAAGCTCAATTCACGAAACACTGATCCGGGCTGCGACCACATTAAGTAGTAAAGTATTTTTTGTTGATCTGGACGATCGCACTGATCTGATTTACAATATTTGATTTAGGATTGTTTAGTTTGTACCATTACTTTTGGTCCCTTAAAAAGTGGGAGGCACATATAAAAACCATTTTAATTCCTACACAGTTCACCTGATTTTGATGTATATACCCTCAAATTAAAGCGGAAAGTCTGCAGTTAAAGCACATCTTGTTTGTCTAATTTCAAATCCATTGTGGTGGTGTATAGAGCCCAAAATATGAGAATTGTGTCGATGTCCCAATATATATGGACCAGACTGTATATTGCATGACGCATAGGAGATAGGATTGACCCTTGCGGAACATTGCATGACAGTGATAATTATACTCCAGAAGATTTAAATGGTTCCGTGCTTGGGTAATGTCTAATATGTTCAACAAGAGCGGATTTATTTCTCTCACAGCATGAAAATGGCTTCTCACCTGTGTGACTTATCTGATGTTTAACAAGATTTGATTTAGATGCAAAACATTTCCCACACTCAGAACAGGAATACGGCTTCTCACCTGTGTGACTTCTCTGATGTTTAACAAGATCTGATGTAGATGCAAAACATTTCCCACACTCAGAACAGGAATACGGCTTCTCACCTGTGTGACTTCTCTTATGTGTAACAAGGGCTGATTTCTGTGTGAAACATTTCCCACACTCAGAACAGGAAAATGGCTTCTCACCTGTGTGACTTCTCTGATGTGTAACAAGATTTGATTTAGATGCAAAACATTTCCCACACTCAGAACAGGAATACGGCTTCTCACCTGTGTGACTTCTCTGATGTATAACAAGACCTGATTTCTCTACAAAACATTTCCCACACTCAGAACAGGAATACGGCTTCTCACCTGTGTGACTTATCTGATGTGTAACAAGATTTGATTTATATGTAAAAAAATTCCCACACTCAGAACATGAAAATGGCTTCTCACCAGTGTGACTTCTCTGATGTGTAACAAGATCTGATTTCTGTGTAAAACATTTCCCACACTCAGAACAGGAATACGGCTTCTCACCTGTGTGACTTCTCTGATGTGTAACAAGATTTGATTTCTGTGTAAAACATTTCCCACACTCAGAACAGGAATACGGCTTCTCACCTGTGTGACTTCTCTGATGTGTAACAAGATTTGATTTATATGTAAAACATTTCCCACACTCAGAACATGGAAATGGCCTCTCACCTGCCTTAGCTGGCTGATGAGTAATACGGTTTGTGTTCTGTGTAAAACATTTGGCGTCTGTAGAACAGGGAAACTCTGTATCTAATCTCAGAGCTGTAATAGATGCACCAATATCAGAGTGATCAGGAGAACATTTCCCAGGATCAGGGGGATTAGTTGATAGAGCTGGATGTATAATTGGGGTAATGGGATTATCTCCTGGAGAATCCTGTCTACTGTCATTATCTGTTATGTCACAATCCAGGGATAACATTAGATGTACTTCTGAGATATTCCTGCTTGTGGGTCCATCTGCTGGAAATAAAATACAAAATATATATAAAATGAGCAGACAAGACCCAGGATGTAACAGGACACAATATATAATTCTATAACTGCCATTTTTTTTTACCTGTAATCAGTGCTTTTATGTTTATTAAAAAAACAAAAGATAGGATGCTTAGACTGGAGCTTGATCAACACTGAAGGCTCAAGTGGGATTACTAGAGGTGACACAGACGCTCATATGGGATTACTAGAGGTGACATGGAAGCTCATGGGGGATAATAAGAGGTGACATGGGCGCTTATGTGGGATTACTAGAGGTGACACAGATGCTCATGTGGGATTACTAGGTGACGTGGGCGCTCATGTGGGATTACTAGAGGTGACGTGGGTGCTCATATGGGATTACTAGAGGTGACATGGACGCTCATGTGGGATAACTAGAGGTGACACGGGTGCTCATGTGGGATTATTAGAGGTGACATGGGCGCTCATGTGGGATTACTAGAGGTGACGTGGGCGCTCATGTGGGATTACTAGGAGGTGACATGGATGCTCATTTGGGATTACTAGAGGTGACATGGACACTCATGTGGGATTACTAGAGGTGACACAAACGCTCATGTTGGATTACTAGAGGTGACACAGACGCTCATGTGGGGTTACTAGAGGTGACATGGATGCTCTTGGGGGATTATTAGAGGTGACATGGACACTCATGTGGGATTACTAGAGGTGACGTTGGCGCTCATGGGGGATTATTAGAGGTGACATGGGCGCTCATGTGGGATTACTAGAGGTGATATGGACGCTCATGTGGGATTACTAGAGGTGACACAGACGCTCAAGTGGGATTACTAGAGGTGACATGGATGCTCATGTGGGATTACTAGAGGTGACATGGACGCTCATGTGGGGTTACTAGAGGTGACATGGATGCTCTTGGGGGATTATTAGAGGTGACATGGACGCTCATGTGAGATTACTAGGAGGTGACATGGACGCTCATGGGGGATTATTAGAGGTGATATGGACGCTCATTTGGGATTACTAGAGGTGACATGGACACTCATGTGGGATAACTAGAGGTGTCACGGGCGCTCATGTGGGATTACTAGAGGTGACATGGATGCTCTTGGGGGATTATTAGAGGTGACATGGACGCTCATGTGGGATTACTAGAGGTGACATGGATGCTCTTGGGGGATTATTAGAGGTGACATGGACGCTCATGTGGGATTACTAGGAGGTGACATGGACGCTCATGGGGGATTATTAGAGGTGACACGGATGCTCATTTGGGATTACTAGAGGTGACATGGGCGCTCATGTGGGATTACTAGAGGTGACATGGACGCTCATGTGGGATTACTAGAGGTGACATGGACAGCTCGTCTGGGCACAGATTCAAACTGAGGTCTGGAGGAGGGACATAGAGGGAGGAGCCAGAGCACACTAGTATCCAAATTCTTTCTTAAAGTGCCCTATCTCCTGCGGAGCCCGTCTATACCCCATGGTCCTTACAGAGTCCCCAGCATCCTCTAGGATGTAAGAGAAAAGAATATTATTTTTTGTAGCAAAACTACAAGTCCCAGCAAGCCTCCCCCGCAAGCTGGTACTTGGAGAACCACAAGTACCAGCATGCAGGGGGGGCGCTGGTACCTGTAGTTCTACTGCAAAAAAAATACCCAAATAAAAACAGTACACACACACCGTGACATACATGTACACCGTCACACAAATACTTACCTATGTTGACATGAAGCAGTCGGTCCTCTTCACCAGTAGAATCCATGGGGTACCTGTAAATAAAATTGTACTCACAACAATCCTGTGTAGATCGGTCCTCTTCAGAGTTTGTAATCCACGTACTTGGCAAAATAATAAAACGCAAAACACGATCCACGCCCTGCCTTTCCTCGACTGCCGGGACCCCCTGTGACTGCTGTCAAAGAGGGTCCCTTCAGCCAATCAGTGAGCGCCACGTCGTGGCACTCTCCTGATTGGCTGTGCGCTTCTGAGTTGTCAGGCGGCGCACTCGAGATACAATGTAGCGCATAGGCGCTCCATTGTATCCAATGGTGGGAACTTTGCGTCAGCGGTTGAGGTTACTCGTGGTCAACCGCTGACCGCAAAGTTCCCACCACTGAATATAATGGAGCGCCTATGTGCTATGCGCCGCCTGTCAGCTCAGACGCGCACAGCCAATCAGGAGAGTGCCACGACGTAGCGCTCCCTGATTGGCTGAAGGGACCCTCTTTGACAGCAGTCATGGGGGGGGTCACGCCAGTCGGGGAAAGGGGTCCCATGTGTAAACATGGAACCCCTTTCAGTGCGTGGATCGTGTTTTGCGTTTTATTATTTTGCCAAGTACGTGGATTACAAGCTCAGAAGAGGACCGATCTACACAGGATTGTTGTATAATTTTATTTACAGGTACCCCGTGGATTCTACTGGTGAAGAGGACCGACTGCTTCGTGTCAACATAGGTATGTGTGTGTCGGTGTGCATGTATGTAATAAAGTTATACTGTCACGGTGTGTGTGTACTGTTTATTTGGGTATTTTTTTTGTAGTAGAACTACAGGTACAAGCGGGCCCGTTTACCCCCCCCCCCCCCCCCCCCACAAGCTGGTACTTGAGGTTCTCCAAGTACCAGCCTGCAGGGGAGGCTTGTTGGGACTTGTAGTATCAAATTGTAAAACTTTGCAAAAGTGTTTGAACCTGACCAAGTAGCTGCTCTGCAAAGCTGAAATGCCGAGACCACTCGGGCAGCCGCCCAAGAAGAGCCCACCTTCCTTGTGGAGTGGGCTTTTACTGATTTTGGCAGCGGCAATCCAGCCGCAGAATGAGCCTGCTGAATCGTGTTACAGATCCAGCGAGCAATAGTTTGCTTTGAAGCAGGAGCATCCAGCTCTTTGGATGCATACAGGACAAACAGCGAGTCAGTTTTCCTGACTCTAGCCGTTCTGGCTACATAAACCTTCAAAGCCCTGACCACATCTAGTAACTCGGAATCCTCCAAGTCACGAGTAGCCACAGGCACCACAATAGGTTGGTTTATATGAAAAGATGACACCACTTTTGGCAGAAATTGTGGACGGGTCCGCAATTCTGCCCTGTCCATATAGAAAACCAGATAGGGGCTTTTATATGACAAGGCCGCTAATTCTGACACACGCCTAGCTGAAGCTAAGGCTAATAGCATGACCACCATCCACGTGAGAAATTTTTACTCCACGGTTTTAAGTGGCTCAAACCAGTGTGACTTTAGGAAACTCAACACCACGTTAAGATCCCAAGGTGCCAATGGAGGCACAAAAGGGGGCTGAATATGCAGCACCCCTTTACAAACGTCTGAACTTCAGGCAGAGAAGCCAGTTCTTTTTGAAAGAAAATAGACAGGGCCGAAAACTGGACCTTAATGGAACCCAATTTTAGTCTCAAAGTCACTCCCTCCTGTAGGAAGTGAAGGAAACGGCCCAGCTGGAATTCCTCCGTGGGGGCATTCCTGGCCTCACACCAAGCAACATATTTTCACCATATACGGTGATAATGTTTAGCAGTCACGTCCTTCCTAGCCTTTATCAGCGTAGGAATGACCTCATCTGGAATGCCTTTTTCTGCTAGGATCCAGCGTTCAAACTCCATGCCGTCAAACGCAGCCGCAGTAGGTCTTGGAACAGACAGGGCCCCTGTTGCAACAAGTCCTGTCTTAGAGGCAGAGGCCATGGGTCCTCTGAGAGTATTTTTTGCAGATCTGGATACCAAGTCCTTCTTGGCCAATCCGGAACAATGAGTATTGTTCGCACTCCTCTTTTTCTTATGATTCTCAGCACCTTGGGTATGAGAGGAAGAGGAGGGAATACATAAACCAACTGGAACACCCACGTTGTCACCAGTGCATCTACAGCTATTGCCTGAGGGTCTCTTGACCTGGCGCAATACCTTTGTAGCTTTTTGTTGAGGCGGGATGCCATCATGTCCACCTGTGGCAGTTCCCACCGACTTGCAATCTGCGTGAAGACTTCTTGATGAAGTCCCCACTCTCCCGGGTGGAGGTCGTGCCTGCTGAGGAAGTCTGCTTCCCAGTTGTCCACCCCCGGAATGAACACTGCTGACAGTGCTCTTACGTGATTCTCCGCCCAGCGAAGGATTCTGGTGGCTTCCGCCATTGCCACCCTGTGCCTTGTGCCACCTTGGCGGTTTACATGAGCCACTGCGGTGATGTTGTCCGACTAAATCAGCACCGATTGGTCGCGAAGCTGAGTCTCCGCTTGACGTAGGGCGTTGTATATGGCTCTTAGTTCCAGGATATTGATGTGAAGGCAAGTCTCCTGACTTGACCACAGACCTTGGAAATTTATTGCCTGTGTGACTGGCCCCCACCCTCGGAGGCTTGCATCCATGGTCACCAGGACACAGTCCTGAATGCCGAATCTGCGGCCCTCGAGAAGGTGAGCACTCTGCAGCCACCACAGGAGAGACACCCTGGCCCTGGGGGATAGGGTGATCAGCCGATGCATCTGTAGATGTGATCGGGACCACTTGTCCAACAGATCCCATTGAAAGGTCCTCGCATGGAACCTGCCAAAGGGAATGGCCTCATATGATGCCACCATCTTTCCCAGGACTCGCGTGCAGTGATGCACAGACACATGTTTTGGTTTTAATAGGTCTCTGACCAGTGTCATGAGCTCCTGAGCCTTCTCCATCGGGAGATAAACCCTCTTCTGGTCTGTGTCCAGAATCATGCCCAGGAAGGGAAGACGAGTCGTAGGAATCAACTGCGACTTTGGAATATACCACAAATCTGAGGTACGCCTGATGGAGGTGGATAAATGGGGACATGAAGGTATGCATCCTTTATGTCCAGAGACACCATAAAATCCCCCCTTCCAGGCTTGCGATGACCGCTCTGAGCGATTCCATTTTGAACTTGAACCTTTTCAGGTATATGTTCAGGGATTTTAAATTCAATATGGGTCTGACCGAACCGTCCGGTTTCGGTACCACAAACGTGGTCGAATAATAACCCATCCCTTGTTGAAGGATGGGAACCTTGACCACCACCTGCCCAAGATACAATTTGTGAATTGCAGCTAACACTATTTCCCTCTCTAAGGGGGAAGCTGGCCGGGCCCGATTTGAGGTATCGGTGAGGGGGCATCTCTTCGAAATCCAGCTTGTATCCCTGAGACACAATCTCTATTGCCCATGGATCCACCTGGGAGTAAACCCACTTGTGGCTGAAATTTCGGAGACGCACCCCCACCGGGCCTAGCTCCGTCTGTGGAGCCCCAGCGTCATGCGGTGGATTTAGTGGAAGCCGAGAGGACTTCTGTTCCTGGGAACTAGCTGTGTTGTGCAGCTTCTTTCCTCTGCCCTTGCCTCTGGCAAGAAAAGACGCACCTCAGAGTTTGTGTTTTTGTGATCGAAAGGACTGCATTTGGTAATACGGTGCTTTCTTAGGTTGTGAGGGAACATATGGCAAAAAGTTTGACTTTCCAGCAGTAGCTGTGGAGACCAGGTCTGAGACCCTCCCCAAACAACTCCTCACCCTTGTAAGGTAAAACCTCCATGTGCCTTTTTGAGTCAGCATCGCCTGTCCATTGCAGAGTCCACAGGACCCTTCTGGCAGAAATCGACATTGCATTTATTCTACAGCCCAGAAGGCTAATGTCTCTTTGAGCATCTCTCATATATAGGATAGCGTCTTTTATATGCCTCAGGGTCATTAATATAGTATCCTTGTCCAAGGTATCATGTTCCTCAGATAAGGTATCCGTCCATGCTGCTACAGCACTACACACACAGGCCGACGCAATTGCCGGTCTTAGTAAGGTACCTGAATGTGTATAAATGGACTTCAGGGTACCCTCTTGTTTTCTATCTGCAGCATCTTTTAGGGTGGCCTTATCCTGTGACGGCAGGTCTACCCTCTAGGATAAGCGTGTTAGAGCTTTGTCCACCCTAGGGGAGGATTCCCAGCGTAACCTGTCCGTTGGCGGGAAAGGATACGCCATAAGCATCCGTTTGGAAATCTGCAGTTTTTTTATCTGGAGATTCCCAAGCCTTTTCACATAACTCTTTTAGTTCATGTGAAGGGGGAAAGGTCACCACCTGCCTTTTTTCCCCATACATATGAACCCTCTTGTCAGGGACTGGGGTTTCCTCTGTGATGTGCAACACATCCTTCATTGCTATAATCATATAACGGATGGCTTTAGCCAATTTAGGCTGTAACTTTGCATCATCGCAATAGACACTGGAGTCAGAATCCATGTCAGTATCTGTGTCAACAATTTTGGATAGTGGGCGCTTCTGAGACCCTGACGGCCTCTGCGACATAGGATCAGGCATGGGCTGAGACCCCAACTGTCCTAAGGTTTCAGCTTTATCCAACCTTTTATGAAAGGAATTAACATCATTTAAAACATTCCACATATCCATCCAATCGGGTGTCGGCACCGTCGGCGGCAACCCCACATTCATTTGCTCCCGCTCTGCTTCCACATAGCCTTCCTCGTCAAACATGTCGACACAAGCATACCGACACACCACATACACAGGGGAAGCTCTTTTTGAAGACAGTTCCCCCACAAGGCCCTTTGGAGAGACAGAGAGAGAGTATGCCAGCACACACCCCAGCGCTATATGTCCCAGGAATCACACAGTAACTTAGTGTTAACCCAGTAGTTGCTGTATAATATGTTTTTGCGCCTAATTTATGTGCCCCCCCTCTCTTTTTACCCTCTTCTACCGTGAATCTGCAGGGGAGAGCCTGGGGAGCTTCCTCTCAGCGGAGCTGTGGAGAGAAAATGGCGCTGGTGAGTGCTGAGGAAGAAGCCCCGCCCCCTCAGCGGCGGGCTTCTGTCCCGCGTTTCTGTACACAATTATGGCGGGGGCTCATGCATATATACAGTGCCCAACTGTATATATGCCCAACTTTTGCCAAGAGGTCCTAATTGCTACCCAGGGCGCCCCTCCCCTTCACCCTACAATGACCGGAGTATGTGGGTGTAGTGTGGAAGCAATGACGCACAGCTGCAGTGCTGTGCGCTACCTCAGTTTGAAGACTGGAGTCTTCTGCTGCCGATTTTGAAGTCTTCTTGCTTCTTTCACCCGGCTTCTGTCTTCCGGCTCTGCGAAGGGGACGTCGGCGCGGCTCCGGGATCGGACGACAAAGGGTGAGATCCTGTGTACGATCCCTCTGGAGCTAATGGTGTCCAGTAGCCTAAGAAGCAAGACCTATCTGCAGAGAGTAGGGCTGCTTCTCTCCTCTCAGTCCCACGATGCAGAGAGTCTGTTGCCAGCAGATCTCCCTGAAAATAAAAAAAACCTAACAAAATACTTTCTTATAGCAAGCTCAGGAGAACTCACTAAACAGCACCCAGCTCCTCTGGGCACAGATTCAAACTGAGGTCTGGAGGAGGGACATAGAGGGAGGAGCCAGAGCACACTAGTATCCAAATTCTTTCTTAAAGTGCCCTGTCTCTTGCGGAGCCCGTCTATTCCCCATGGTCCTTACGGAGTCCCCAGCATCCACTAGGATGTTAGAGAAATACGGGGGACCTACGTCTTTTGTCCCCCATATTTTTGGCACCAGGACTGGACGCAGAGCCCGATGCTGGTTGTTAAAATACGGGGAATCCCCTGTCATCCCCCCCCGTATTTTTACAACCAGGACCGGCTCAAAGAGCCCGGGGCTGGTTATGCTTAGGAGGGGGGACCCCACGCATTTTCTTTCAGGATTTTTAACCCATTCCCCCAGAAAAACATGCTCTGATCTCTCCTTATTATTTTAGTCAGTAAAAAAAAAAAATATATAAAAAATTATATTAAATAATACTTGTGGCTCCTAAATAGACAAACCAAGTAGATAATCCCTTCTAATATAAATAGATATGCTACTACCAATAAAAAAAACACCAAAAAAACATGTTTTAATTTTTTTTTATTAGATCACGCCAGCAAAATGAGGCGGACTGAAACTGACGAAATGACTGTCGAAAAGCAGTTGTCGAATCGACATTCTTCAATTGAATATACTTTTGTCGAAAAGCTGCATTTTAACCATTGCAGACATGTCGAATTTGACAAATGTCGAATTGCAAAAAGTCGAATCTGAAACGGCCGTTTTTTTTGTCGAAAAGTACTGTATTGCAATGTTGAATCAGTATTTTTTGTCGAAAATGCCCCGTTTTTCGGCATTTGCGGCAATTCGACCGCAATTGCATATGGCCCTATATCTATCTCACTGGGGCTCTGCACTCACTATAATAACTAACAATAATAAACAGTGGAGATTTAGTTCACCTATTGACCAATGCATTTAAGCCTGCAGCCCCCGACAAGGGACCCCACTATACTGCAGGCTCTGCTCTATTGCTCAAAATAATTACCAGAAAAACAGCTATCACATTAGTGTTACACTTTAGGTATGCTGCTACCTGGTGTAAAGCTCACAGCAACTTACCTTATATAGGTGAGACCGTTACCTACACACCTAATGTAAAGCACCCAGGAGAACAGCGGACACAATCTATAATTAACTTAAATCAGAGTGCATGAGAGAAGGTGACCACAAAAAGATTAATGAAAAACTAATCTAATAAACAAAAAGAATATATATATATATATATATATATATATATATACATACATACATACACACACACACATATATATATATATATATATTCTCCTATGTAACCTGCAGATCTGCACACACCAGGAGATAGACATTTATGTATGTAGTAAGGCTACCGGGAGACCTTAAATTGAGCAATATTGGATCTGGCCATTACATTCTCTAAAGTCATAACCTCAGTACTGCACAGAGCAGGAACTATTATTCACAAGTAATTAGGAATTTGTTCATCAGGAACAAATCCACAATTACCGTTTAAAGTTTACACAATTATTTGAAGTCTACACAATTGATATTTGAAGATAACAAGACTTACGGTCGACTTACCAGGGTTAACTCTTTTTCTTTGAGAAAAAGGGTACTACCACCTATACGCGCTATCCAATACAATACATAAATGATGCAGTGAATGATGTACAAACAATGTAATATCAATGATGGATATCCCAAATGATGTGAAAATATATATAGAAGGACATCTTTTTCTTTGAGGTCCACAGGATCCACAGTCCTTGTATTGGGGTGTAGGTGGTAGGAGTTGACTGGGCACCACACAGTTAAGCTTTTAGCTCCCATGATGCACCGGACCTCCTCCTCATATACCCCACCTCCAGCCTAGGGAAGCTAGTTTTGTTAACAAGCCAAAAGGCAGGAGCCGGATTTCAGGAGAAAAGGAAGACTTGAACATACAAGACACACTATCAAGCAGAGTAGAAAAAATCAAAGGGGGGAAGAAATTGGATTTTAATTACCTGCCGGTAAATCCTTTTCTCGTAGTCCGTAGAGGATACTTGGGTCCACATTAGTTCCATAGGGAATAGACAGGTCCACTAGGAGCATGGGCACTTTAAGAAATTAATAATGTGGGCTGGCTTCTCCCTCTATGCTCAGTCTACCAGACTCAGTCTAGAAACTGTGCCCGAGGAGACGGACATACTTCAAGAGAAGGATTTAACTGAACAGTAGTGAGATTCGAACCAGCACACACAACCAAGAGGAAAGCCATGCTAACCAAACTTGAAAAGGAACAGCAATGGCTGAACCAACTATAATACTTAACCAAGTAACAGTGCAGAAAAACGAAGCACCGGGCGGGTGCCCAGCATCCTCTACGCACTACGAGAAAAGGATTTACCGGTAGGTAATTAAAATCCTATTTTCTCTTACATCCTAGAGGATACTGGGGTCCATTTAGTACCATGGGGATGCACCAAAGCTCCCAAAACGGGTGGGAGAGTGCGGAGGTTCCTGCAGAACTGATTGATCAAACTGAAGGTCCTCAGCGGCCAAAGTATCGAACTTGTAGAACTTAGAGTTCGACCCTGACCAAGTAGCCGCTCGCAAAGCTGTAAAGTCGAGACACCCCGGGCAGCTGCCCAGGAAGAAACCACCAACCGAGTAGAGTGGGCCTGAACCGATTTTGGAACCGGCATGCCTGCCGTAGAATAAGCATGCTGGATAGTAAGCCTGATCCAGCGAGCAATAGACTGCTTTGAAGCCGGGCACCCAATTTTATTGGGATCATAGAAAACAAACAGTGAGTCAGATTTCTGTGACAAGCCGTCCGCTTCACATACATTTTCAAAAACCTCACAACATCTAAGGACTTTGAAGAAGCAGAGGTGTCGGTAATCACCGGAACCACAATAGGTTGGTTGATATGAAATGCAGACACCGCCTTAGGAAGAAACTGCTGACGCGTTCTGAGCTCTGCGTGATCCTCATGAAAAATCAAGTAGGGGCCCTTGTGAGACAATGCACCCCAGTTCCGACACGCGCCTGGCTGAAGCCAGGGCCAACAGTGTAACTGTCTGCCACATAAGAAACTTTACGTCCACTGCCTGTAAATGCTCAAACCAATCCGATTGGAAGAACTGCAACACCACGTTGAGATCCCAAGGTGCCATAGGAGGCCCAAAGGGCAGTTGGATGTGCAGAACACCCTTCAAAAAAATATGAACCTCAGGAAGAGACGCCAATTGCTTCTGGAAGAAAATGGACAAGGCCGAAATCTGGACTTTCAAGGAGCCCAAACGGAGGCCCACATCCACTCCTGCCTGCAGAAAAAGGAGAAACTGTCCCAGCTTAAATTCCGTCGCAGGAATTTTCCTGTTCTCACACTAAGACTTATTTCTTCCAAATACGGTGGTAATGTTTAGACATTACCCCCTTTCTGGCTTGGATCAAGGTTAGAATAACCTTATCCGGAATCCCTTTCTGGGCTAGAATTTGACGCTCAACCTCCATGCCGTCAAACTTAGCCGCGGTAAGTCTTGATAGACTAACGGCCCCTGTTGCAGAAGATCCTCTCAAAGAGGAGGAGGCCACAGGTCCTCCAGGAGCAACTCCAGTAGATCCGCGTATCAGGCCCTTCTTGGCCAGTCCAGAGCAATAAGAATTGCTTGAACCTTTTCCCTTTTTATTTTTTTTGAGAATCCTTGGGATTAACGGAAGTGGTGGAAACACGTAGACCATCTGGTAGACCCATGGAGTCACCAGAGAGTCTGCCGCCACTGATTGCGGGTCTCTCGACCTGGAACAATATCACAAGCTTCTTGTTGAGACGAGAAGCCCTCATGTCGATTTGGGGAAGTCCCCACCGACGTGCCAGGGACCCGAACACCTGCGGGTGAAGGCCCCACTCTCCTGGATGGAGGTCGTGTCTGCAGAGGGAGTTTGCTTCCCAGTTGTCCACTACCGGAATGAAGATTGCCAACAACGCCACCACGTCTTTATGCCCAGAGGAGAATCCTTTTTACCTCCGACATTGCAGCTCTGTTTTTCGTTCCGCCTTGTCGGTTTATGTATGCTACTGCCGTCACATTGTCCGACTGAACTTGTATGGCCTGATCTTGAAGAATATGGGATGGGAGGCGTTGTATACGCCCCGAGTTCCAGAATGTTGATCGGAAGTATAGATTCTTGACTTGACCATTTTCCTTGGAACTGTTCCCCTTGGGTGACTGCTCCCCAACAACTGAGGCTTGCGTCTGTGGGTAGCAGAATCCAATTTTTAATCCCGAACCTTCGGCTAGGTGAGAAGTCGGAAGCCACTGCAGAAGAGAAATCCTGGCTCTTGGCGACAGACGTATCCTCTGGTGCATGTGGAGATGCGATCTGGACCATTTGTCCAACAGATCCAGCTGGAAGGGCCTTGCGTGAAACATTTCATATTGCAGAGATCAGTAAGAGGCCACCATCTTCCCCAAGAGGCGAATGCACAGGTGCACCGAAATCCGGGTAGGTCTTAGAATGTCTTGTACCCTCGACTGGATCACCAATGCCTTTTGCATTGGGAGGAATACCCTCCGCGCCTCCGTATCCAGTATCATTCCCAGGAACGGAAGCCTCCGTTCACTCCCCGCAAGCGGAGGAGCAACATCAACTCTGCCATCACCTTGGTGAATACCCGTGGTGAGTCCAAATGGCAGGGCCTGGAACTGGTAGAGGCAGTCCTGTAACACAAACCTGAGATAAGCCTGATGAGGCTGCCAAATCGGGACATGGAGTTATGTATCCTTGATGTCCAGAGACATCAGGAATTCCCCATCCTCCAGACCTGAGATCACCGCTCTCAGAGATTCCATCTTGAATTTGAACACCTTTAATTATGGGTTCAGAGACTTTAGGATTAAAATGGGTCATACCGAACCGTCCGGTTTTGGCACTACAAACAGTTTGGAATCATAACACTTGTTTTGTAGGTGAGGTGGAACTGGCACAATGACCTGAGTCTGTACCAGTTTTTTTTTTTTTATCAATAATTTTTATTCAGATTTTTTTTTTGTTATGCAAAACAGGGGTACAGAAAGAAAAGGAGAGGGGGGGAAGGGGGAGTAGTAAATACATAAGAGAGACATTTTGTATACTTATACATACATTTCAAAATCGATCAAACATGTGTATCAGAAGGAGTACAATGGACATAATGTAGTGAGGGGTACATAATAAAGGAAAAATAAAATAAAAAATGAATGAGTCCACAATAACTCCAAGAACTGCAACCAAGAGCACCGAGCGGCCCCATGCCTAGGAAGGGGAGGCGTCTCCAACTAGGGGAAGGGTGTGAGGGTGAATGTCCGGGGAGGACGATCGCCGTACTAAGTTGGCTCCCTCACCCTCCGTGGTAAAGAGCATCCAAGGCTTCCAACGCACTAGAGGGGACTTGGCAGAGAGGGAGCAAGGCATATACTCAGTCTCCATCAAGAATTGCCTCTGAATTTTATGTATGACTTTCATTAGGGGGGGGGGGGGGGGTACGGATTGTTTCCAGTTCTGGGTTAAGGCCGCTCGGGCTGCAAGGCAAATATGACCCAAACCATATTGTAAATTAGCACCTACGGTGCGCGGGTAGACATTTAGTAAAGCGATGAGTGGGGTGGGGGTCAGGGTGAGTCCCAGTACTTTATTATTCAACCCAAACACCTCGACCCAGTACGACTTAATAGAGGGGCAGGTCCAAAAAATATGAAAAAGATGGCCCACCTCACCGCTGAGACGCCAGCAAAACTTTGAGCATGCAGGCCAAATCGTGTGCAACCTATCGGGTGTGAGATATAACCTATGCAGTAACTTGACGTGCATCTCGGAATGGTTTAGGCATTTGGACATAGTGAAGGATGACAGAAAAATGTGTTGCCATTGGGGTTCGGTAAGGGTACAGCCAATATCAACCTCCCACCTGATTTAGGCTCTAGTTTTAAGAACGGGAACTAATGCTAGTAGTGTCTTGTACCAGAAGGAGATCTCACCTGCAGAGTCATCCTTAAGAAGACGACCCACGACTTGAGACATAGTAGGGTGCAATGGGGAGGGGGTAAGGTGTAGGCTGTTCCACCAATGTTGTATTTGATAGTATCTGAGCCTCTCAGATTCAGGTAAAGCAAAGCGTTCTTGGATGGTAGAGTAGGAGCTGAGCACGGGCCCGTTGAGCAGAACTCCTAGTAGACTGATCCCCCTAGAACACCAACCTGTCAAAATTAAGATTAGGGATTAGGGCGGTTACTGTACGTAGGGAAATTCGAGGCAAGGTATGAAGGGGAGAATATGAGTCGATGGTCAGTTTATCCCAGACCTGTAAAGTGGCTCGGGTTGAGGGGAGAAGGCGTAGATCCGAGGGTCGCATAGATTTAGGTAGCCAAAAAAGATCCCTAAAGGGGAACCTAAGGCAGGTTAGTCCCTCCAAACACGTCCACTCCGAATGGACATCACTAGTGAGAGCTTTAATCTGAGCCAAAAGGCAAGCTTCTTGGTATAGAGGGAGGTTTGGCATGTCGAGGCCGCCTACTCTCCTAGGTAATGACATCCTGGCACGGGACAATTTAGGTGGTCGCAAAGACCAGACATAATTGGTGAGGATAGTAGTAACCTTATCTAAATATTTCTTGGGGAAGACAAAGGGGATTGTGCGAAACAGAAACATTAATTTGGGAAGCAACAACATTTTAAAGGCGGCCAGGAGTCCCAGCCATGATATCTCATAGTTGAGCCACAATTTGGTGGACAATTGTAGCGCAGTCAGTAAAGGGGGGAGGTTATCATCAAATACAGAAGAGGAGGATGGGGGGATATGGATACCCAAATACTTTATCAAGGTTGTTTGCCAATTGTAGGGGTATTTAGTACACAGAGGGGCCATGGAATGAGCGAGATTGATAGGCAGAGCGTCAGTTTTAGTTGTGTTTAATTTGTAGTAGGACGCTGCAGAGTACCTATCTATAATATTGTGTAAATGAGGGAGTGAGGTGCAGGGGTCGGTTACAAATAAAAGAACATCATCTGCAAATAAGCATAGTTTATGGGGGACGGTACCTAGATGGAATCCTGGGAACTGTGAGTCCGCCCGAATCTTAGCAGCCAAGGGTTCAATCGCCAGGACAATAATGAGAGGGGAGAGGGGGCAGCCCTGATGCGTGCCATTGTAGAATGGGAAGGAGGAAGACAGGAAACCATTACTAAAGGCCCGGGCCGAGGGCGAGCATAGATGACAGGATACGGTCGCGGAAGCCAAATTTCAATAATACTTCCTGTATGTAGGTCCAGTTTATGCGGTCGAAAGCCTTCTCTGCATCTGAGGATAACAGGAGGAGGCCCTGATCACGGGCTATGGAGTCTACGAGGTTAAATACCCTACGGGTATTATCAGACGCTTGTCGACCGGGGATGAATCCAACTTGATCAGGGTGTATCAAGGAGGGAAGGAGGGCGTTCAGTTGGTGAACTATTAATTTAGCATATATTTTAATGTCTCCGTTTAACAGCGCAATGGTAGTTTTGGCAAGAAGTCAAGTCCTTACCTGGTTTGGGGATCGTGACAATACGAGCCTCCAGCACCTCCGTTGGGAGAGTGCCCTGAGAAGTGATTTCATTATAAACTGTTACCAGGGAGGGAGCCAGGAGGTCCTGGAGTGAAGCATAAAAATCATTTATAAAGCCGTCTGGGCCTGGGGCCTTATCTTTAGGGAGGGATTTAATCGCCCTTAACGTGTCCGTGTTCAACCAGGGAGCATTCAGTACTTCTAATTGGTCATCGGTAATGGAAGGAAGTTTCAAGTCAGTGAGGAAGGAGTTGATAGAGGGAAGAGTGGGCTGCGGGGTAGAAGGGTCAGTCGAGAGATTATAAAGTTGGGAATAAAAGTCAGCAAACTGATTTGATATCTCCGAAGGGTTAGATATTTTGGCGCCTGTTGGGGATATAATAAGCTTAATTCTATTCCTAGCTTGTTGCACTCTAAGCTTACGAGCAAGCAGTTTTCCCGGTCTATTCCCCGCCAGGTAAAATTTCTGACGCATCCTGTTTAATGAGGCCTGGGTACGCACCATAAGCAACGTCTGAAGCTGGAACCTGTCACAACCCGGTCCAGTTTGCCCTGCCGATGGGTCACTTACCCCTCCTGCCGCATGCAGATTCGCTCCATCACAAAGTACCCGTGCCCGCTGTCACTTACAAGACATACAGGCTTCAGTATTTCCCGGCCTGGTAGGCCACAAGCTACATCAAAGCCTGACCTAGAGTACTGCTGTGTCAAGTCCCACTCACCTGACCATGGTTCAGCCAATCGTTAGCCAGTATGATCTCACTGCACCATCTGATTCTGCTCAGCCTATCCCAATTAGCCAAGGGGTATATGTTCCGGTTACTGGCTCTCAGTCTTCGCTAGTTCATTGTCTAGCTCAGCTCTAGCTGAGTGAAGTTAACTGTGTTTCCCTGCAGGTGCAGTTTCTTTCCTAAGTGCTGCACAGTATTGTTATCCAGCTCTACACCTGTGCAGGCCTTTCCTTTGGCTGCACAGGTAATCTCATCAAGCTCCTGACTGCTGGTGCCAGCCAGCACCTGAGATTTCAGCCTGTTTCAGTTCCCTGGATCCACTCCGGTTATTCACAAACTACCATCCTGTTCCGTGTTCAGTTTGCATCCAGTCCAAGTCATCTCAAGAGTGCTTCCTGATCCAGTTCTACAGTGACCATCCAGCCGGTTACCTCACTGCTAAGGTCAGCCACTCCACCATACTGGACTGCAGCTACAAGTAAGGAGAGTGTTGTACATCATTATAGTTTCATCCCAGTGTTAGCCTGGTTACTACTATCACACTCTCTCATACATCATCCATTCACCAACCCCAAAACCCTTGGAGGTCTAGTGGTCACGATCCCGCATTTTCTTGCCGAGACCCGGGTTCGATTCCCGGCCAGGGGATGGTATTTGCCAGCTTACTTATACACCTCCAAGTACTTGCACAGACATTTCCTGACTCCGGATTTACAAACAAATACCAGTCTGACAGTATGAACTAGCCTCATGGATCCGGCTGAAGGAATTTGTCTGTCACCGGACCTCCTGAATAATATTGCAGGTCGTCTGGAGGGTCTGGAGGTAACAAATCACCAGCTGGCACGATGCATACGAGGAATCTCTACCCGCCAAGATCAATTTCTGACTACTGCTACAGGACCAGGAGTTCTTACCCATCCTGTACAATATGCTGCTTCTGTGCCCAGACTTCACCTTCCTACACCTGATAAGTTTGATGGAAACCCCAAGCTATGCCGGGGTTTTTTTAACCAATGTGACGTACATTTCACTCTACAACCTGCCAACTTTCCTTCGGATAAAATCAAAGTTGCATATATTGTCTCCCTGCTATCCGGTCCAGCCCTGGAGTGGGTATCACCTTTGTGGGAGAGATCTGACCCATTGCTGTTTGCCTATACTGACTTTATTGCCACTTTCCGTAAGATATTTGACGAGCCCGGAAGATCTACGTCAGCATCTAAAGACATCTTACGTCTGCGCCAGGGCACTAAAACCATGGGTCAGTATGTGGTACAGTTCCAGACAATAGCATCGGAATTACAGTGGAACGAAGAAGCCCTCATAGCTACATTCTGGCATGGGCTATCAGAAGAAATCAAAGATGTCTTGGCAACTCGTGACCATCCTTCCAAGTTGGCAGATCTCATTTCCCTGTGCACCAAAGTGGACTTACGACTCCGAGAACGTTCCTGTGAGAAAAGTACATTAAAGGTTCCATCAGTATCTTTTCCTGAGAAAATCACTGCTGTTGAGAAATCCATGCAACATGGCAGATCCCGCCTCCCTCCAGAGGAGCGTCAGAGGCGACGACAAACAAATCTGTGTTTGTACTGTGGTGAAGCTGGACATTTGATCTCCTCTTGTACCAGACGACCGGGAAAACGGTCGCTCCAGATTCCTCAGGAAGGAAAGAGATTAGGAGTATTACATCCCTCTCCCAAACAGTCAGACTCCGTGATTTCAGTGACTCTTGTTGTGGCTAACAAACGTAACTTTCTGTCTGTTCTCCTGGACTCTGGTGCTGCTGGAAATTTCATAACGCAAAGTTATGTTGCCAAGCATCACATACCCACTGTGACACTGGCTCATCCAGTGTCACTGTCAGCGGTGGATGGCAGTTTAATCCCACATGGATCCATCACCCAGTGTACTTCAGTAGTTAAACTCCAGGTGGGGGCATTACATTCTGAAGAAATATCTTTTCTGGTCATCCCTAAAGCCACTCATTCCATTGTACTTGGTTTTCCCTGGCTTCAGAAACATAATCCCCTAATTGAGTGGTCTACCATGCACATTTTGTCTTGGGGTAAGAACTGTTCCAGTGTCTGTTTGAAACAAGTGGTACCTGTTCGATCATCTGATACTATCATTGCTGAGAAATTACCAACTCAGTACCACTCATACATTGACGTTTTCAGCAAACAAGGGGCTGATACTTTGCCTCCTCATAGAGAATGGGATTGCCCCATAGACCTGGTCCCTGGAAAATCACCTCCCAGGGGTCGTACATATCCATTATCTGTACCAGAGACGAAGTCCATGTCCGAGTACATCCAAGAGAACCTGAAGAAAGGGTTCATCCGTCCTTCATCATCTCCAGCCGGTGCAGGGTTTTTCTTTGTAAAAAAAAGATGGCGGACTCCGACCCTGTATTGACTACAGAGGGCTCAATGAGATCACTGTCAAAAACCGCTATCCACTGCCTTTAATCACGGAGCTCTTCGACAGAGTGAAGGGGTCTACTATCTTCACAAAACTTGACTTGAGGGGTGCCTACAATCTGATTCGCATTCGCCAGGGTGATAAATGGAAAACAGCATTTAACACGAGAGATGGGCACTATGAATATCTGGTCATGCCCTTTGGTCTGAGTAATGCCCCAGCAGTGTTTCAACATTTTGTGAATGAGATATTTCGTGACCTTCTGTACCACTCTGTTGTTGTCTACTTAGATGACATTCTCATATTCTCTAGTGACCTTGTTTCACATCGTGACCAGGTAAAAGAGGTTCTCCAAAGGCTTTGTGTAAATCACTTGTACTGTAAACTTGAAAAATGTATTTTTGAGGTTCCAGATATTCCTTTTCTTGGATACATCATTTCAGGTGCCGGCCTCAAGATGGATCCTGAAAAAGTTCAAGCGGTACTCTCCTGGTCTGAGCCTAATTCCCTGAAAGCCATTCAGAGATTCCTGGGCTTTGCCAATTATTATCGAAAATTTATCAAGGGGTTCTCTACATTAGTAGCTCCTATCTCTGCTTTGACCCGAAAGGGGGCCAATCCAACACAGTGGTCTCTGGAAGCAAAAACAGCATTTCAGTTACTGAAGCAGTCCTTTATTTCAGCTCCGGTACTCAGCCAGCCGGATGTTACTCAACCCTTCATCCTTGAGGTGGACGCATCCTCAGAAGGAGTAGGTGCAGTTCTTTCACAGAGACTCGAGGACAAACTGCATCCCTGTGGATTCTTTTCAAAGAAATTTCTGCCTGCCGAGAGGAACTACCCAATTGGTGAGAAAGAACTATTAGCCATTAAATTAGCCTTTGAGGAATGGCGTTATCTGCTGGAGGGAGCTCGCTTTCCAATTTCGGTATTCACAGACCACAAGAATCTTCTTTTTCTCAGAACTGCCCAGTGTCTCACACCCAGGCAAGCCCGGTGGGCACTATTTTTCTCTTGGTTTGATTTTAAAATTTTATACCGTCCAGGATCCCGAAACTGTAAGGCCGATGCTTTATCCCGTTCTATGGTTCCAGAAGGTGAATCAGATGGAGATGAACAGTATCCGCTGCTAAATCCTACTGTATTTGCTTCTACTGATGTGGTCACACCTCCTCCTGGTAAAACATATGTCACTCCTGACCTTCGCAGGCAACTATTACTATGGGCCCATGCCTCCAAGTTCTCCGGCCACGCGGGAGTTAGAAAGACTTTGGAATTTGTTAAAAGATCCTATTGGTGGCCTTCCTTACGTTCTGATGTCCAGGAATTTGTGTCATCTTGTCCTCAGTGCGCTCAGCATAAGGTCTCCCGTCAGTCTCCACTTGGCCCCTTGCAACCATTATCCATACCCCTACAACCTTGGACCCATATTTCAATGGATTTCATTACTGATCTCCCATCCTCCAAGGGATTTACCACTATCTGGGTTGTAGTTGACCGTTTTTCAAAAATGGCACACTTTGTACCTCTGACTGGACTGCCATCAGCTCCACGCCTCTCTCAGCTTTTCATCTCTGAAATATTTCGTCTTCACGGATTGCCCACAGAGATTGTGTCTGACAGAGGATCCCAATTTGTCGCCCGCTTCTGGCGAGCTCTCTGCTCATCTTTACAGAGTAAGTTAAAGTTCTCCACGGCATATCACCCGCAATCTAATGGGCAGACCGAGAGGGTCAATCAGGATTTAGAGACTTTCCTCCGTATGTATATATCATCCTCGCAGGATGACTGGACGGATTTCCTGCCATGGGCTGAATTCGCGCATAACCACGCCTACCATACTTCCTCTGAGACCACTCCTTTCTACACTGTGTATGGACGGCATCCTCGTGTTCCTGAGTTCCAGTCTCTCCCAGTATTTGATGTACCAGCTGCCAAAGCAACTCTCCAATATTTTGCAAACATCTGGAAGGAGGTTCATGCCACACTTAAAAAATCTTCGGTACGTTACAAGATTTTTGCCGATAGAAGGAGGAGGGCTATTCCTCACCTCAAGGTGGGTGATCGAGTTTGGTTATCCACACGCAATATCAGGCTCCGGGTACCATCAATGAAATTTGCACCTCGCTTTATCGGTCCTTTTCCTATCATCAAGGTCATCAATCCAGTGGCTTACCGTTTACAACTTCCACAATCACTTCAAATTCCCAACTCTTTTCATGTGTCGCTTCTCAAACCGCTTATACTCAACAGGTTTCAGTCTTCTCCTCCCAAGGCTCCTCTTGTTAAAACTCAGCGAGGGGTAGAATTTGAAGTCGAAAACATCATTGACTCTCGTTGTCGTTATGGGAAACTCCAATATCTGATTCATTGGAAGGGATATGGTCCTGAGGAGAGGTCCTGGGTAGATTCTGAAGATGTTAATGCTCCTCGTCTCATCTCCAACTTTCATACAAAATACCCACGAAAACCAAGGAGATGTCCTGAGGCCACTCCTCAAGGGGGGGGTAGTGTCACAACCCGGTCCAGTTTGCCCTGCCGATGGGTCACTTACCCCTCCTGCCGCATGCAGATTCGCTCTATCACAAAGTACCCGTGTCCGCTGTCACTTACAGGCTTACAGGCATACAGGCTTCAGTATTTCCCGGCCTGGTAGGCCACAAGCTACATCCAAACCTGACCTAGAGTACTGCTGTGTCAAGTCCCACTCACCTGACCATGGTTCAGCCAATCGTTAGCCAGTATGATCTCACTGCACCATCTGATTCTGCTCAGCCTATCCCAATTAGCCAAGGGGTATATGTTCCGGTTACTGGCTCTCAGTCTTCGCTAGTTCATTGTCTAGCTCAGCTCTAGCTGAGTGAAGTTAACTGTGTTTCCCTGCAGGTGCAGTTTCTTTCCTAAGTGCTGCACAGTATTGTTATCCAGCTCTACACCTGTGCAGGCCTTTCCTTTGGCTGCACAGGTAATCTCATCAAGCTCCTGACTGCTGGTGCCAGCCAGCACCTGAGATTTCAGCCTGTTCCAGTTCCCTGGATCCACTCCGGTTATTCACAAACTACCATCCTGTTCCGTGTTCAGTTTGCATCCAGTCCAAGTCATCTCAAGAGTGCTTCCTGATCCAGTTCTACAGTGACCATCCAGCCGGTTACCTCACTGCTAAGGTCAGCCACTCCACCATACTGGACTGCAGCTACAAGTAAGGAGAGTGTTGTACATCATTACGGTTTCATCCCAGTGTTAGCCTGGTTACTACTATCACACTCTCTCATACATCATCCATTCACCAACCCCAAAACCCTTGGTGGTCTAGTGGTCACGATCCGGCATTTTCTTGCCGAGACCCGGGTTCGATTCCTGGCCAGGGGATGGTATTTGCCAGCTTACTTATACACCTCCAAGTACTTGCACAGACATTTCCTGACTCCGGATTCACAAACAAATACCAGTCTGACAGAACCTAATATCAGCTAACTCTTTCTGGAGGGATCTCGAGGGTCGAGCTTGGTTTTTCTCCTCCAGTTCCTTTAATTTACGCTCCAAATCATTCAAGCGTTGCTGATGTAGTTTCTTAAGGTGGGCTCCTGCATGCATCGCCGCCCCTCTAGCAACAACTTTCAGCGAGCACCAGAAGTTCAGAATGGACGTGTCCGCAGGAGAATTAAATTACAAGTAGGATATGATGCGGTCTACTATAATTGTCTTAGAGACGGGGTTGGCCAGTAGGTGAGGGGAGAGTCGCCAAGGTCAGGGCGGGGCATGCTGACTATTAAGATCCCATTGAAGAAACAGTGGGGCATGATCTGACCAGGTTATTGGAAGGATATCCGCGGATCTAGTAAATTGGAGGGTCCATTTATCAGAAAACAAAAAATCAATGCGGGAATAGGAGTTGTGAATGGGAGAATAGTATGTGTACTCACGGCCCGTAGGGTTTTTCACTCGCCAAATATCGTAGATGTCAAATTCAGCCAGGAGATTGCAGAAGGCTAAGCATGGGGCGTTAGAGGAGGCTAATGGGGAAGGGGAGGGCCTGGGAGACCTGTCCAACCTAGGGTCAAGGACCAGATTGAAGTCCCCCATGAGTAGGAGCGAGCCTGTACGGTTCCTCTGGATAACTAAACATAGTTTACGTAAAAAGGCCACTTGGTTTGAGTTAGGGGCATAAGCTGAAACCAGGGTAACAGGTTTGTCATTTAAAAGGCCACTCAAGATAAGATAGCGGCCACTTTTATCGGCAACCTGGGAGTGTAAAGTGAAGGAGACAGAGTTTTTAAACAATATGGCTACACCATTCCTCTTAAAAGGGCCGTTTGCAAAATAACCGATAGGGAACCTGTGGTCTTTAAACGTAGGGGGCGCTAAGGACGAAAAGGGCGTCTCCTGCAGCGCAATAACATCTGCCTTGTGCCTAGCAAAATAGTCCAATGCTAACCTTCGTTTATTAGGGGAATTTAACCCCTTAGCGTTCATGGACAGCACCTGGAGCATCGAGACGGTCTAAAGCACGCCATGAGTGGTGAGATATTTCTGTATACATGTAAGAAATGGTTTTGTCTCATACAGTTAGAGTGTTGCGAAGGGGGGGGAGGGGAGGGAGGAAATAACAAGGGAAGATAGGGTAAGAACAAACCAAAACGACCCAGTGCATCGGGTCGGTATAACTACTGCAAGGGAAGCAAAAAAATGCAGCAGTACATTAGCGGGGGGGGAACATGTGGCCTGACGCCACCACCACCTATGACCTAAATAAGGAGAAAGGGAAAAAAAACATATACAAATACAAATATGACTACCGACCATGTAAGGACAACAGAGAACATATACGCATGGACTAATTAACTAAACAATGAGGACGGAGCCGGGACTCCAGCATTACAACTACTAAGAGGGTGACTCACGTGGCCGCGTCTAGACGAATAGTTAAGACCTATCCGCTAGAACGGTACAGTGTAACGTCCATATTCAAAGTCCAGGTTTACAGTGACGACTTCAGGCGACGAGCCACTCCGATTGAAGGGTTGACTGTTTCTTGGATCCAGGCGGCATGGTGACAGGGATATCCCACTCAGATAGCAGCTTGACTCCTGCTTCCAATAAGGCAACTGTGTAGGATTTATTTTCATATGAGATGAGCTTTATCGGAAAACCCCATCGGTAATTAATCTCTTGGTCACGAAGCGCTAGTGTAACATGGATAAACGATCGTCTTTTAGCCAAAGTCGAAAAATCCGGAAAGAGTTGTAACCCACCAAGCGCATCAGAGTCGGAGTCTCTTGCCGCCTTTAGGATGCGTTCTTTCATCGTGAAGAAGTGCACTCTCATGAGCGTGTCTCGCGGGAGCGAGGGGGGCAACGAGCGTGGTTCAGGTAGTCTATGGATCCTGTCTATAAGCAGCTCCCTGGGATCAGCCCTGGGCAAGAGCTTCCTAAATAACGCGGTGGCGTAATCTTCCAGCTCGGAATTTTGCACGGAACGGGAATGCCTCGGATCTTGATATTATTGCGCCGAGATCTGTCCTCGATATCCGCAATCTTGAGTTTAAACGCCTCCAGGTCATTCATCTGTTAATCATGTGCCGCTATGAGGTCGTTGTGAGACGAGACCAATTCCTCGACTTTCCGTTCCAGATGGTCTGTGCGTTCCCCTATAGCATGCAATTCTGTCTTAACCTCTCGGACAGCCGCTGTGAGATCTTTATTCAGCTCTGTTTTAAACGCTGATAGAGCCTGGTACAGAGTTTTGACCGTGAGAGGGGCGTCGGATTCCGGGTCGAACCCCGGGACAGAAGCAGGACTGCAGGGAGGGTCTGACGCAGAGGTGGCTATAGGGGACTTCCGTGCAGTAGGAGGGGCAGGAGCCGCTTTCTGAGACGAAAACCTTTTTCAGCTGCATTCTGAAGCGATGGATCCCGGAGAATATATGGTGACAGGTTAGGTAATCATAGAGGTCAAAGGTGGTGGTTTGTAAAGGGTCTGGACTACATCAGAAGAACGGCATCACCAGGGGCCCGGCATCCGGCTGTCAGCCTCCAGAAGAGCCCAAAGGTAAGTATCCGGCGAGCAAGGGAGAGAGGGAGCCAGATACTCAGACAACAGTCAGCAGCACAGTGTCACAGGGGTCGGGCAGACAGTGCTCCCCAGGGCAAACACTCACCCCTCCTGGGATATTCTCACGGTGCTGTGCAGGGTCGAGGGGTATGAGGAGAGAGCACAAAGAAGAAGCCAGTCCATCCACATCTGCAGGGGGGATAAGTGGCTATTAACAGGCCTCCACACTGGCAGGGCTCGGCAGGCGGGGGTGTGTAGTTAATTTAGGCCCCGAATCCCGATGCTGATGTAGGCCTCAACTCCCGGGTGCTTCAAAAGGAGCAACAGACCCCCCTTTTTCCCCACGAGGGGGTATTTATGTGGCAGGAGGTCTCAGGGGGAGCAGGTCAGGCCCGTGGGGGCAGAGGAGTGCAGTCGGCCGGCGGGCCGGGTGTAGCAAGATGGCCGCCGCCGGGCTGGGTGCAGGGACAAGGAGGCCGCAGCCGCGGCTCCGGAGGGCGGGGAGCGGGAGCTTGATCCTCGCCGCCGTCCCCGATGGTCTGGGGGAGGAGAGGGGCCCTGAATCAGCCAGGTTGCAGGTATATAGGAGACGCCAGGGGTTCCGGTGCGGCTGCGTTCCGGTCCTGGAGCACGCGCCCGGGGAAGGCCCCAAACTCGAGGTCCCGGCTTCGGGACGGAGCGTAGGCCTCAACCTTAAAACAGTGCCAGGGGGCACCTCTCTAGCCTCCCCGAGCCCTGGGCGTGTTGGGCACTCGTCATAGGGGAAAACCAGGGGTGAGGGTCTGAGGTGTATGCTCTTTAGTAGCAGGGCCGGCAAGAGCTCATGCAGGGCACAACTACTCAGGATGCAGGTCAGGCCACGCCCCCCTGTACCAGTTTTTGAATTGCTGCCTGTAAAGGTCAAACTTGCTTCTGGAGAAGCTGATATGAAGAATCTGGGAGGTGGGAGTTCTTGAAAAATTCCAGTCTGTATCCCTGTGCGATAAGATCTTTCACCTAGGCATCTAGGCATGACGTTGCCCAGATGTGACTGAAATAACGTATCCGGGCTCCCACCTGCCTGTCTTCCAGGAAGTGTGGTCCACTGTCATGCTCAAGACTTTGAGGAAGCAGAACCAGAGGTCTGTTCCTGAGAACCTGCAGCTGCGGCTTTTCTGGGTTTACCTTTACCGCCTCTGAATGCTATAGAAGAACCCTTGGACTTGTTTTTAAATTTAGCTGTCCGAAAGGACTGCCAAGTCGGGGCAGAGTAGGTTTTGCTAGCAGGGGTCACTGAGGAAGGAAGGTATGTAGACTTACCCGCAGTGGCCTTAGATATCCAAGTATCTAGTTCATCTCCAAACAGAGCCTCGCCCGTGAATGGTAGGCTCTCCACGCCTTTTCTGGAATCCGCATCCGCAGTCCACTAGCGTAGCCACAAGCCCCTGCATGCTGACACTACCATGGCAGTGGTGCATGCGTTGAGTAAACCAATTTCTTTTATGGCCTCCACCATAAAGTTAGCAGCATCTTGGATGTGCTGTAGGAGTTAATGTCATCCCTGGTTAGTGAATCTAAATCTTCAATTAGATTATCAGACCATCTTGAAATTGCTCTAGATCCATGCGCAAGCAATATTGGGTCTCTGGGCTACCCCAGCAGACAAGTATATAGATTTAAGAGTGGTCTTTGTTGATCAGGTCATCCATAGACTGCCTTAAGAATTGTGTCTCCCTTTCACTATGAGATAGCTTAGTGCAAATATTAGAAATCATCCCTTTAATGGAAGCCAACCACGGGGGTTCAGCCCCACTAGCTGGAGAGGGAGCACTATCTTGGGTGCAGGGTAGTGAGTCCCCAGGGGATTAGAGACATTCTGCAGTACAAGAGATACAGTCCATGGACATGATTGTGAAAGGGACACACACACACACACACACACACACACACACACACACACACACACACACACCAGGTGAAACACAGTATATGTAGGCAGGGTCCTCAGAAATCAGAGCCAGCCACACAGCGCCCCTTTAGCAAAGTTAAACTGAGCTGGGTCGCAATAACAAACACTTTAGTAGAGCTTTATACATTTACACCCCCCGCCCCCTTTCACTAAGACCCCCTGGTACCGCTGAGGGGACCTGGAGTCCTTGTGGAGGAGCAGCGCTTCCCTGTGAATGCTTCCTGTATGAGCTGCAGAGGGAAAATGGTGCTGGAGAGCTGTAGGATCCGCTCTGAGTGAAGCCCCGCCCCCTGTAATGGCGACAGCTTCCCGCATTTTTTATACTGGCCTGAGGAACTAAATGTCTAACCAAGTGATTAAAATCCCTGTTAGCACAGTGTGGCCAGTGTGGACATTATAGGCGTCTCAGTGCGGCCCTCTCAGTGGGACCCGCTGCAGCGTGCGTCCTTCTGAGCCTCCCTGGAGCACAGCCTGCATGAAGAGCTGCGCTCCTACCCTTGTGCCGCCATTCCTACCGGCGACCCACTAACCGGGACGCCCGCGCTGTACTCACCACTCTTCTGTCTTCAGGCTCTGTTAGGGCGTGGCGGAATGCTGCGAGAGGGTACGCTGCGCCGTGGTGTGGCTTGCGAATGGCTCCCTCAGGAGCTCAGGGTCCTGTCAGCTGAGAAACGGGACCATTAACTCTCTAGGAATTTGGGCCGTTCTCCCCCCTAAGTGCCACGAAGAAGTCAGTCTGCTGCCTGAACAGACCTGACTGAAAATAAACATTAAATAAAAAAAATGGAAATCTCTTCAGGAGCTCTCCAAAGCGTGACCGGCTCCTCCAGGCACATTTTCTAAACGGAGTCCGGTAGGAGGGGCATAGAGGGAGAAGCCAGCCCACACTATTACATTTCTTAAAGTGCCCATGGCTCCTAGTGGACCCATCTATACCCCCATGGTACTAATGTGGACCCCAGCATCCTCTAGGATGTAAGAGAAAAGTATTTCCCCAAGACAGGTGTGTCTTGGTGGGCACCCTCTGGATCCTATGGACCTTAAAGAAAAAGAGTTCACCATGATAAGTCTAACATAATTATTTTCTTCATCAAGATCCATGGTGATCCACAGTCCTTACATAGGGGATGTCCTAAAGCAGTTTCCCCTAAGGGTGGCGACGCTCCTGAGTAGACGGGAGAATCCGACGCCCTAAGGAAGATTCCTGAGAGGCAAAGGTATCAAAAGGCATAAAAACCTCAGGAACGTGTTAATAGAAGACAACGTAGCTGCCTTGCAGAGTTGTTCAGCAGTAGCACCTCAGAGAGCCACCCATAAGGGACCTGCTGAACGTATCGAATGAGCAGAGACTGGAACAGGAAGATCAGCTCGAATGTAAGCCTCTGCAATAGTCATGCAAAGCCACCTGGACAGCGTTTGTTTACTAGCTGGCCAACCTTGCTTATAGAATTCATACAGGACAGATAGAGAATCCGTTTTCCTGATCAGTCTGGTACTTTCCACATAAATCCTTAGTGCACGAACCTCATCCAATAAGGCCTCACCAATAACAGGATTAAAAGGCTGGAACCAATCTCTGTATTTAGATGAAACTTGGACACCATCTTAGGAAGGTGACCCACCTTGGTCCGGAGAACTACCCTATCTTGATGGAAGGTCAGAAACGAAGGAGGACAGGAAAGCACTCCTAAATCAGACACTCTTCTCGCAGAGGTAATAGCCAGGAGAAATAACACCTTTACAGCCAGCCACTTAAGGTCCACTGTCTCTAAAGGCTCAAATGGGGAAGTCTTAAGAGCTTGCAGGACTAGGGATATATCCCAGGAGCCACTGGATGTACAAAGGGAGGCTGGATATGGAGTATTCCTTGAAAAAAGGTACGCCCATCTTGTAGTGGAGCGATCTGTCATTGAAACCACACTGATCGTGCAGAAACGTGTACTTTCAGGAATGCTAGGCAAAGACCAAGGTCTAACCCTGCTTGTAGAAAGGCCAGTACCCTGGAGACCCTAAAAAGGTAGGAGGGTCATAGCGACTAGGCGCACACCACTGAAAGTCAGCATGCCAAATCTGGTAATAGATGTGGGTTGAAGACACAGATTTTCTATATCACTGCATCCGAGAACCCCTTCGCTCTAAAAACTGATGACTCGAGAGCAAAGCCGTCAAAGACAGTGGAGCCAGGTTCCAATGCAGACAGGGACCCCGAGACAACAAGTCTGCTCGCTGTGGCAGTAGGAATGGCATGTCTATGGATAGATTTTGGAGATCGGCGAACCAATGGTGCCTGGGCCATACAGAGTAATCAGTATAATGGGGCCTCCTTCCTGTTTAAACTTGCGAAGAAATCTGGGTAACAGCGATACCGGAGAAAACAGGTATCTCTGAAGGAAGGTCCACCGTACTGCTAAAATGTCCACGAAAGCTGCCTGCGGATCTTTGGTCCTGGATCTATAGATTTGGACCTTGTGATTGTGACGCGAGTCCATCAGGTCTACATCCGGCAGACCCCATCTGTTTACCAGGTTCTGGAACACTTCAGGGTGCAGAGACCATTCGCCGCTGTGGACATCCTGCCGACTGAGGAAGTCTGCTCCCCAGTTGAGGATTCCTGGCAGAAACACAGCTGAGATGGCCGGAAGGAGAGTTTCGGCCCACTGGAGCATGCGCTCCACCACTGCCATAGCCAGATGGCTGTGAGTGCCCCCTTGGTGGTTTAGATAGGCAACTGCAGTGGCATTGTCGGACTAAATCTGAACAGGCCTGCCTTGGAGGAAATCCTGAGCCTGAACGAAAGCTCTGTAGACTGCCCGAAGTTCCAGGACATTGATTGGCAAGCAACTTTCGTCTGGAGACCACCGACCCGGAAAGACGTGAGGACCACCCAATCCAGAATCCATAAAAGGACATCCTTTGTCCAAGTGTGACATCTCTAGCCACCAGGTGAGAGACAGATGTACCTCCAGAGATAGTACCATCTTCTCAGCCCTGATCCAACGATACTGCCTGTTCCAACTGGAAAGGATCATATGTTATAGGGGCCTGGAGTGAAGATGAGCATACTCCACCATATCGAAGGTGGAGACCAAGGACCCCAGAACCTGCATTGCGGAATGTATGGACACCCAGAGATTGAGCAGTAAGTTGTGGACCATTGACTGCAGTTTGGTAACTTTGTCCACTGGCAGGAAGAGCCTCTGTTCCCACAAATCCAGGAGAGCCCCTAGATGCAACATCTGTTGTGAAGGGACAAGGAAGGGCTTTTGCCAATTGATCAGCCACCCGTGGGTCTGTAGAAAGGCAATGGTTATTTGAAGATAGCAGTGCAAAACTTCCTCAGATTGTGCCAGGAGCAACAAGTCGTCCAAATATGGGAGCACACTGATCCCTTGACGACGCAGCTGAGCACCAATCACCGCCATCAGCTTGGTAAATACCCATGGAGCCGTAGCCAGCCCAAAGGGTAGTGCCTGAAACTGGTAATACTGTGGCAGAACAGCAAAGCGGAGGAATCTCTGATGAGTAGGTTTTATAGGAACATGTAGGTAGGCATCCTGAGTATCCAGGGATACCATAAAGTCCTCTGGCTCTGACATCAGAGCAATAGACCCTATTGTTTAAATACAGAATCTGGGCACCCGTAAAAACTTGTTAAGAGATTTCAGATTGAGGATAGGCCGATAGGTCCCATTGGATTACTGAATCAGGAAAAGGGGGTAGTGAAAACCCTTCCTCTGTTGTTCTTGAGAAACAGGGATAATAAGCCCTACGTTCAGTAAAAAATTAACAGCTCCTTGGAGCACCATGGCTGCGCCTTGATCCAATGGAGGAGTCGTGCAAAAAAACTGCTGGGGTGGTGGTCTCACAAATGAGAGGGGATACCCGTGAGGTCACTTCTCGCACCCAGGCGTCTATAGTTGACTGGAGCTATGAGACTGCGAATCGCAGAAGTCTGCCTGCCACCCTGGGGTCACACAGGAGTAGGCCCGCCTTGTCAGGTGGAGGGCTTATCCCTCTGCTTGGGGTTCGGGGAATCTGGCCATCCAGGTTTACTTAGTCTGCGACTTAGCTGCCTTGCTGGAGACAACCTACCATGGAAAAGCCTGCCCTTTCACTTTGCCTTGAAACCGAAAATTCCAAAAGAAAGACTTCCCAGCCTTCGGGTTAGATGCTGACGGCAAAAAAGCAGATTTAGAAGCTGACAGTGTAGACACAATATTATCCAATTCTGCACCAAACAGAATGTTTCCAGCGAAAGGCAGAACTTCCAACGCCCTTTTAGACTCTGAATCCGCCATCCAGGAGTGTAGCCAGAGTACACAGCGAGCTACCACTGAAGTAGTCGAGGCCCTGGAAGCCAACAGACTCGTATCCCAGGATGCCTCTTCTATATATCGGGCTGATTGCTTGAGGTTAGCAATAAGAGACAGCTGGTCTATGGAACCATCTAACTTCAGACTGTCCTCTAGTGCATCAGCACAATTAATGTGGAGGAGTGCACCAGGCGTGCCACGTGAACATCCACACGAGGGGGAATTTCCCATTTAGCACACTCTCCTTGTGGTAAAGGGTAACGAGATGCTCTTAGGCACCAGCACCTTATTACTAGGAGCATTCCAAGCTTCCTGAAGGAGTTCAGCATGATACTCAGTGAGGGAACTCAGCCTTAACCACCTTCTGACGCTTAAAGATGATCCTACTCACCTGACAGAGAGCCAGAGAGAGAGAGAGGTGTCCAACTCTTCCTCTGAGGACTCCAGAGTCTAACCACTGTGTAGACTGTAAGGATAAGAGAGAGAGAGAGAGAGAGAGAGAGAGAGAGAGAGACAGAGAGAGAGGTGTCCAACTCTTCCTCTGAGGACTCCAGAGTCTAACCACTGTGTAGACTGTAAGGATAAGAGAGAGAGAGAGAGAGAGAGACAGAGAGACAGAGAGACAGAGAGAGAGAGAGAGGTGTCCAACTCTTCCTCTGAGGACTCCAGAGTCTGACCACTGTGTAGACTGTAAGGATAACAGAGAGCGCTTATGTGCCATACTCATCTGAGGACGGTCTGCTGCAACAACTGCTGAGAGGTGGCCGTTGTGTGGTCTGAGTAGGTCAATAAGTTCATCCATGGAGGATACCCCGAGGAATGCAATGCATGGGGCAATTGCTGCAGAAACCCCACACTAGGCAGCAAAGCAGGAGGCACCATTAGCTCCCCCCAGGGTGGTTCCTGCACAGGGCCTGGTTGGAGCAGCCGTTGTAGGTTTGGCACATAGCATTTATCACAAATGTTCCTGCACAAGGTCCTGTGGAGATAACGCTGCCGCACAGGCCTTACATGGAACCAGCATAGGTGCATTATCCTCTTTGTTACACTTTGGAAGACCAGAAGCTAAGCACACACAATGTCCAGCTCTAGCAACTGCAGATGTGACGGCCTCCACAAATCACACAGTCATTGTGAGGAACCACAGCCCGGAACACCTGCACTCACATGTAAGGGATAGATACAATGTAGTCACACAGCCCGGAACACCTGCACTCACATGTAGGGGATAGATACAATGCAGTCACACAGCCCGGAACACCTGCACTCACATGTAAGGGATAGATACAATGCAGTCACACAGCCCGGAACACCTGCACTCACATGTAAGGGATAGATACAAAGCAGTCACACAGCCCGGAACACCTGCACTCACATGTAAGGGATAGATACAATGCAGTCACACAGCCCGGAACACCTGCACTCACATGTAAGGGATAGATACAAAGCAGTCACACAGCCCGGAACACCAGCACTCACATGTAAGGGACAGATACAATGCAGTCACACAGCCCGGAACACCAGCACTCACATGTAAGGGATAGATACAATGCAGTCACACAGCCCGGAACACCTGCACTCACATGTAAGGGATAGATACAATGCAGTCACACAGCCCGGAACACCTGTACTCACATGTAAGGGACAGATACAATGCAGTCACACAGCCCGGAACACCTGCACTCACATGTAAGGGGCAGATACAATGCAGTCACACAGCCCGGAACACCTGTACTCACATGTAAGGGATAGATACAATGCAGTCACACAGCCCGGAACACCTGCACTCACATGTAAGGGGCAGATACAATGCAGTCACATAGCCCATGTAAGGGACAGATACAATGCAGTCACACAGCCCGGAACACCAGCACTCACATGTAAGGGATAGATACAATTCATTCACACAGCCCGGAACACCTGCACTCACATGTAAGGGATAGATACAATGCAGTCACACAGCCCGGAACACCAGCACTCACATGTAAGGGATAGATACAATGCAGTCACACAGCCCGGAACACCTGCACTCACATGTAAGGGATAGATACAATGCAGTCACACATCCCGGAACACCTGCACTCACATGTAAGGGGCAGATACAATGCAGTCACACAGCCCGGAACACCTGCACTCACATGTAAGGGATAGATACAATACAGTCACACAGCCCGGAACACCAGCACTCACATGTAAGGGATAGATACAATGCAGTCACACATCCCGGAACACCTGCACTCACATGTAAGGGGCAGATACAATGCAGTCACACAGCCCGGAACACCTGCACTCACATGTAAGGGATAGATACAATACAGTCACACAGCCCGGAACACCTGCACTCACATGTAAGGGACAGATACAATGCAGTCACACAGCCCGGAACACCAGCACTCACATGTAAGGGATAGATACAATGCAGTCACACAGCCCGGAACACCTGCACTCACATGTAAGGGATAGATACAATGCAGTCACACATCCCGGAACACCTGCACTCACATGTAAGGGGCAGATACAATGCAGTCACACAGCCCGGAACACCTGCACTCACATGTAAGGGATAGATACAATGCAGTCACACAGCCCGGGACACCTGCACTCACATGTAAGGGGCAGATACAATGCAGTCACATAGCCCATGTAAGGGACAGATACAATGCAGTCACACAGCCCGGAACACCTGTACTCACATGTAAGGGATAGATACAATGCAGTCACACAGCCCGGAACACCTGTACTCACATGTAAGGGATAGATACAATGCAGTCACACAGCCCAGAACACCTGCACTCACATGTAAGGGATAGATACAATGCAGTCACACAGCCCGGAACACCTGTACTCACATGTAAGGGATAGATACAATACAGTCACACAGCCCGGAACACCTGCACTCACATGTAAGGGACAGATACAATGCAGTCACACAGCCCGGAACACCTGCACTCACATGTAAGGGATATATACAATGCAGTCACACAGCCCGGAACACCTGCACTCACATGTAAGGGATAGATACAATGCAGTCACACAGCCCGGAACACCTGCACTCACATGTAAGGGATAGATACAATGCAGTCACAGAGCCCGGAACACCTGTACTCACATGTAAGGGATAGATACAATACAGTCACACAGCCCGGAACACCTGCACTCACATGTAAGGGATAGATACAATGCAGTCACAGAGCCCGGAACACCTGTACTCACATGTAAGGGATAGATACAATGCAGTCACACAGCCCGGAACACCTGCACTCACATGTAAGGGATAGATACAATACAGTCACACAGCCCGGAACACCTGTACTCACATGTAAGGGATAGATACAATGCAGTCACACAGCCCGGAACACCTGTACTCACATGTAAGGGACAGATACAATGCAGTCACACAGCCCGGAACACCTGTACTCACATGTAAGAGATAGATACAATGCAGTCACACAGCCCGGAACACCTGCACTCACATGTAAGGGATAGATACAATGCAGTCACACAGCCCGGAACACCTGCAGTCACATGTAAGGGACAGATACAATGCAGTCACACAGCCCGGAACACCTGCACTCACATGTAAGGGATAGATACAATGCAGTCACACAGCCCGGAACACCTGCACTCACATGTAAGGGATAGATACAATGCAGTCACACAGCCCGGGACACCTGCACTCACATGTAAGGGATAGATACAATGCAGTCACACAGCCCGGAACACCTGTACTCACATGTAAGGGATAGATACAATGCAGTCACACAGCCCGGAACACCTGCACTCACATGTAAGGGATAGATACAATGCAGTCACACAGCCCGGAACACCTGCACTCACATGTAAGGGATAGATACAATGCAGTCACACAGCCCGGGACACCTGCACTCACATGTAAGGGACAGATACAATGCAGTCACACAGCCCGGAACACCTGCACTCACATGTAAGGGACAGATACAATGCAGTCACACAGCCCGGAACACCTGCACTCACATGTAAGGGATAGATACAATGCAGTCACACAGCCCGGAACACCTGCACTCACATGTAAGGGACAGATACAATGCAGTCACACAGCCCGGAACACCTGCACTCACATGTAGGGGATAGATACAATGCAGTCACACAGCCCGGAACACCTGCACTCACGTGTAAGGGATAGATACAATGCAGTCACACAGCCCGGAACACCTGTACTCACATGTAAGGGATAGATACAATGCAGTCACACAGCCCGGAACACCTGCACTCACATGTAAGGGATAGATACAATGCAGTCACACAGCCCGGAACACCTGTACTCACATGTAAGGGACAGATACAGTGCAGTCACACAGCCCAGAACACCTGTACTAACATGTAAGGGACAGATACAATGCAGTCACACAGCCCGGAACACCTGTACTCACATGTAAGGGACAGATACAATGCAGTCACACAGCCCGGAACACCTGTACTCACATGTAAGAGATAGATACAATGCAGTCACACAGCCCGGAACACCTGTACTCACATGTAAGGGACAGATACAGTGCAGTCACACAGCCCAGAACACCTGTACTAACATGTAAGGGACAGATACAATGCAGTCACACAGCCCGGAACACCTGTACTCACATGTAAGGGACAGATACAATGCAGTCACACAGCCCGGAACACCTGTACTCACATGTAAGGGACAGATACAATGCAGTCACACAGCCCGGAACACCTGTACTCACATGTAAGGGATAGATACAATGCAGTCACACAGCCCGGAACACCTCCACTCACATGTAAGGGACAGATACAATGCAGTCACACAGCCCGGAACACCAGCACTCACATGTAAGGGATAGATACAATGCAGTCACACAGCCCGGAACACCTGCACTCACATGTAAGGGATAGATACAATGCAGTCACACAGCCCGGAACACCTGTACTCACATGTAAGGGACAGATACAATGCAGTCACACAGCCCGGAACACCTGTACTCACATGTAAGGGATAGATACAATGCAGTTACACAGCCCGGAACACCTGCACTCACATGTAAGGGACAGATACAATGCAGTCACACAGCCCGGAACACCTGCACTCACATGTAAGGGATAGATACAATGCAGTCACACAGCCCGGAACACCTGCACTCACATGTAAGGGATAGATACAATGCAGTCACACAGCCCGGAACACTGTACTCACATGTAAGGGATAGATACAATGCAGTCACACAGCCCGGAACACCTGCACTCACATGTAAGGGACAGATACAATGCAGTCACACAGCCCGGAACACCAGCACTAACATGTAAGGTACAGATACAATGCAGTCACACAGCCCGGAACACCTGCACTCACATGTAAGGTACAGATACAATGCAGTCACACAGCCCGGAACACCTGCACTCACATGTAAGGGACAGATACAATGCAGTTACACAGCCCGGAACACCTGTACTCACATGTAAGGGATAGATACAATGCAGTCACACAGCAGAGCTAGCACCAGTCACACACAATACAAGTACATAACAATTACAATGGGCACTGACGTCATCTCCTCACACCACAGTGGTAGGTAGGACTAGTGCATGTATAACCTGGCCACTTCTGGAGACAGAACCCAGCATTCCCAGAGCCTGGCATCACACTCATTCCCATTGGATTGTCACTCAGAGACTCTTATAAGGGAAGCATGTGGGGGAGGGGCAGCCGAGAGGGAATCCCAGCTGTGGAATCTGGCTCTGGGAGAGGACCTACCTCCCCTGGCTGACATCACCCACCAGGCACCCTGGCCTCCATTATCCTATATATATATTATATGCATGCCCTGGTGGTCTAGTGTAACCCGTAGCAGCAGCCAGTGATCACATTAGAGCCTGCGGAAGCACGGACTGCATGTATTGTGGGACCCACGTGCCGGAGAATGCCTTACCTGTCCTCCGGGTGCAGTCCGGGGCCCTGGACGCTGCACTAGCGTGGCGATCAGGAAGTAACCACGCCGGAATCATCAGTCTCTTAGCCTCACTGACGTTGCGGCACCAGCGGGGGATTGTTGGAGCAGCAGCGGCGGCGCTCAGAGAGACTCCCAGCGATGCTCATTTATTCCTCTCCGCTGTGTGACCGGTGCTCCGGCTTCTGCCAGCACCAACACTAAAACTGCCCACTGGCCAGGGGCGGGGTACATGGGGAGGAGGTCCGGAGCATCCTGGGAAATAAAAGCTTAACTGTGTGATGCCCGGTCGACTCCTACCACCTACACCCCGATGTAAGGACTGTGGAGCACTATGGACCCTAATGAAGAAAACGCCTTTAACAGAAAACACCCGATTCAAATGTTGCTGCTGACGGGCGCAATATTAACATTTCAGATCACCCCTTCCCCCCGGGGGAGGCGAGCTGAAATGCGGAAAACTTTTTGTGATTGCGCCCATGATGTTAGTTGGGTTAAGTAGCGTTACAAAGCTAATCCAGACTGCTATGGGCGCGATATGACCAAACATGGGGGACAATTTAATATCGCCCCGCAAACTCTCGTCACTGTAGACGGGAGATCGGGCGCGATATTACAATTGAATATCGCCCCTTGTGTTATAAACACCCAACTGAGAACAGGGCTGATGGTCCTAGACTACATCACTGGGCAGATACATTTCCATCATTAGTCTGTAATAAGAGAGGAGGGTGTAGGATAAGAGATTGCTGTAGTGACTGAGCAATGAGAATATGTAACTTCTGTAATAAGTGTTTATTACTCACCTGTGCTGATATCTGTAGGGATCTCCTCCTCCTTACACTGCTGATCTCCCCTCACATACGTCTCTTCTTCTCCCTCTATATCTTCTGCCTTTATATCAGTCACATACGTCTCTTCTTCTCCCTCTATATCTTCTACCTTCATATCAGTCACATACATCTCTTCTTCTCCCTCTATATCTTCTGCCTTTATATCAGTCACATACGTCTCTTCTTTTCCCTCTATATCTTCTGCCTTCATATCAGTCACATACATCTCTTCTTCTCCCTCTATATTTTCTGCCTTTATATCAGTCACATACGTCTCTTCTTCTTCCTCTATATCTTCTGCCTTTATATCAGTCACATACGTCTCTTCTTCTTCCTCTATATCTTCTGCCTTTATATCAGTCACATACGTCTCTTCTTCTTCCTCTATATCTTCTGCCTTTATATCAGTCACATACGTCTCTTCTTCTCCCTCTAGATCTTCTGCCTTTATATCAGTCACACACGTCTCTTCTTCTCCTTCTATATCTTCTGCCTTTATATCAGTCACATACGTCTCTTCTTCTCCCTCTATATCTTCTGCCTTTATATCAGTCACATACGTCTCTTCTTCTCCCTCTATATCTTCTGCCTTTATATCAGTCACATACGTCTCTTCTTCTCCCAATGTATCTTCTGGCTTTATATCAGTCACATACGTCTCTTCTTCTCGCTCTATATCTTCTGCCTTTATATTAGTCACATACGTCTCTTCTTCTCCCTCTGTATCTTCTGCCTTTATATCAGTCAGACAGTCATCCTAAATAGCCCACAAAACAATATACATTAATAATGTCTGATTTTAGATTGTGTAATATCAGTGTATAAAACACACAGCTTCTCTACACATTATATAGTGACAGTCACTTTGGTATATGGGCGAGACCCTAAATCCCACCTACCTGATCCTCCTGTGGGATCCTGTGATGCTCCTCTGTACAGTCCTGGGAATACAGAGGATGGGGACATCTCTCTGGGGTATCTCTGTTACTGGGCCCATCTGTAGGAGACACACAGTGACTGAGTACAGTGTATATATGTGATTATCAGATGATGTGTGTATATAGGGGGCCCCATACCTGCTCTCCCCTGTACAATACATGACAGTCTCCTCTTACCCAGTGATGTGAGGGGCCGGTGATTCTCCATCATCACGTCCTTGTACAGACCCCTGTGTTCCTCTATATACTCCCCCTCCTGCATGGAGACATAGACAGTGGCATCATGACACCTTATAGGAACCTGACACACACAGTGATACAGTCATCACCCAGACACGTCCCCTGGTGTAACTGTATAATGCCCCTTTCCTGGCAGTCATCACTCCAGTCATCACCCAGACACATCCCCTGTTGTTACTGTATAATACCCCATTCCCAGCAGTCACCTATCCAGTCATCACTTAGAAACATCCCCCGGTGTTACTGTATAATGCCCCATTCCCAGCAGGCACCGCTCCAGTCATCACCTAGACACATCCCCTGGTGTTACTGTATAATGCCCCATTCCCAGCAGTCACCTCTCCAGTCATCACCCAAACACATCCCCTGTTGTTACTGTATAATACCCCATTCCCAGCAGTCACCTATCCAGTCATCACTTAGAAACATCCCCCGGTGTTACTGTATAATGCCCCATTCCCAGCAGGCACCGCTCCAGTCATCACCTAGACACATCCCCTGGTGTTACTGTATAATGCCCCATTCCCAGCGGTCACCTCTCCAGTCATCACCCAGACACGTCCCCTGGTGTTACTGTATAATGTCCCATTCCCAGCAGTCACCTCTCCAGTCATCACCCAGATACATCCCCCGGTGTTACTGTATAATGCCCCATTCCCAGCAGTCACCTCTCCAGTCATCACCCAGACACATCCCTTGGTGTTACTGTATAATGTCCCATTCCCAGCAGTCACCTCTCCAGTCATCACCCAGACACATCCCCCGATGTTACTGTATAATGTCCCATTCCCAACAGTCACCTCTCCAGTATTCACCCAGACACATCCCCTGGTGTTACTGTATAATGTCCCATTCCCGGCATTTACCTCTCCAGTCATCACCCAGACACATACCCTGGTGTTAC
Source organism: Pseudophryne corroboree (assembly GCF_028390025.1). Classification (NCBI taxonomy): domain Eukaryota; kingdom Metazoa; phylum Chordata; class Amphibia; order Anura; family Myobatrachidae; genus Pseudophryne; species Pseudophryne corroboree. The sequence continues at coordinate 2,187,797 of NW_026967494.1, forward strand.
TGTATAATGTCCCATTCCCAGCAGTCACCCCTCCAGTCATCACATGGACACATCCCCCGGTGTTACTGTATAAAGCCCCATTCCCAGAAGTCAGCTCTCCAGACATCACCCAGACACATCCCCCGGTGTTACTGTATAATGCCCCATTACCAGCAGTCACCTCTCCAGTCATCAACCAGACACGTCTCCTGGTGTTACTGTATAATGCCCCATTTCCAGCAGTCACCTCTCCAGTCATCACCCAGACATGTCCCCCGGTGTTACTGTATAATGTCCCATTCCCAGCAGTCATCACCCAGGCACATCCCCTGGTGTTACTGTATAATGTCCCATTCCCAGCAGTCACCTCTCCAGTCATCACCCAGACATGTCCCCTGGTGTTACTGTATAATGTCCCATTCCCAGCAGTCACCTCTCCAGTCATCACCCAGACACATCCCCAGGTGTTACTGTATAATGTCCCATTCCCAGCAGTCACCTCTCCAGTCATCACCCAGACACATCCCCTGGTGTTACTGTATAATGCCCCATTCCCAGCAGTCACCTCTCCAGTCATCACACAGACACATCCCCTGGTGTTACTGTATAATGTCCCATTCCCAGCAGTCACCTCTCCAGTCATCACCCAGACACATCCCCTGGTGTTACTGTATAATGCCCCATTCCCAGCAGTCACCTCTCCAGTCATCACACAGACACATCCCCTGGTGTTACTCTATAATGTGAAGGGGTCAGCTTGCCTGGTGGTAGCTTGCGTGGAATTTAACAAGTGTGGAATTAAGAAGTGTGTTATCCGAACAGTTAAAAAAACAGTTGAACATACATTGAGCACCATCAAGGAAAGGTAACTTACTTAAACAACTTATTTCTACACCACTTAACCCAAAATTATCTCACAAACGACCACAGCATGTTCATCAAACTACTGTTTCTTATTTCAATTCATGGAATTCTCACCAAATTTAACACATTCTACACTCACCCTTCTGTGCACATTACAGCTTTTATTCTCCACTCCCCTCTTCTAAACACTCATGAGCTTTATACTTACTTCTCTACAAGTACTTTGACAACCACAATTGGCCACCAGAATAAACACTCGCAAACATCCACCAATATTTATCTCACTCTTCTGCTTTTATTAGTTAGTGCATTATCACCAAATCCAGGCCCCAGCCACCTGTCCCTCTCACACTCAGCTATCTCAAAACAACATAGAACTCCATCTAACCTTATAAATATCACGTGTCTCCCATCCCCCTCCAAGTCACTAAAATGTGGCTTTTGGAATGCACGCTCTGTTTGTAACAAATTACCATCCATACATGACCTCTTCATATCTCACAACTTTAATCTGCTGGCTATAACAGAAACCTGGCTCACACAATCAGACACGGCCTCCCCTGCAGCACTGTCACACGGTGGTTTCCACTTCACCCCCCGCCCCCAGGCCTGGTAATAGTAAAGGTGGTGGGGTTGGAATCTTACTGTCCCAGTTTTTCACATACACTACCTTAAGTTCCATCAATCGCATTCACATCATTTGAAGTTCACTCTATCAGGATCCCCCCCCCCGGCCCCTTCTCTCTGCATGTTGCAGCTATCTATCGCCCTCCTGGGCAACCCAAAGAACAATTTCTAGAAGATTTTTCTGCCTGGCTTCCACACATATTATCCTCTGACATCTCCACCATCATTATGGGCGATTTCAATATAGCTCTTGACAGTCCACAATCTGTTCATGCCTCCAAACTCCTCTCTCTAACCTCCTCTCTTGGCCTCACCCAATGGTCTGAGTCCTCTACTCACTTGGAGGGCCACTGCATTGATCTTGTGTTCACCAGGCTCTGCTCAGTTTCTGAATTCATTAAGACTCCTTTCCCTCTCTCTGATCACAACCTGATCACCTTCACAATCTCTTCTATTACTCTAAATTCTATGACACTAAAACCTAGCAAGCCTCCTCTAACCCACAGAAATACTAACAATATACATTTTCAACAACTTTCCACTTCTCTGCAACAACTGCTCTCACCAATCTCTACATTTACCACACCTGACACTGCTGTATCCCACCTGCACAAGACCCTAGAGAGTGCCCTTGATGAAGTGGCTCCACCTACCCATCACACCCCACGTAGGCTTAGATGCCAACCATGTCACTCTAAATCAACAAGACACCTACAAAAACTGTCACGTAAAGTAGAACGTCAGTGGCGTAAATCTCAGAATCCAAGTGACTTCCTCACATATAAGACCACCTACCACTCCTATCATCAGGCTCTGGACACTGCCAAACAAATATATTTCCAATCTCTCATCTCTTCTCATGTCACCAACCCCAAGCGACTTTTTAATACATATAAATCACTTCTTTACCCTCCCTCACCTCCCCCACTAGCTACTATCAGTGCACAAGAACATGCCTCCTACTTCAAGGATAACATTGATAAAATCCGAGATGAAATGGTATGCTCTTCCTCAGCCAGTGACCTGCTCAATTCCCTACCTGAACCCTCTGGCACTTTATCTTAATTTGATCCCACAAGTGAAGATGAAGTATCAACATTCTCCTCTTGATCCTATACCCTCACAGGTCAGTAAAACTTTGTCTCCTGTGCTTATCCCAACCTTAACTAAAATCTGTAATCTCTCTCTCTCTCTACTGGTATCTTTCCCTCTCTGTTTAAGCATGCACTGATTACTCCCATTACTAAACAAACACAACTCTGACCCAAACACACTCTCTAACTACCGTCCCATTTCTCAGCTACCAGGTCCCTCCAAGCTACTTGAGAGTCTTGCCTACACTCGCCCCACACACTTTCTTAACTCCCACAATTTATTGGACCCACTTCAGTCAGGCTTTCATGCCCAACACTCCACAGAGGCGGCGCTGACCAAAGTAGTGAATGATCTGGTCACTGCTAGATCTAAAGCCCATTACACACTACTCATTCTTCTAGATCTCTCTGCTGCTTATGACACTGTTGACCACTCTCATACAAATACTACAATCGCTAGGTCTTCAGGACATGGCCCTCTCCAGGTTCTCATCCTACCTATCTAATCGCTCTTTCAGTGTTCACTTCTCTGATTCTATCTCTTCTTCTCTACCTCTATCAGTTGGAGTACCGCAAGGCTCAGTCTTGGGTCCTCTGCTGTTCTCAATCTATACCTCATCTCATCGCTGGGTGATCATATCATACAACCCATTAAGAAACTGGCAATCTAGTGGACCATTATGCAACAGGTAGCATCTATCCTTGTGTATCAATGCATATTTTCTCATAGATTGTAAGTTTGCGAGCAGGGCCTTCCTACCTCTATGTCTGTCTATTTTTACCCAGTTTCGTTCTATTACTGCTGTTCCTTTTGTAAAGCGCAACAGAATATGCTGCGCTATATAAGAAACTGCTAATAAATAATAAATAGAACACAGGCCGCTGCCCCTGTATATTATGACAACACAGGCCACGCCTTCTGTATAGAAAGAAAATACATTCCGCTCACCCTATATAATAATAGTTACAAGACACCACAGGTTCCTCCACTTGCATATTATGACAACACAGGCCGCTCCCCCTGTATACTATGACAGTACAGGATGCTACCCCTGTAATATGACAACACAGGCCACTCCTTCTGTATAGAAAGACAATACATGTCGCTCACCATATATAATAATAGTAACAAGACACCACAGGACACTTCCCCTGTATAAAAGTGCAACACAGGCTGCTCCCCCTGTGTAGTAGGATGTCATAATCCACTACCCCTGTATAGGAGGATGCCCCAGGTCACTCCCCCTGTACAGTAGGACAACACATGCCACTCCCCTGTATTCTAATACAGCTCCCCTGAATATTAATACAACATATGCCGCTCCACCTGTATAGTACAATGCCACAGGACACAACACCTGTAATGTCCCGTTTATAGAATTACAGTAACGGAGGGGTTTGCGCCACCTGTATCACAGTAACGGTGGGGTCTGCGCCACCTGTATCACGGTAACGGCGGGGTGTGCCCCCTCTGTATTACGGTAACGGTGGGGACTGCGCCACCTGTATTACGGTAAAGGCGGGGTCTTGCACCACCTGTATTACGGTAATGGTAGGGTCTGCGCTACCTCAACTACGGTGACGGCGGAGTCTACGCCAGGGCCGTAACTACGTGTGTGCCAAGTGGGATTGGCACACAGCGCAGTTGCCCTGAGGGCGCAACGGGCAGCGGCATGTAATGAGTCAAATTGACTCATTACATGCCACCTCTGTGTGCGCCGTGCTGGAGGGAGAAGAGACCAGCGCCGGGCAGCGTTCAAGGAGGAGGAGGGAGGGGGAGCAGGGAGCCGCAGCAGCGCTATTTGATTGGTAGTAAGCGCCGCTGCAGCATCCCCCTCACCTTCTGTATTGGCTGCCCGGCGCTGCTATGGATGCTGGGATGCGGTTCCCAGCATCCTCCTCCTTCTCATCTCACTCCCTGCACAGAGAGAGAGATGCCAGCACGAGGAGCCTGTCAGCGGGGAGAAGGTAAGTATATCCCTCTCTCTCTTTCTTTCTCTCTTTATCTCTCTTTCTCTCTCTCTCAGGGGGACACCGTCTGCCGCAATGTGTAAAAAGGGGTCCTGGCTGCTGCAATGTGTAAAAAGGGGTCCTGGCTGCCGCAATGTATAAAAAGGGGTCCTGGCTGCTGCAATGTGTAAAAAGGGGTCCTGGCTGCCGCAATGTATAAAAAGGGGTCCTGGCTGCCGCAATGTGTAAAATGGGGTCCTGGCTGCCGCAATGTGTAAAATGGGGTCCTGGCTGCCGCAATGTGTAAAAAGGGGTCCTGGCTGCCGCAATGTGTAAAAAGGGGTCCTGGCTGCCGCAATGTATAAAAAGGGGGCCTGGCTGCCGCAATGTATAAAAAGGGGTCCTGGCTGCCGCAATGTGTAAAAAGGGGTCCTGGCTGCCGCAATGTGTAAAAAGGGGTCCTGGCTGCTGCAATGTGTAAAAAGGGGGCCTGGCTGCCGCAATGTGTAAAAAGGGGGACTGTCTGCTGTAATGTGTAAAAAAGGGGACTGTCTGCCGCAATGGTTAAAAAGGGGTCCTGACTGCCGCAATATATAAAAAGGGGGCCTGGTTGCCGCAATGTATAAAAAGGGGGCCTGGCTGCCGCAATGTATAAAAAGGGGGCCTGGCTGCCGCAATGTATAAAAAGGGGGCCTGGCTGCCGCAATGTATAAAAAGGGGTCCTGGCTGCCGCACTGTGTAAAATGGGGTCCTGGCTGCCGCAATGTGTAAAATGGAGTCCTGGCTGCCGCAGTGTGTAAAATGGGGTCCTGGCTGCCGCAATGTGTAAAAAGGGGTCCTGGCTGCCGCAATGTGTAAAAAGGGGGCTGCCGCAATGTGTAAAATGGGGTCCTGGCTGCCGCAATGTGTAAAAAGGGGTCCTGGCTGCCGCAATGTATAAAAGGGGTCCTGGCTGCCGCAATGTGTAAAATGGGGTCCTGGCTGCCGCAATGTGTAAAAAGGGGTCCTGGCTGCCGCAATGTGTAAAATGGGGTCCTGGCTGCCGCAATGTGTAAAAAGGGGTCCTGGCTGCCGCAATGTATAAAAAGGGGTCCTGGCTGCCGCAATGTGTAAAATGGGGTCCTGGCTGCCGCAATGTGTAAAAAGGGGTCCTGGCTGCCGCAATGTGTAAAAAGGGGGCCTGGCTGCCGCAATGTGTAAGAAGGGGGACTGTCTGCTGTAATGTGTAAAAAGGGGGACTGTCTGCCGCAATGGTTAAAAAGGGGTCCTGGCTGCCGCAATGTATAAACAGGGGGCCTGGCTGCCGCAATGTATAAAAAGGGGGCCTGGCTGCCGCAATGTATAAAAAGGGGGCCTGGCTGTGGCAATGTATAAAAAGGGGTCCTGGCTGCCGCAATGTGTAAAATGGGGTCCTGGCTGCCGCAATGTGTAAAATGGGGTCCTGGCTGCCGCAATGTGTAAAAAGGGGGACTGGCTGCCGCAATGTGTAAAATGGGGTCCTGGCTGCCGCAATGTGTAAAATGGAGTCCTGGCTGCCGCAGTGTGTAAAATGGGGTCCTGGCTGCCGCAATGTGTAAAAAGGGGTCCTGGCTGCCGCAATGTGTAAAAAGGGGGCTGCCGCAATGTGTAAAATGGGGTCCTGGCTGCCGCAATGTGTAAAAAGGGGTCCTGGCTGCCGCAATGTATAAAAGGGGTCCTGGCTGCCGCAATGTGTAAAATGGGGTCCTGGCTGCCGCAATGTGTAAAAAGGGGTCCTGGCTGCCACAATGTGTAAAATGGGGTCCTGGCTGCCGCAATGTGTAAAAAGGGGTCCTGGCTGCCGCAATGTATAAAAAGGGGTCCTGGCTGCCGCAATGTGTAAAATGGGGTCCTGGCTGCCGCAATGTGTAAAAAGGGGTCCTGGCTGCCGCAATGTGTAAAAAGGGGGCCTGGCTGCCGCAATGTGTAAGAAGGGGGACTGTCTGCTGTAATGTGTAAAAAGGGGGGCTGTCTGCCGCAATGGTTAAAAAGGGGTCCTGGCTGCCGCAATGTATAAACAGGGGGCCTGGCTGCCGCAATGTATAAAAAGGGGGCCTGGCTGCCGCAATGTATAAAAAGGGGGCCTGGCTGCGGCAATGTATAAAAAGGGGTCCTGGCTGCCGCAATGTGTAAAATGGGGTCCTGGCTGCCGCAATGTGTAAAATGGGGTCCTGGCTGCCGCAATGTGTAAAAAGGGGGACTGGCTGCCGCAATGTGTAAAATGGGGTCCTGGCTGCCGCAATGTGTAAAAAGGGGTCCTGGCTTCCGCAATGTGTAAAAAGGGGTCCTGGCTGCCGCAATGTGTAAAATGGGGTCCTGGCTGCCGCAATGTGTAAAAAGGGGTCCTGGCTGCTGCAAAGTGTAAAAAGGGGGCCTGGCTGCCGCAATGTGTAAAAAGGGGGACTGTCTGCTGTAATGTGTAAAAAAGGGGACTGTCTGCCGCAATGGTTAAAAAGGGGTCCTGGCTGCCGCAATATATAAAAAGGGGGCCTGGTTGCCGCAATGTATAAAAAGGGGGCCTGGCTGCCGCAATGTATAAAAAGGGGGCCTGGCTGCCGCAATGTATAAAAAGGGGGCCTGGCTGCCGCAATGTATAAAAAGGGGTCCTGGCTGCCGCACTGTGTAAAATGGGGTCCTGGCTGCCGCAATGTGTAAAATGGAGTCCTGGCTGCCGCAATGTGTAAAATGGAGTCCTGGCTGCCGCAATGTTTAAAATGGGGTCCTGGCTGCCGCAATGTATAAAAAGGGGTCCTGGCTGCCGCAATGTGTAAAATGGGGTCCTGGCTGCCGCAATGTGTAAAAACGGGGACTGTCTGCTGTAATGTATAAAAGGGGCTCTACCTGGTGTAGTGGTGCTACTGTGCAGCGTAATTTGAATAATGGAGACTACTGTGCACAGTAGTATGAATTGCTATTATTTTGTGGCCACGCCCCTTCCCCGTAAAGCCACGCCCCTATAAATTTTTCACGCGCCTACGGCGCCCACTGCCCCTGTCTTACATGGGGGGGCGCCACTGTCGTGTCTTGCACACAGCGCCTAGTTACGGCACTGGTCTGCGCCACCTGTGTTACGGTTACGGTGGGGTCTGCACCACCTGTATTACGGTAACGGCGGGGTCTGTGACGCCTGTATTACGGTAACGGCGGGGTCTGCGCCACCTGTATTACAGTAACAGCGGGGTCTGCGCCACCTATATTACAGTAATAGGACACTAGAGTGTCAGCCACCTGTACAGGGATAATGCAGCACCAGAGGCTGCTCCAGCTGCACTATAACAAGGCACCAGAAGCTGCTCCCCCTGTAGTACAGAACCTGACACCAGAGCTGCTCAGCCTATAGAATAATAATAATAATATCATTACCTGCTGCCAGACACAGCAATGGCTGCTCTCTGCTCCTGCTGCCTTGTGGGAATGATAGAAGGAAGGCGGAGCTCAGACCAGGGGAAAATGGCCGCCGCTCCTGACGTCACTACTCGGCCAGGGAACCTATTACTGCTGCTGGACTTGTCTACAAGAAAATGGCCGCCGGCCTCCTGCACTGAGGACAATTATGGTAATATTCATTACAGAGGGCGGGGGTGTAGGAGGGGAGGAACCAGTCACTAGGAATCAGCTTGTGCCAATCACTCTTTACTTCCTGTCTGTGCGTTCCACCTTACTTCCGGATTGTGCGTTCCACATACAGGAAGTGAGTTTTCATCGACTGCTGCAGCCTCCCAGTGTCCGTGGAGATCAGGTAATGGCGTCTTACTATACAGGGGGAGCAGCCTGTGGTGTCCTGTTATTATTATACAGGAGGAGCAGCCTGTGGTGTCCTGTTATTATTATACAGGGGGAGCAGCTTTATTATACAGGGGGAGCAGCCTGTGGTGTCCTGTTATTATTATTATTACACAGGGGGAGCAGCCTGTGGTGTCCTGTTATTATTACTATACAGGGGGAGCAGCCTGTGGTGTCCTGTTATTATTACTATACAGGGGGAGCAGTCTGTGGTTTCCTGTTATTATTATTATTATTATACAGGGGGAGCAGCCTGTGGTGTCCTGTTATTATTATTATTATTATTATTATTATTATACAGGGGGAGTAGCCTGTGGTGTCCTGTTATTATTACTATACAGGGGGAGCAGTCTGTGGTTTCATGTTATTATTACTATACAGGGGGAGCAGCCTGTGGTGTCCTGTTGTTGTTGTTGTTGTTGTTGTTATTATTATGTCAGCTGGCAGTGTGATATTACTCACTTTGTGACACGTCAGCTGCAGAGCATTACTACACCACTGGCAGTGTGACAGCTGCAGAGCATTACTACACCACTGGCAGTGTGACAGCTGCAGAGCATTACTCCACCACTGGCAGTGTGACAGCTGCAGAGCATTACTCCACCACTGGCAGTGTGACAGCTGCAGAGCATTACTACACCACTGGCAGTGTGACAGCTGCAGAGCATTACTACACCACTGGCAGTGTGACAGCTGCAGAGCATTACTACACCACTGGCAGTGTGACAGCTGCAGGCTGAGCCCCTCATTGCCTTCTCCCCCCCCCCCCCAGCAGTCACGTCACTATAATGGTGTAACATGTGACATTCCCGCTAGGAGGCGCCACACGTATAACGACGGCCATCTGCTGTAGAGACACCGGGCTGTATTATATAATGCCGGTATCAGAAGAGACTGACGTCATGTATGTAACAAGAGTTTCTGCAGCAGCTGTGCCTGGCGTTTACTATTATTCTATAGGCAACCTATTATTTTGTATGTGTGCCAGCAGCCTGGCTGTTACTGTGCCCCGTGCTGTGTGCAAATGTGGGGAATACCAGGGAGGCGCTCTATCCAAATGATGCAACCAAAGCATAAAAACAATATAAACAGTAATATAGATCAAAACATATACTAATGGGTGTTACCCTGAGGTGTATGATATCTCTGGTATACATGATATACACAATGAGTATACACAAAGGTATCACTGATAAAATCAATGTAAAAGGAAAACGCTGATCCTTCTACATAGGAGACTCTCAGAGGATTTGTCCGTCTCTTATAGTAAATTAGCAGCGCACAGTGTGAGTGAGAAGAAATCCTCCAGCTCTTGGAAAAGCCGCCCGGTGTGCGGAGAAACGCGTTGAGGGCACAGAGAGAGGGATCGCTGATACCTGTAGTGCTCACAGAAGAAGATACAACCTCCAGTAGCTGATGGTTCACCAATTGCCGGCAAATGTGAAATAAACATCGTGGAGAGACTGCACCATGTGTTCCTCCCTATTCCGGGTAAGTCCAGACACTGTGCTGCTGATACAAACCTTACCCGTGCTGGGAGTACGAGACAGCGGCTCTGCGCATCCACATTGCACCGCACGACAGGGAACAGCTTATAGCAGACCGCGCCGCCCGCAGCTTCTTCACCCGGGCAAAGGGTGATACGCAGCGGGTCTGCAGTATCAACTTTGTGTTGCAAGCATAGGCGTGCGCAGGGGGGGTTCCTGGTGCGCACAGGCACCCCCTAATGTCCGGCACCCCGATCTCACATGCCTGATGCAGCGATCACCGAGCAGGCTGATTACTGTCCCCTCTGCGCTGCACCCTGTCAGGACTGTATTACTGACCGGACGCCTGGGATAATCAAGGGTGCCACTGCCACCGGCTTTCAAACTCCCAGCTCCACCTCCATGTACCATACCCTCCAACATTTTACACATGAAAATTGGTACAAATTAGAAAAGGGGGCGTGGCCACGTGTAAAGGGGACGTGGCTACATCCCTTTTCCTATACTTTTGGAGAGTTTAGAGAGCCAAAAATTGGTAAAGACCTTTAAAAAAGCTACTGTACCTATTAACAAGGTCCACCTGGAGGGTATGATGTACAAAAACAGCGTGATGTGACGTGATGACGTCATGCTGCTTGCAAGCCCATCCATCACACGCCCACCTCTCTCCTTCTATTCTATGCCAACACCAGCCACTGATGAGCAGCGTGCAGCCAGTGTTCAATACTGGCAGGTGGTCGGCAGCAGCATTAACACGTCACACATTTTTCCAGCAGCAGCAGTACTAGTGTGCGACTGTCAGTGTCAGCTTGCAGGTGAAAGAGAGGGGGAGCCAGACCAGGCTGAGGAGGAGCAGTGTAATTGTAGTGAGTGCCATCAGGGGTGTTTGTTTGGTGCACATCACAACATCTGACAATGTATCTGCATTATTAGGATTGGTACAAGGGTGGATATTTTATATTGCGTTGACCATCAATAGATGGTGCTAGACACGCCCAAAAGGCAGTGCTAGACACACCCCTCCAACAGTGCACCCCCTAATAAAATGTGCTGCGCACGCCCATGGTCGCAAGGACTACCAACATTGGTGCAGTGAGTACTAACCACCATCACATCTATACACATGTATACTCACTTTGTTGTTACACCGGAACTAAGCGGATGGACAATTACCATATAAAGGTCACTCTGGTTCAGGGCACATTCCTGTATGAACCATATCAGCTGGAGGATTTCTTCTCACTCACACTGTGCGCTGCTAATTTACTATAAGAGACGGACAAAACCTCTGAGAGTCTCCTATGTAGAAGGATCAGCATTTTCCTTTTACATTGATTTTATCAGTGATACCTTTGTGTATACTCATTGTGTATATCATTTATACCAGAGATATCATATACCTCAGGGTAACACCCATTAGTATATGTTTTGGTCTATATTACTGTTTATATTGTTTTTATTTTCTTGTGTGTAATAAACAGTGTTTTAATTATTTTTTGGCTGCATCATTTGGATAGAGCCCCTACCTGGTATTCCCCACATTTGTCTCTATGTTTGAGGAGGCCGGCTACCCCTCTCCAGGTGGCTGCTAATCCTAAAGTGTATTCCATCACAGACCTGCCCAGCGCCAACAAACCTTGTTTCTCTAACGTCCGTAGTGGATGCTGGGGACTCCGTAAGGATCATGGGGAATAGACGGGCTCCGCAGGAGACTGGGCACTCTTAAAGAAAGATTAGGTACTATCTGGTGTGCACTGGCTCCTCCCTCTATGCCCCTCCTCCAGACCTCAGTTAGAATCTGTGCCCGGCCAGAGCAGAGGCACCTAGTGGGCTCTCCTGAGCCTGCTAGAAAAGAAAGTATTTGTAAGGTTTTTTATTTTCAGTGAGCTTCTGCTGGCAACAGACTCACTGCTACGAGGGACTGAGGGGAGAGAAGCCAACGTACCTGCTTGCAGCTAGCTTGTGCTTCTTAGGCTACTGGACACCATTAGCTCCAGAGGGATCGAACAGGCCCCTGTCCTCGGTCGTCCGTTCCCGGAGCCGCGCCACCGCCCCCCTCGCAGAGCCAGAAGCACTGAAGTCCGGAGAAGACAGAAGACGTCGAAATCGGCGGCATGAAGACTCCGGTCTTCAAATAAGGTAGCGCACAGCACCGCAGCTGTGCGCCATTGCTCCCTATGCACACCACACACTCCGGTCACTGTAGGGTGCAGGGCGCTGGGGGGGGAGCGTCCTGGGCAGCAATATTAGTACCTTTTGGCAAAATATACACACAAATACAGTCCCAGACTGTATATGTGTAAAACCCCGCCATTTTTTCTCACAGAATAACGGGACAGAAGCCCGCCGATGAGGGGGCGGAGCTTCTTCCTCAGCACTAACCAGCGCCATTGTATCTTCACAGCTCAGCTGGAAGCAGCTCCCCAGGCTCTCCCCTGCAGTATCCAGATACAACAAGGGCAAAAGAGAGGGGGGGGGGCACATAGATTTAGGCGCAAAAAGGAACATTATTGTGTTTATATCAGCAGCTACTAGGTGAACACATCTGATAGTGTTATCCCTGGGGTATAAAGCGCTGGGGTGTGTGCTGGCATACTCTCTCTCTGTCTCCCCAAAAGCCTTTGTGGGGTCCTGTCCTCAGTCAGAGCATTCCCTGTGTGTGTGCGGTGTGTCGGTACATCAGTGTCAACATGTTTGATGAGGAAGGGTACGTGGAGGCGGAGCAAGTGCATATGGATGGGGTGTCGCCGCCGACGGCGTCGACACCTGCCTGGATGGATATGTGGAAGGTGTTAAATGATAATGTAAACTCCTTGCATAAGAGGTTGGATAAAGCTGATGCCTTGGGACAGTCAGGGTCTCACCCAGTGCCTGATCCCACTGCTCAGAGGCCGTCGGGGTCTCATAAGCGTCCACTATCCCAGTTAATTGACACAGATGTCGACACGGAGTCTGCCTCTAGTGTCGACTATGATAATGCAAAGTTACAGCCAGATTGGCAGGAAAGTATTCAATATATGTTTATTGTAATAAAAGATGATTTGCATGTCACTGATAACTCATCTGTCCCTGACACAAGGGTACACAGATGTAAGGGGAAGAAAGCTGAGGTAATGTTCCCTCCTCTCATGAGGAAAAAGAGCGGGAATCTCCAGGCAACAGACTGCAGCTTCCCACAAAGATTTCTCAAAGTATCCTTTCCCCACTAGGGCCAGGATAAGATAGGAATCTTCCCCTAGGGTGTCACAAAAGGCTGGGTTACAGCTATTCTCAGGGATCCTGCAGGTAGCATGCACATTCTGGTACAGACAGGTACCTTATCAGCAGAGATAGAGACCCTAGTATGTATATAGAAATATGGATATATGTCATACTTGCCTACTTTTCAAAACTAGTTTCAGGGAGATTGTACAGTAGGTGTAAGCAGAATGCAGTGTGTCATGCTCCACCCAAAGGGTGTGCCTAGCTCCACCTATGGGCGTATCTATATCCCCTAAGGCAGGGGCGGCCAGACTTTTGGAGTCAGTGATCTACTGTGAAAGCTAAAAAGCTTTTGTGATCTACCTAGGAGGAATAATAGCGCGCGCCGCAGGCGCGCGCAAAAAAAGGGGCGTGGCATAACAAAAAGTGGGCATGCTATAACTAAAAGTGGGCGTGGTATAACAAAAAAAAAGGACGTAGCCTTGCTGCGCAGAGTGTAATGACTACCTCACGCAAAATAACACATTGGCCCCCACAGGTAAAAACCTCAAACACATATGCCCCCAGTGCCAGATACACATGCCCCCACAGTGCCAGATATGCCCCCACAGTGCCAGATACACATGCCCCCACAGTGCCATGTGCCCACAGTGCCAGATATGCCCCCACAGTGCCAGATACAGATATGCCCCCACAGTGCCATGTGCCCGCAGAGCCAGATATGCCCAGTGCCACATATGACCCCACAGTGCCAGATAGCCCCCACAGTGCCAGATACAGATATGCCCCCACAGTGCCAGATACAGATATGCCCCCACAGCGCCAGATTACAGATATGCCCCCACAGTGCCAGATACAGACATGCCCCCACAGCGCCAGATTACAGATATGCCCCCACAGTGCCAGATATGCCCCCACAGTGCCATGTGCCCGCAGTGCCAGATATTCCCCCAGTGCCACACATGACCCCACAGTGCCAGATATGCCCCCACAGTGTCATGTGCCCGCAGAGCCAGATATGCCCCCAGTGCCACACATGACCCCACAGTGCCAGACATGCCTCCACAGTGCTAGATATGCCTCCAGTGCCAGATATGCCCCCACAGTGCCATGTGCCCGCAGAGCCAGATATTCCCCCAGTGCCACACATGACCCCACAGTGCCAGACATGCCCCCACAGTGCCAGATATGCCCCCACAGTGCCAGATATGCCCCCACAGTGCCATGTGCCCGCAGAGCCAGATATTCCCCCAGTGCCACACATGACCCCACAGTGCCAGACATGCCCCCACAGTGCCATGTGCCCGCAGAGCCAGATATTCCCACAGTGCCACACATGACCCCACAGTGCCAGACATGCCCCCACAGTGCCATGTGCCCGCAGAGCCAGATATGCCCCCACAGTGCCATGTGCCCGCAGAGCCAGATATTCCCCCAGTGCCACACATGACCCCACAGTGCCAGACATGCCCCCACAGTGCCATGTGCCCGCAGAGCCAGATATTCCCCCAGTGCCACACATGACCCCACAGTGCCAGACATGCCCCCACAGTGCCATGTGCCCGCAGAGCCAGATATGCCCCCAGTGCCACACATGACCCCACAGTGCCAGACATGCCCCCACAGTGCCATGTGCCCGCAGAGCCAGATATGCCCCCAGTGCCACACATGACCCCACAGTGCCAGACATGCCCCCACAGTGCCATGTGCCCGCAGAGCCAGATATGCCCCCAGTGCCACACATGACCCCACAGTGCCAGACATGCCCCCACAGTGCCATGTGCCCGCAGAGCCAGATATGCCCCCAGTGCCACATATGACCCCACAGTGCCAGATATGTATATAACAGCTCACCGTTGGTGTGTGGTAAGCGCAGCGCGCGCCTCTCCTGCCTGCTGCTCCCGCTCTGCCTCCTCAGTCTGACGGCAGCGTGTATGGCTCAAATCAGGTGCCGGTCCGCGAGCTCTCATTGGCTAACGAACCGGCACCTGATTTGAGCTATACACTCGGCCGTCAGACTGAGGAGACAGAGCGGGAGCGGAGGGCAGGAGAGGCGCGGCTTCGGGGTGGCTGGGCGGCGGATCGCGATCGACTGGTCGCATGTCCGCGATTGACCAGTCGATCGCGATCGACTGTTTGGCCACCCGTGCCCTAAGGGGTGTGTCTTTCAGTGGCAGGCACTCCCTCCGGTGACTATAGGGGAAATAAAATTTTAATTGTCTTGTCTCACCCAAAATGAGACACAATAGTCATAAAACATGGATTTTCAGGGGGCAACAATTACAGCAAAACTACTGTAGCATTTACAACAGAACTACTAACACATGACAAGCCTAAACAATGTCAAACGACCCTCAAAATGAGCATCATGGACAATGTAATGGTTAGCATTGCTGCCTCACAGCACTGAGGACAGAGGTTTGATTCCTACCATGACCCTAACTGTGTGGAGTTTGTATATGCTCCCTGTGCTGGTGTGCGTTTTGTCATGGTACCATACCTCCCAACATTTGGATTATAGAAGAGGGGATTTCTGGTGCGGCGAAAAGGGTGCGTGGTCTATTGAAAAGAGCCATGGCCTCACGTGGATGACGCGATCGTGAGCCACGTCTCCAATTTTCGGCACAGTGGGGGCACGGCCAGCGCTGTATCAATAACTGGAAATAAATAATAATAAAAAAGACAAAAAACAAAAACACACCAGCATTTAAAATGTAAACATATCAGTCTACACAACCATTGGAAAGCAATTTGACATAAAATGGATGCAGGGGGTGACATAACAAGCAATATTTAGGGATATTCATGAAAACAGAGCATGACAACACATTTGCTCTAAAAACAAAACCCCTATAAGGTCACCTGTGCTCAAGCAGGACTATCCTTAAAACATGGATTTTTAGGGGGCAGCAAAAGCTAAACCTAGCTTTTACAACAGACATTCTAAAACATGACAAGCCTGACCTTAATCCATATAACGCTGACCCTATCCCTATAACTCTGACCTCATACTATAACTCTGACCCTATCCCTGTAACGCTGACCCTATCCTTATAACGTTGACCCTATCCTTATAACGCTGACCCTATACTAAAATACTGACCCTATCCTTATAACGCTGACCCTATACTAAAATACTGACCTCATACTATAACTCTGACCCTATCCCTGTAATGCTGACCCTATCCCTACAACCCTATACTATAACTCTGACCCTATCCCTATAATACTGACCCTATACTATGACACTGACTCTATCCCTATAATACTGACACTATGACACTAGCAGTGCTCCCCCTAAAATAAATGTTAGACAACTTGGACTTGCAGGTCATTGGACAATAACAAAGGGACTAATGCTAGTAACCTGCAGAGTTTAAACTCAGCACCCACTATGTTCTTTGTCTCCATCCAAGCCTTGTCATGCCCTGCCCTCCGCAGCCCAGCCACACGCACACCA
This sequence comes from Pseudophryne corroboree, assembly GCF_028390025.1. Lineage (NCBI taxonomy): Eukaryota > Metazoa > Chordata > Amphibia > Anura > Myobatrachidae > Pseudophryne > Pseudophryne corroboree. The sequence continues at coordinate 2,204,260 of NW_026967494.1, forward strand.
AAGGTTTATTTACCTTATATTTCAAAGAGGCCACCACTGCTGTCCTGCTGCTCATGGGGCCGCCGTCACTGCCACTGTTGCCGTTGCTTCTGTGGTGCAAAGACAGACTATCATGCTGCTGCGAACTGCTATGCGGCCACCGCTACACATAATCCTGCGGTGGCTGGCATTTGAGTAACAGGACATCGCCCATCATGACGTCCCCCGAGCAGGCTCCTCCCCCGGCACTTCCGGACTGGCGCATGCACAGTCCGTACTTTCACTAGCTATTGAAAAACCGGGAGAACCCGGAAGATTTCCAGGGCAGCTGGAGGCTCATGTAAAAAACGTGAGCCTCCTGCTGAATGCAGGAGGATAGGCAAGTCTGCGCTGGAGACACCAGTCATCTTCTTTCCAATGCAGCCACCACTACCCAGAACCTTATTGAGCCACCACCAGCCCAGTCACCACACAGCTCCATGATTACACCCTCACCCTGTTCCTCCATCTCATCCTCACCAAGCTCCCAGATCCCACCCTCACCCATCTCTCACACCCTAACCCCGCTCTCAGATCTCACTCTCACATCTCTCCTGGACCTCATCATACATTAATCACCCCTGCAGTGACCGGTCTTTAAATAACATGCCGCCCACATCATGACGTCATCCATGCAGGCCCGCCGCTGGCTAGACTCGCCCGAAAAAGCAATCTGCACATGCGTGATCAGGAATGCTGCGTGCGTGACCTGCACAGACGACTCATGATGTGGGCAGCATGTTATTTAAATGAGCCACAGTGGGCGGGGTTGTAGGGAGCAGATCCCGGCATTTAAATAAAAAGGACATTCAGATAATGGCGTCACCGTGCAGGCTCCGCCCCCTGCCATCCGTAACTCACACATGCGCGGTCCGCATTTTCTGCGGGCAGCACAGGAAAAGCAGGAGGACCCGGTGGTTTAGCGGGGCAACAGGAGGGTAGTTTAAAAAACGTGAGCCGTAGGCAGCCCTGCATTATACACATCCCTCTCCCCCATATTACTCCCAGCACATTACATTATACACACACCCCTCCCCCATATTACACCCAGCACATTACATTATACATACCCCCTCCCCATATTACACACTGTACTAGCTTACACACTGCAACACAGACCCCCAATATTACACCCAGCACATTACATTATACATACCTCCTCCCCATATTACACACTGTACTAGCTTACACACTGCAACACAGACCCCCAATATTACACCCAGTGCATATTACAGGACACACAGCCCCCATTCCACACACCACCCACCTGGCTATGTTGCTCCTTCCTGTAAGGAGGACTGGGACAGTGTGGGACTGTGGGAAGGCAGCACATCGCAGGCACAACCTATCGAGGAGCAGGGGGAAGAAAGTTACTGTACACGCTGCCATCTGACTCAGTGTGGTGGGAGGGGCCAGCAACCAGGAAGCAAAGCTCTGCCTCTCTGTGTACAGGGCAGGGAAGAGACCACTGCACACAACCCTGCGGTGGCCGGCTCTGAAGTCTTCCGTGCAGGCCCCGCCCCCCGATCTCCGGACTTGCGCATGCGCAGTCCAGATTTTCAACGATGGACCCTCAAAATCCGGGAGGCCTCTCTAGGTATGCGGGGCAGCGGGAGGCTCATTAAAAAATCGGGAGCCTCCCGCTGAATGCGGGAGGGTAGGCAAGCCTGATATATGTATAGGGATATATATATATATATATATATATATATATATATATATATGTGTGTATATATTTAAGATGATGTCTTGAGAGATATGTATAAAACATGCCATAGAGACATGAGTATACTGGGTCCTAGTGTCAAAGCTATGTTGATCTCTGCTTGTCGTGTCCTGTACAATATGCAAAGGACATATGATGCCGCCTTAAGAGGCATATGAAAGGCTGAGGATTGTGTGGAGAAGGGTTTGGTCTCCACGGCTATATCTGGGAAATTCTGATATTTTTCCTTATATCCCTGCACGGCCTAGGAAAGCGCAACATTATTAAATGCAGCTTTTCGAATAAAGAAACAAGAAAGTCTGAGATGCGTCCTTTCTTACCAGAGCCGGGGGCAGAAAAAAACAGAAGTCCTCCTCGGCCTCTACAAAAATAGACCGCATGTCGAGGCAGAGCTAGGCCCGTAGGGGGCACGCCTTCGGAAGTTCAGCCACAAGTGGGTTCGCTCCCTATTATATCCCTGGGCAATAGATATTGTGTCTCAGGGATACAAGCTGGACTTTGAGAAATGCCCACTCACCGATGACCCTGCCGTCTTTTCCCCACGAGAGGGAAACAGTGTTAACTGCAATTCAAAAATTGTATCTTCAACAGGTGGTGGTCAAGGTTCACCTCCTTCAACAAGGAGGGGGTTGTTATTATTATTATTATTATTATTATTATAAATTACCATGTGGTAGGCCCGAAACCAGATGGTTCGGTCAGACCTATATTGAATTTAAAATCCCTGAGCATATACCTGGAAAGGTGCAAGTTCAAGATGGAATCGCTAACAGCGGTCGTTGTAAGCTTGAAGGGTGACTCGGGACATATAGCATGCATACCTTCAGGTTCCCATATATCCACCTCATCAGGCGTACCTCAAAATTTCGGTACGGGATTGCCATTGTCAATTTCAGGCGTTGCCGTTTGGTCTCTCCACGGCCTGGAGAATATTCACCAAGGTAATGGCGAACATTATGGTGCTCCTGCGGTAGCAAGGTGTCACTATTATCACGTATTGGGACGATCTCCTCATAAAAGCGAGATCAAGAGAGCAGTTGCTGAACAGCGTATCACTTTTTCTGGAAGTGTAACGGCAACGTGGCTGAATTCTATATATTCCAAAGTCGCAGTTGATTCCTACAGCTCATCTGCCCCTCCTAGGCATGATCCTAGACTCAGATCAGAAAAGGGTTTATCTCCCGATAGAGAGAGCTTAGGAGCTCATGACACTGGTCAGGAATCTATTAAAACCAAAAAACAGGTGTTAGTGCATCACTGCACTCGAGTCCTGGGAAGGATGGTGTCATCATAAGAGGCCATTCCCTTCGGCAGGTTCCCTGCGAGGACCTTCCAGTAGGACTTACTGGACAAATGGTCCGGATCACATCATCAGATGCATCGGTTAATCACCCTATCCCCCAGGGCCAGGGTGTCTCTCCTGTGGTGGCTGTAGAGTGCTCACCTTCTCGAAGGTCGCAGATTCGGCATTCAAGACTGGGTCTTGGTGACCACGGATGCAAGCCTCCGAGGGTGGGGGGGCAGTCACACAGGGAAGATAATTCCAAGGGCTGTGGTCAAGTCTGGAGACTTGTCTTCACATCAATATCCTGGATCTAAGGGCCATATACAACGCCCTACGTCAAGCGGAGTTCCTGCTTCGCTACCAACCGGTTCTGATTCAGTCAGACAATATCACCGCAGTGACTCATGTAAACCGCCAAGGCGGCACAACGAGCAGGGTGGCGATGGTAGAAGCCACCAGAATTTCTTCGCTGGGCGGAGAATCAAGTACGCGCACTGTCAGCAGTGTTCAGTCCGGGAGTGAACAGCTGGGAAGCAGACTTCCTTCAGCAGGCACGACCTCCACCCGGGAGAGTGGGGACTTCATAAAGAAGTTTTCATGCAGATTGCAAGTTGGTGGGAACTGCCACAGGTGGACATGATGGCATCCCGCCTCAACAAAAAGCTGCAGAGATATTGCGCCAGGTCAGGAGACCCTCCGGCGATAGCTGTGGTCGCACTGGTGACATTGGGTGTTCCCGTCAGTCTATGGATTTCATCCTCTTCCTCTCATACCCAAGGTGTTGAGAATTATAAGGAAAAGTGGAGTGAGAACAATACTCTTTGTTCCGGATTGGCCAAGAAGGATTGGTATCCAGATCTGTAAGAGATGCTCACAGAGGACCCATGGCCTCTGCCTCTAAGACAAGACTTGTTGCAACAGGGGTCCTGTATGTTCCAAGACTAAAATACAGCGGCTGCGTTTGACGGCATGGTGGTTGTGCGCCGGATCCTAGCAGAAAAAGGCATTCCGGATGAGGTCATTCCTACGCTGATAATGGCTAGGAAGGACGTGACAGCTAAACATAGTCACCGTATATGGCGAAAATATGTTGCTTGGTGTGAGGCCAGTAAGGCCCCTACAGAGGAATTCCAGCTGGGAAGATTCCTACACTTTTACAGTCAGGTGTGACTATGGGCCTAAAATTGGGGTCCATAAAGGTCCAAGCTTAGGCCCTATACATTTTCTTTCAAAAAGAACTGGCGTCTTTACCGGAGGTTCAGACGTTTGTTAAGGGAGTGCTGCATATTCAGCCTCCTTTTGGGCCACCAGTGGCACCTTGGGATCTCAACGTGGTGTTGGGTTTCCTAAAATCTCACTGGTTCGAACCACTTAAAACAGTGGAGCTGAAATATCTCACTTGGAAAGTGGTCATGCTGTTGGCCTTAGCTTCGGCTAGGCGTGGGTCAGAATTGGCGGCTTTGTCATGTCAAAGTCCCTATCTGATTTTTCATATGGAAAGGGCAGAGTTGCGAACTCGTCCTAAATTTCTGCCTAAGGTGGTGTAATTTTTCCACCTAAACCAACCTATTGTGGTGCCTGCGGCTACTCGTGACTTGGATGACTCAAGTTGCTGGACGTAGTCCGGGTTTTGAGGACCTATGTGAGTAGAACGGCTGGAGTCGGGAAAACTGACTAGCTGTTTATACTGTATGCACCCAACAAGCTGGGTGCTCCTGCTTCAAAACAAACTATTGCTCGCTGGATCTGTAACACGATTCAGCAGGCTCATTCTGCGGTAGGATTGCCGCAGCCAAAATCAGTAAAGGCCCTTTCCACAAGGAAAGTGGGCTCTTCTTGGGCGGCTGCCCAAGGGGTCTCGGCATTACAGCATTGCCGAGCAGTTACTTGGTCAGGGTCAAACTCTTTGGAAAACTTCTACAAGTTCGATACCCTGGCTAAGGAGGACCTTGAGTTTGCTCACTCGGTGCTGCAGAGTCATCCGCACTCTCCCGCCCGTTTGGGAGCTTTGGTATAATCCCCATGGTCCTTACGGAGTCCCCAGCATCCACTAGGACGTTAGAGAAAATAAGAATTTACTCACCGGTAATTCTATTTCTCGTAGTCCGTAGTGGATGCTGGGCGCCCGTCCCAAGTGCGGACTGTTTCTGCAATGCTAGTATATAGTTATTGCTAAATACAGGGTTTTTTGTTATGAGCCATCCGTTGTGTGAGGCTCAGTTATGTTCATACTGTTAACTGGGTAAGTTTATCACAAGTTTGATTGGTGTGGCTGGTTTGAGTCTTACCCTGGGGTTCAAATCCTTTCCTTGTAATGTTAGCTCTTCCGGGCACAGTTTCCTTAACTGAGGTCTGGAGGAGGGGCATAGAGGGAGGAGCCAGTGCACACCAGATATAGTACCTAATCTTTCTTTTAAGAGTGCCCAGTCTCCTGCGGAGCCCGTCTATACCCCATGGTCCTTACGGAGTCCCCAGCATCCACTACGGACTACGAGAAATAGAATTACCGGTGAGTAAATTCTTATTTTTTTCATGCTGTGTGCGCTGCCAACATCTGCACCCATGCAGCAAGTAGGGGAGGGCAGCATCTAGAAGCAGGCACAGAGAGCGGCACTTACTCCTCCAGGGGGCTTCCTCACTCATCCGTCTCAGGGGGCTCCCAGCAGCTCATCCTTCCTAGGCTGCAGAGGGTGTGTGTAGAAGGCAGGGGGCTGCGGGTGTAGCATGGCAGGAGCCTCTGGTATGGGAGGGCCGGGTTATAGCCTGCAGGCAGCTGGCACTTTACCCCGCTCCTGGCTGCTGCTGCTGACCCCGTCCGAGCCCCATCTCATGTTACTCCATGCGGCTGCTCCCCTGACTGTCTCCAGCCGCCTTTCCCCTGCCTGTCTCCGGCTGCCTTTCCCCTGCCTATCTCCTGCCGCCTTTCCCCTGCCTGTCTCCTGCCGCCTTTCCCCTGCCTGTCTCCTGCCACCCCCTGCCTGTCTCCTGCCACCACCCACCCTACAGCCTCATGCCAGCTCCATGAATGAGGCCATGAAATTTCCCTCAGGAGACCCTGTCCCTTCACAACCAATTCTTACCCTTACACCACTTCATGGCTGCAGCCATACTCGTCTGACAACTCAGGACACATAGAGCACATGCTCCGTACGGGTCGTACACATGAGCGTTGTACCGAACATCAGCTCATTGTGACTCCACCCACCATAGCGCTACATTCTAGATCAGGCCCACTATGCAGTACAGCCTTATGGGGCTGGGTCACAGGAACCTCGGAGACACTGACCAGGACCCTATGGCTGTGGGGAAATAGGAGACTTAATGACCACTCTATTCCTTATTTACTATGTTACATGTGTAATATGTTTTATGTATTATATTTATTCCAAGTAACACGTTCTGTATTCTCTCTGACTCACCGAGGATGGACAAGGACAGGAGTCACAGGTCTGAGAGGATAATAAAAATCACCCTGGAGATCATCTACCTGCTGACTGGGGAGGTGAGTGGATCTGGGAGCATCACATTGACCTTATATCTATAGTAATATTACAGGGACATGACTGGGGAGGTGAGGGGATCTGGGAGCGTCACAGTGACCTTATATCTATAGTAACAATACAGGAACATGACTGGGGAGGTGAGGGGATCTGGGAGTGTCACAGTGACGTCACTTATTTCTATAGTAATAATACAGGGACATGACTGGGGAGGTGAGGGGATCTGGGAGTGTAAATATTGATATTTGATGTCTCCTCCATTACACAGGATTACACTTTAGTGAAGAAGACATCCAATGAGTATGAGACACCGAGCAGCCATCCCTGTGTGTCAGGAGGACTGAGTAGAACCCAGAGCCCCATCACGGTGCCTCCACCTCACTCACTGACACATGAGAGACACAATGACCAGAAGATCCTGGAACTCACCAAAAGGATCATTCAGCTGCTGACTGGAGAGGTGACTGCTGGGAATGGGGTATTATACAGTAACACCAGGGGATGTGTCTGGGTGATGACTGGAGAGGTGACTGCTGGGAATGGGGCATTATACAGTAACACCAGGGGATGTATCTGGGTGATGACTGGAGAGGTGACTGCTGGGAATGGGACATTATACAGTAACACCAGGTAATATGTCTGGGTGATGACTGGAGAGGTGACTGCTGGGAATGGGACATTATACAGTAACACCAGGGGACGTGTCCAGGTGATGACTGGAGAGGTGACTGCTGGGAATGGGGCATTACAGTAACACCAGGGGACGTGTCTGGGTGATGACTGGAGAGGTGACTGCTGGGAATGGGACATTATACAGTAACACCAGGGGACGTGTCTGGGTAATGACTGGAGAGGTGACTGCTGGGAATGGGACATTATACAGTAACTCCGGGGGATGTGTCTGGGTGATGACTGGAGAGGTGACGGCTGGGAATGGGACATTATACAGTAACACCAGGGGATATGTGTGGGTGATGACTGGAGAGGTGACTGCTGGGAAAGGGGCATTATACAGTAACACCAGGGGATGTGTCTGGGTGATGACTGGAGAGGTGACTGCTGGGAAAGGGGCATTATACAGTAACACCAGGGGAGGTGTCTGGGTGATGACTGGAGAGGTGACTGCTGGGAATGGGGCATTATACAGTAACACCAGGGGATGTCTCTGGGTGATGACTGGAGAGGTGACTGCTGGGTATTGGACATTGTACAGTAACACCAGGGGATGTATCTGGGTGATGACTGTATCACTGTGTGTGTCAGGTGTCTATAAGGTGTCAGGATGTCACTGTCTATGTCTCCATGCAGGAGGGGGAGTATATAGAGGAACACAGGGGTCTGTACAAGGACGTGATGATGGAGAATCACCGGCCCCTCACATCACTGGGTAAGAGGAGACTGTCATGTATTGTACAGGGGAGAGCAGGTTTGGGGGCCCCTATATACACACATCATCTGATAATCACATATATACACTGTACTCAGTCACTGTGTGTCTCCTACAGATGGACCCAGTAACAGAGATACCCAAGAGAGATGTCCCCGTCCTCTGTATTCCCAGGATTGTACAGAGAAGAATCACAGGACCCCACAGGAGGATCAGGTAGGTGGGATTTAGGGTCTCACCCATATACCAAAGTGACTGTCACTATATGTTGTATAGAGGAGCTGTGTGTCATTATATTTGTCTTGTTTACATAGGGTGAAGCCCAATTAAATAATATTAAAATCAAAGATACAGAGGGAGAAGAAGAGACATATGTGACTGATATAAAGACAGAAGATATACAGGGAGAAGAAGAGACGTATGTGACTGATATAAAGACAAAAGATATAGAGGGAGAAGAAGAGACGTATGTGACTGATATAGAGATAGAAGATACAGAGGGAGAAGAAGAGACGTATGTGACTGATATAAATGCAGAAGACATAGAGGGAGAAGAAGAGACGTATGTGACTGATATGAAGGCAGAAGATATAGAGGGAGAAGAAGAGACGTATGTGACTGATATGAAGGCAGAAGATATAGAGGGAGAAGAAGAGACGTATGTGACTGATATGAAGGCAGAAGATATAGAGGGAGAAGAAGAGACGTATGTGAGGGGTGATCAGCAGTGTAAGGAGGAGGAGATCCCTACAGATATCAGCACAGGTGAGTAATAAACTCTTACTAAAGAAAAGAGTCACATATTCTCCTTGCTCAGTCACTACAGCAATCTCTTATCCTACACCCTCTTCTGTCAGTACAAACTAATGATTAATATGCATTTTCCAAGTGTGGAGTCAGGAGCCATCACCTCTATTATACTCCTGCTCTCCCCTTCACATCATGTCACTGTGTTACCAGCCCAGAGATCTGACCAGTTTCCTCCCCACACTCTCTGGTGTATCTCATACATCAGGAGACATCTACCCCGATTATACTCCTGCTCTCCCCCTCACATCATGTCACTGTGTGTTACCAGCCCAGAGATCTGACCAGTCTCCTCCCCACACTCTATGGTGTATCTCATACATCAGGAGGCATCAGCCCCTATTATACTCTTGCTCTCCACCTCACATCATGTCATTGTGTGTTACCAGCCCAGAGATCTGACCAGTCTCCTCCCAACGCTCTCTGGTGTATCTCATACATCAGGAGCCATCAGCCCCTATTATACTCCTGCTCTCCCCCTCACATCATGTCACTGTGTGTTACCAGCCCAGAGATCTGACCAGTCTCCTTCCCACACTCTCTGGTGTATCTCATTCATCAGGAGACATCAGCCCCTATTATAAACCTGCTCTCCCCCTCACATCATGTCACTATGTGTTACCAGCCCAGAGATCTGACCAGTCTCCTCCCCACACTCTATGGTGTATCTCATACATCAGGAGGCATCAGCCCCTATTATACTCTTGCTCTCCACCTCACATCATGTCATTGTGTGTTACCAGCCCAGAGATCTGACCAGTCTCCTCCCAACGCTCTCTGGTGTATCTCATACATCAGGAGCCATCAGCCCCTATTATACTCCTGCTCTCCCCCTCACATCATGTCACTGTGTGTTACCAGCCCAGAGATCTGACCAGTCTCCTTCCCACACTCTCTGGTGTATCTCATACATCAGGAGCCATCAGCCCCTATTATACTCCTGCTCTCCCCCTCACATCATGTCACTGTGTGTTACCAGCCCAGAGATCTGACCAGTCTCCTCCCCACACTCTCTGGTGTATCTCATACATCAGGAGCCATCAGCCCCTATTATTCTACTGCTCTCCACCTCACATCATGTCACTGTGTGTTACCAGCCCAGAGATCTGACCAGTCTTCTCCCCACACTCTCTGGTGTATCTCATTCATCAGGAGACATCAGCCTCTATTATACTCCTGCTCTCCCCATCACATCATGTCACTGTGTGTTACCAGCCCAGAGATCTGACCAGTCTCCTCCCCACACTCTCTCGTGTATCATACATCAGGAGCCATCAGCCCCTATTATTCTCCTGCTCTCCACCTCACATCATGTCACTGTGTGTTACCAGCCCAGAGATCTGACCAGTCTCCTCCCCACACTCTCTGGTGTATCTCATACATCAGGAGCCATCAACCCCTATTATACTCCTGCTCTCCTCCTCACATCATGTCACTGTGTGTTACCAGCCCAGAGATCTGACCAGTCTCCTCCCCACACTCTCTGGTGTATATCATACATCAGGAGCCATCATCCCCTATTATACTCCTGCTCTCCCCCTCACATCATGTCACTGTGTGTTACCAGCCCAGAGATCTGACCAGTCTCCTCCCCACACTCTCTGGTGTATCTCATACATCAGGAGCCATCAACCCCTATTATACTCCTGCTCTCCTCCTCACATCATGTCACTGTGTGTTACCAGCCCAGAGATCTGACCAGTCTCCTCCCCACACTCTCTGGTGTATATCATACATCAGGAGCCATCATCCCCTATTATACTCCTGCTCTCCCCCTCACATCATGTCACTGTGTGTTACCAGCCCAGAGATCTGACCAGTCTTCTCCCCACACTCTGGTGTATCTCATACATCAGGAGCCATCAGACCCTATTATACTCCTCCTCACATCATGTCACTGTGTGTTACCAGCCCAGAGATCTGACCAGTCTCCTCCCCACACTCTTTGGTATATCTCATACATCAAGAGACATCAGCCCCTATTATACTCCTGCTCTCCCCTTCACATCATGTCACTGTGTTACCTGTTACCAGCTCAGAGATCTGACCAGTCTCCTCCCCACACTCTCTGGTGTATCTCATACATCAGGAGCCATCAGCCCATATTAATCCCATGGTCTTCTTATCATGTCACTGAGGTCAGGTAGGATTTGTTTTCTGTAACTAACATGGTGTTGAGTCTCAGCAATAAGAAGGCAAGCTGAGAACTGAGCTCTCTGCCCTAGAACGCCAGTCTCCTTTTTCGAGTAGGCCGTGACATTGGTCTTCAGCACATGGATGAGTAATACATAATAGGAGGTCACTGGATTCAGTGGACCATGCTTTAATTAAGAATTGGAATCTCTTAATAGATCTTATTTTCTAAAGCAGAGTAATGGGAAGTGTATGTGACAGGATGGTCTTCATTCCTTAATATAGGTACTCCATTCCTAGTATGTCTGCAAGTAGAGACCTCATAGATAGAAAAGTTCATACTTCATGAGCAAACAGATTGATTATGGTGAGTGATATTCTGTACAGATGTCCTGGAGAAGGTATCTAGACAATCCCTGTTATACAGAGTGGAGATCATGTAAAGAGGGATAGACACCTTGATAGAAGAATGGTCCGGTTACGCCCCTTGGCTAGAGGTTTGGTCCGGTTACGTCCCTTGGCTAGAGGATTGGTCTGGTTACGCCCCTTGGCTAGAGGATCGGTCCGGTTACGTCCCTTGGCTAGAGGATCGGTCCGGTTACGTCCCTTGGCTAGAGGATCGGTCTGGTTACGCCCCTTGGCTAGTGGATCGGTCCAGTCAGGCCTCTGGGCATCAGGTGATCACTAAAAAAAGCCTAGTTAATCTCCCATTTATAGCGGATCTTTCTGCTGCGGGGTACACTGGGCTCCACAAGTCTGGGCAATGGGGTGTAGAGTAGGATCTTGATCCGAGGCACCAACAGGCTCAAAGCTTTGACTCTTCCCAGAATGCACAGCGCCGCCTCCTATATCACCCCACCTCCCAGCACAGGAGCTCAGTTTGTAAGTTGGTGCTGCAGTAGCAGGCATATAACAGAGGGGCTGCTCCAGGCAGCCCTGAGAAAATAAGAATTTACTTACCGATAATTCTATTTCTCGGAGTCCGTAGTGGATGCTGGGGTTCCTGAAAGGACCATGGGGAATAGCGGCTCCGCAGGAGACAGGGCACAAAAGTAAAGCTTTTACAGGTCAGGTGGTGTGTACTGGCTCCTCCCCCTATGACCCTCCTCCAGACTCCAGTTAGGTACTGTGCCCGGACGAGCGTACACAATAAGGGAGGATTTTGAATCCCGGGTAAGACTCATACCAGCCACACCAATCACACCGTACAACTTGTGATCTAAACCCAGTTAACAGTATGATAACAGAGGAGCCTCTGAAAGATGGCTTCCTAAACAATAACCCGAATTAGTTAACAATAACTATGTACAAGTATTGCAGATAATCCGCACTTGGGATGGGCGCCCAGCATCCACTACGGACTCCGAGAAATAGAATTATCGGTAAGTAAATTCTTATTTTCTCTATCGTCCTAAGTGGATGCTGGGGTTCCTGAAAGGACCATGGGGATTATACCAAAGCTCCCAAACGGGCGGGAGAGTGCGGATGACCCTGCAGCACCGAATGAGAGAACTCCAGGTCCTCCTTTGCCAGGGTATCAAATTTGTAAAATTTTACAAACGTGTTCTCCCCTGACCACGTAGCTGCTCGGCAGAGTTGTAATGCCGAGACCCCTCGGGCAGCCGCCCAAGATGAGCCCACCTTCCTTGTGGAATGGGCCTTAACAGATTTAGGCTGTGGCAGGCCTGCCACAGAATGTACAAGTTGAATTTTGTTACAAATCCAACGAGCAATCGACTGCTTAGAAGCAGGTGCACCCAACTTGTTGGGTGCATACAGTATAAACAGCGAGTCAGATTTTCTGACTCCAGCCGTCCTTTAAATGTATATTTTTAAGGCTCTGACAACGTCCAACAACTTGGAGTCCTTCAAGTCGTCTGTAGCCGCAGGCACTACAATAGGCTGGTTCAGGTGAAACGCTGATACCACCTTAGGGAGAAAATGCGGACGCGTCCGCAGCTCTGCCCTATGTCGAATGGAAAATTAAATAAGGGCTTTTATAAGATAAAGCCGCCAGTTCAGATACTCTCCCGGCCGAAGCCAGGGTCAGTAACATAGTCACTTTCCATGTGAGATATTTCAAATCCACATTCTTTAGTGGTTCCAATTGGATTTGAGGAAATCTAAAACTACATTTAGATCCCACGGTGCCACCTTAGGCACCACAGGAGGCTGTATATGCAGTACTCCTTTGATAAAAATCTGGACCTCAGGGACTGAGGCCAATTCTTTTTGGAAGAATATTGATAGGGCCGAAATTTGAACCTTAATAGATCCCAATTTGAGACCCATAGACAATCCTGATTGCAGGAAATGTAGGAAACGACCCAGTTGAAATTCCTCCATCGGAGCACTCCGCTGCTCGCACCACGCAACATATTTTCGCCAAATACGGTGATAATGCTTCGCGGTGACTTCCTTCCTTGCCTTTATCAAGGTAGGAATGACTTCTTCTGGAATGCCTTTTCCTTTTAGGATCTGGCATTCAAACGCCATGCCGTCAAACGCAGCCGCGGTAAGTCTTGAAAAAGACAAGGACCCTGCTGAAGCAGGTCCCTTCTCAGAAGTAGAGGCCACGGATCGTCCGTGACCATCTCTTGAAGTTCCGGGTACCAAGTCCTTCTTGGCCAATCCGGAGCCACTAGTCTTACTCCTCTTTGCCGTATAATCCTCAATACCTTTGGTATGAGAGGCAGAGGAGGAAACACATATACCGACTGGTACACCCAAGGTGTTACCAGCGCGTCCACAGCTATTGCCTGCGGATCTCTTGACCTGGCGCAATACCTGTCCAGTGTTTTGTTGAGGCGAGACGCCATCATGTCCACCATTGGTTTTACCCAACGGTTTAATAGCATGTGGAAAACTTCTGGATGAAGTCCCCACTCTCCCGGGTGAAGGTCGTGTCTGCTGAGGAAGTCTGCTTCCCAGTTGTCCACGCCCGGGATGAATACTGCTGACAGTGCTATCACGTGATTCTCCGCCCAGCGAAGGATCCTGGCAGCTTCTGCCATTGCCCTCCTGCTTCTTGTGCCGCCCTGTCTGTTTACATGGGCGACTGTCGTGATGTTGTCCGACTGGATCAACACCGGTCTTCCTTGAAGCAGAGGTTCCGCCTGGCTTAGAGCATTGTAGATTGCTCTTAGTTCCAGAATGCTTATGTGAAGAGACTTTTTCAGGCTCGACCACACTCCCTGGAAATTTCTTCCCTGTGTGACTGCTCCCCAGCCTCTCAGGCTGGCATCCATGGTCACCAGGATCCAATCCTGTATGCCGAATCTGCGGCCCTCCAATAGATGAGCCTCCTGCAACCACCACAGAAGGGATACCCTTGTCCTCGGCGACAGGGTTATCCGCAGGTGCATCTGAAGATGCGACCCTGACCATTTGTCCAACAGATCCCTTTGCATGGAATCTGCCGAAAGGGATTGCTTCGTAAGAAGCTACCATTTTTTCCCAGGACTCTTGTGTACAGACACCTTTCCTGGTTTTAGGAGGTTCCTGACCAGGTCAGATAACTCCTTGGCTTTTTCCTCGGGAAGAAAAACCTTTTTCTGAACTGTGTCCAGAATCATCCCCAGGAACAGCAGACGAGTTGTCGGCATTAATTGGGATTTTGGAATATTCAGAATCCATCCGTGCTGCTTTAGCACCTCTTGAGATAGTGCTAAACCCATCTCTAGCTGTTCTCTGGACCTTGCCCTTATTAGGAGATCGTCCAAGTATGGGATAATTAATACGCCTTTTCTTCGAAGAAGAAATATTATCTCGGCCATTACCTTTGTAAAGACCCGAGGTGCCGTGGACAAACCAAACGGCAGCGTCTGAAACTGATAGCGACAGATTTGTACAACGAACCTGAGGTACCCCTGGTGTGAGGGGTAAATTGGAACGTGGAGATACGCATCCTTGATGTCCAAGGATACCATAAAGTCCCCTTCTTCCAGGTTCGCTATCACTGCTCTGAGTGACTCCATCTTGAACTTGAACTTCTTTATGTACAGGTTCAAGGACTTCAGATTTAGAATAGGCCTTACCGAACCATCCGGCTTCGGTACCACAAATAGAGTGGAATAATACCCCTTCCCTTGTTGTAGAAGAGGTACCTTGACTATCACCTGCTGAGAATACAGCTTGTGAATGGCTTCCAAAACCGTCTCCCTTTCTGAGGGGGACGTTGGTAAAGCAGACTTCAGGAAACGGCGAGGTGGCTCTGTCTCTAATTTCAACCTGTACCCCTGAGATATTATCTGCAGGATCCAGGGATTTACCTGCGAGTGAGCCCACTGCGCGCTGTAATTCTTGAGACGACCTCCTACCGCCCCCGAGTCCGCTTGCGAAGCCCCAGCGTCATGCTGAGGCTTTTGTACAAGCCGGGGAGGGCTTCTGTTCCTGGGAAGGAGCTGCCTGTTGCTGTCTCTTCCCTCGTCCTCTGCCTCGTGGCAGATATGAATAGCCCTTTGCTCTCTTATTTTTAAAGGAACGAAAGGGCTGCGGTTGAAAGGTCGGTGCCTTTTCCTGTTGGGGAGTGACTTGAGGTAGAAAGGTGGATTTCCCGGCCTTAGCCGTGGCCACCAAATCCGATAGACCGACCCCAAATAACTCCTCTACGCATCGCCTGTCCACTGTCGTGTCCATAAAGCTCTTCTGGCCGAAATGGACATAGCACTTACCCGTGATGCCGTGTGCAGATATCTCTCTGTGCATCACGCATATAAAGAAATGCATCCTTTATTTGCTCTAACGACAGTAAAACATTGTCCCTATCCAGGGTATCAATATTTTCAATCAGGGACTCTGACCAAACTACTCCAGCACTGCACATCCAGGCTGTCGCTATAGCTGGTCATAGTATAACACCTGTATGTGTGTATATACCTTTTTGGATATTTTCCATCCTCCTATCTGATGGATCTTTAAGTGCGGCCGTCTCAGGAGAGGGTAACGCCACTTGTTTTGATAAGCGTGTTAGCGCTTTGTCCACCCTAGGAGGTGTTTCCCAGCGCTCCCTAACCTCTGGTGGGAAAGGGTATAAAGCCAATAACTTCTTTGAAATTAGCAGTTTTTTATCGGGGCACCCCACGCTTCATCACACACGTCATTTAATTCTTCTGATTCGGGAAAAACTACTGGTAGTTTTTTCACACCCCACATAATACCCTGTTTAGTGGTACCTGTAGTATCAGCTAAATGTAACATCTCCTTTATTGCCAAAATCATATAACGTGTGGCCCTACTGGAAAATACGGTTGATTCGTCACCTTCACCACCGGAATCAGTGCCTGTGTCTGGGTCTGTGTCGACCGACTGAGGCAAAGGGCGTTTTACAGCCCCTGACGGTGTTTGAGGCGCCTGGACAGGCACTAATTGAGTGTCCGGCCGCCTCATGTCGGCAAACGACTGCTTAAGCGAGTTGACGCTATCCCGTAATTCCACAAATAAAAGCATCCATTTTGGTGTCGACCCCCTAGGAGGTGACATCCTCATATTTGGCAATTGCTCCGCCTCCACACCAATAACGTCCTCATACATGTCGACACACACGTACCGACACACAGCAGACACACAGGGAATGCTCTATACGAAGACAGGACCCACTAGCCCTTTGGGGAGACAGAGGGAGAGTCTGCCAGCACACACCAAAAAGCGCTATATATGACAGGGATAGCCTTATGATTAAGTGCTCCCTTATAGCTGCTTTTATATTAATATATTGCCATTTATTTTGCCCCCCCTCTCTGTTATACCCTGTTTCTGTAGTGCAGTGCAGGGGAGAGACCTGGGAGCCTTCCTGACCAGCGGAGCTGTGACAGAAAATGGCGCCGTGTGCTGAGGAGATAGGCCCCGCCCCTTTTTCGGCGGGCTCGTCTCCCGCTATTTAGTACATTTAGGCAGGGGTAAATATCTCCATATAGCCTCTGGGGCTATATGTGAGGTATTTTTAGCCTTTTTAAAGGTTTTCATTTGCCTCCCAGGGCGCCCCCCCCCAGCGCCCTGCACCCTCAGTGACTGCCGTGTGAAGTGTGCTGAGAGGAAAATGGCGCACAGCTGCAGTGCTGTGCGCTACCTTAAGAAGACTGCAGGAGTCTTCAGCCGCCGATTCTGGACCTCTTCTTGCTTCAGCATCTGCGAGGGGGCCGGCGGCGTGGCTCCGGTGACCATCCAGGCTGTACCTGTGATCGTCCCTCTGGAGCTTCATGTCCAGTAGCCAAGAAGCCAATCCATTCTGCACGCAGGTGAGTTCACTTCTTCTCCCCTCTGTCCCTCGTTGCAGTGATCCTGTTGCCAGCAGGAATCACTGTAAAATAAAACACCTAAGCTAAACTCTCTAAGCAGCTCTTTATGAGAGCCACCTAGAATTGCACCCTTCTCGGCCGGGCACAAAAATCTAACTGGAGTCTGGAGGAGGGTCATAGGGGGAGGAGCCAGTACACACCACCTGACCTGTAAAAGCTTTACTTTTGTGCCCTGTCTCCTGCGGAGCCGCTATTCCCCATGGTCCTTTCAGGAACCCCAGCATCCACTTAGGACGATAGAGAAAAGCTTTTTTTGAAGAAAAAAGTGAAGACTTCAAGGGCAGCAGCGGTGGTAAATGTCTTCACTGCTGCAGCTCCAGCTCTCCCCAGCGGCGCTGTACACTCCCGAGCCCTGGTTGCTGGGTACTTACAGCGGAGGCTCCGGTTTTCTTCATGTTAGACACACACGGCTGAGGCTCTCCAGGATCGCGTGGCCGCGCTTCGGGAGGTGGTAAGTGGGTCCCGCTTGCGGGACCCTGTCTTTATCGCGATCCGGCGCGGTCAGTGGGAGGCGGGCCGTGCGTGCTGGCGGTGGATACTGGCGATCCCACTAGATCACCAGGGCATCGGCGCAGGTCAGGTTTTCTCTTAAAACCTAGTTTACGATCGCCCACAGTACCGGGTGGTTTTGCCAGCAGAGGGGATAAGGCTTAGACCTGAAGCCCCTCCCCCAGCCCCAGGGCGCCATTTCCAGCAAGTGTTCCCGCCCTGGAGCTGCATATCTGTCTTTTCCTCACTCCCTGTCAGTGTCTGCGGGGCCATTATCTCTCAGCTCACTGTTCCTGGGACTGCTTGGGCAAATCCTCCTATGTAAAGCCGCCTGGTTGTCAGCGCTGTGACTTTACATGACACTTAAGTATTCTACCTGCCTTTTTAGACCATGATAGTTAAGAAAGAGAGTGCATTTAGTCAGGGTTTTATAGTACAATTACCCTGTGATATACATCCAGTTCTTACTGTGTACTGTTATATCTATTGTTATATAGCTGTGTAAGCTAGTCCAGTGCAGTATTATTGTTAGTAATAACCTCTGCATTGTACAGACTGTGACTATCTGTGTGTGCATTGATAGCTGAGTGGTGTCCATCTCGTGTCTCTAACTCAACCTGCTATCCCTATATTCTATAACCTGAGGGGGTTTGGTGCATCAGGTATTATCTAAGATAGGATTTTCACAAATATATACTGTATTACGTATTTCTCTGACGTCCTAGTGGATGCTGGGGACTCCGTAAGGACCATGGGGAATAGACGGGCTCCGCAGGAGACTGGGCACTCTAAAGAAAGATTTAGGACTATCTGGTGTGCACTGTCTCCTCCCTCTATGCCCCTCCTCCAAGCCTCAGTTAGATTTCTGTGCCCGGCCGAGCTGGATGCACACTAGGGGCTCTCCTGAGCTCCTAGGAAGAAAGTATATGTTAGGTTTTTTATTTTCAGTGAGACCTGCTGGCAACAGGCTCACTGCACCGATAAGGGGAGAAGAAGCGAACCTACCTAAGTGGTGGTAGCTTGGGCTTCTTAGGCTACTGGACACCATTAGCTCCAGAGGGATCGAACACAGGACCCAACCTCGTCGTCCGTTCCCAGAGCCGCGCCGCCGTCCCCCTTACAGAGCCAGAAGCAAGAGGGTGGTCCGGAAAATCGGCGGCTGAAGACTTCTGTCTTCTCCAAGGTAACGCACAGCACTGCAGCTGTGCGCCATTGCTCCTCATGCACACCACACACTGCGGTCACTGATGGGTGCAGGGCGCTGGGGGGGGGCGCCCTGAGCAGCAATACTGACATCTTGGCTGGCAAACTGGCACCATATATAGCCCTAGAGGCTATATAGGTGCTTTTTAGCCCCTGCCAGAAGCCATAAAAATGTGGGAGAAAAGTCCGCGAAAAAGGGGCGGAGCTATCTCCCTCAGCACACTGGCGCCATTTTTCCCTCACAGCTCCGCTTGAGGGAAGCTCCCTGGCTCTCCCCTGCAGTCAATACACTACAGAAAGGGTTAAAAAGAGAGGGGGGGGCACAATTTAGGCGCAGTATACAATATATATAGGCAGCTATAAGGGAAAACACTCTTTATAGGTGATATCCCGGTGATATATAGCACCCTGGTGTGTGCTGGCATACTCTCCCTCTGTCTCCCCAAAGGGCTTTGTGGGGTCCTGTCCTCTGTCAGAGAATTCCCTGTGTGTGTGCGGTGTGTCGGTACGGCTGTGTCGACATGTATGAGGAGGATAATGATGTGGAGGCGGAGCGAATGCCTGTAAATGTGATGTCACCCCCTGCGGGGTCGACACCGGTGTGGTTGGACTTATGGAAGGATTACGTGAAAGTGTCAACTCCTTACACAAAAGGTCGACGACACAGAACAGCCGGCTACTCAGCTTGTGCCTGTTCCAGCGTCTCAAATGTCATGGGGGGCTCTAAAAACGCCCGCTACCTCAGATGGCAGACACAGATGTCGATACGGATACCGACTCCAGTGTCGACGACGATGAGACTAGTGTACCCTCCAAATAGGTCCACCCGTTACATGATTGAGGCAATGAAAAATGTATTACACATTTATGATAATACCCCAGGTACCACATAAAAGGGTATTATGTTTGGTGAGAGAAAACTACCAGCAGTTTTTCCTGCATCTGAGGAATTAAATGAGGTGTGTGAGGAAGCGTGGTCTTCCCCCGGTAAGAAATTGATAATTTCTAAACGGTTATTGGCAGCGTACCCTTTCCCGCCAGAGGATAGGTCACGTTGAGAAACACCCCATAGGGTAGATAAAGCGCTTACACGCTTATCAGAAAAGGTGGCACTACCGTCTCCGGATACGGCCGCCCTGAAGGAACCTGCTGATAGAAAGCAGGAGGTTACCCTAAAAGATATAGTCACACACTCGGGCATTATATTGCGACCAGCCATTGCTTCGGCATGGATGTGCAGTGCTCCCGCTGCGTGGTCAGATTCCCTGTCGGAAAATAACTATGGATAGGGACAATATTTTGCTGACAATAGAGCATATAAAAGACACAGTCTTATACATGCGTGATGCACAGAGGGATATTTGCCGGCTGGCATCAAAAATAAGCGCTAGGTCCATTGCCGCCAGACGGGGGTTATGGACTCGGCAATGGTCAGGCGATGCCGACTCGAATCGGCACAGGGAAGTTTGCCCTATAAGGGGGTAAAACTGTTTGGGGATGGTCTTTCAGACCTCGTTTTCACAGCTACTGCTGGGAAATCGACTTTTTTTCCCCACAGGCTACCCCACAACAAAAGAAAGCACAGTATCATCAAGGACAGTCCTTTCGGCCCCAGAAAAGCAAGAGGGCTAGAGGCTCATCCTTTCTGCCGAGAGGCAAAGGTAGAGGAAAAAGCTGCAGCACACAGCTAGTTCCCAAGAGCAGAAGTCCTCCCTGCGTCCGGTAAGTCCACAGCATGACTCTGGGGCTGCTCAGGCGGACCCGGGTACGGTGGGGGCCCGTCTCAGAAATTTCAGCGCCCAGTGGGCTCTCTCACATGGATCCCTGGGTCCTTCAAGTAGTATCTCAGGGGTACAGGCTGGAGTTCGAGACGTTCTTCCCCCCCGCCGTTTCCTAAAATCTGCCTTACCGGCACCTCCCTCTGCCAGGGAGGCGGTGTTGGTGGCTATTCAACACTATAATCACAACAAGTGATTGTCAAGGTGCCCCTCCTTCAGCAAGGAAGGGGTTACTATTCCACAATGGTTGTGGTACCGAAACATAACGGTTCGGTGAGACCCATCTTAAAATTAAAATACTTGAACTTTGATATCAGAAGATTCAAGTTCAAGATGGAATCGCTCAGGGCGGTTATTACGAGCCTGGACGAGGGGGATTACAGGGTCTCCCTGGACATCAAGGATGCGTACCTGAATGTCCCCATTTACCCTCCTCACCAGGAGTACCTCAGATATGTGGTACAGGACTGTCACTATCAGTTCCAGACGCTGCCGTTGGAGTTGTCCACGGCACCGAAGGTCTTTACCAAGGTAATGGCCGAAATGATGATACTCTTTCGCAAGAAGGAAGTTTTTATTATCCCGTACTTGGACGATCTCCTGATAAAGGCGAGGTCCAAATAACAGTTGGTAGTGAGGGTAGCACTCTCTCGGGAAGTGCTACAACAGCACGGCTGGATTCTCAATATTCCAAAGTCACAGCTGGTCCCGACGACACGTCTTCTGTTCCTGGGAATGATTCTGGACACAGACCAGAAAAGAGTGTTTCTTCCAGTGGAAAAAGCCGAGGAGTTGTCATCTCTAGTCAGAGACATCCTAAAACCAGGACAGGTGTCGGTACATCAATGCACACGAGTCCTGGGAAAAATGGTAGCTTCGTACGAAGCATAATTCCATTCGGAAAGGTTCCACGCAAGGACGTTCCAGTGGGACCTGTGGGACAAATGGTCCGGGTCCCATCTACAGATACAACAGCGGATAACCCTGTCAGCAAGAAACAGGGTGTCGCTGCTGTGGTGGCTGCAGAGGGCTCATCTACTAGAGGGCCGCAGATTCGAAATACAGGACTGGGTCCTGGTGACCACGGATGCCAGCCTTCGGGGCTGGGGTGCAGTCACACAGGGAAGACATTTCCAAGGAGATTTCGCTTCACATAAATATTCTGGAGATAAGGGCCATTTACAATGCCCTAAGCCAAGCAAGGCCCCTGCTTCAGAACCAGCCGGTACTGATCCAATCAGACAACATCACGGCGGTTGCCCATGTAAACAGACAGGGCGGCACAAGAAGCAGGATGGCGATGGCAGAAGCCACAAGGATTCTCCGATGGGCGACCTACACCCGGGAGAATGGGGACTTCATCCAGAAGTTTTCCAAATGCGGGTAAACCGTTGGGAATGACCACGGGTGGACATGATGGCGTCCCGCCTCAACAAAAAGTTGAAAAGATATTGCGCCAGGTCAAGGGACCCTCAGGCGATCGCTGTGGACGCTCTAGTGACACTGTGGGTGTACCAGTCGGTTTATGTGTTTCCTCCTCTGCCTCTCATTCCCAAGGTACTGAGAATCATATGAAAGCGAGGAGTGGAAACTATACTCGTGGTTCCGGATTGGCCACGAAGAGCTTGGTACCCGGAACTTTAAGAGATGCTTGCAGAGGACCCTTGGCCTCTGCCGCTCAGACAAGACCTGCTGCAGCAGGGATCCTGTCTGTTCCAAGACTTACCGTGGCTACGTTTGACGGCATGGCGGTTTAACACCGGATCCTAATGGGCATTCCGGAGGAAGTCATCCCTACCCTGATCAAAGCCAGGAAGGATGTCACCGCAAAACGTTATCACCGCATTTGGCGAAAATATGTTGCGTGGTGTGAGGCCAAGAAGGCCCCGACGGAGGAATTTCAGCTGGGTCGATTCCTACAATTCCTGCAAGCAGGAGTGACGTTGGGCCTCAAATTGGGGTCCATCAAGGTCCAGATTTCGGCTCTGTCGATTTTCTTCCAGAAAGAACGGGCTTCACTGCCTGTAGTTCAGACTTTTGTCAAAGGAGTTCTGCATATTCAGCCTCCTTTTGTGCCCCCAGTGGCACCTTGGGATCTAAATGTGGTTTTGGAATTCCTGAAATCACATTGGTTCGAGCCACTTAAGACTGTGAATTTAAAATATCTCACGTGGAAGGTGGTTCTGTTGTTGGCCCTGGCTTCGGCCAGGTGGGTATCAGAATTGGCGGCTTTGTCTTGTAAAAGTCCTTATCTGATTTTCCATATGGATAGGGCAGAGTTGAGGACTCGTCCTCAGTTTCTCCGAAGGTGGTCTCAGCTTTTCACTTGAACCATCCTATTGTGGGCCTGCGGCTACTAGGGTCTTGGAGGATTCCAAGTTACTGGACGTAGTCAGGGCCCTGAAAATTTATGTTTCCAGGACGTCTGGAGTTAGAAAGACTGACTCGCTGTTTATCCTGTATGCACCCAACAAGCTGGGTGCTCCTGCTTCTGAGCAGTCTATTGCGCGCTGGATTTGTAGCACTATTCAGCTGGCGCATTCTGCGGTGGGATTACCGCAGCCTAAATCAATAAAAGCCCATTCCACAAGGAAGGTGGGCTCATCTTGGGCGGCTGCCCGAGGGGTCTCGGCTTTACAACTTTGCTGAGCAGCTACTTGGTCAGGGGCAAACACGTTTGCAAAATTCTACAAAATTGATACCCTGGCTGAGGAGGACAGTTTTCTCATTCGGTGCTGCAGAGTCATCCGCACTCTCCCGCCCGTTTGGGAGCTTTGGTATAATCCCCATGGTTCTTACGGAGTCCCCAGCATCCACTAGGACGTCAAAGAAAATAAGAATTTACTCACCGGTAATTCTATTTCTTGTAGTCCGTAGTGGATGCTGGGCGCCCATCCCAAGTGCGGATTGTCTGCAATACTTGTACATAGTTATTGTTACAAAAATCAAGTTGTTATTGCGAGCCATCTATTCAGAGGCTCCATTGTTATCATACTGTTAACCGGGGTTCCTATCACGTGTTATATGTTGTGATTGGTGTGGCTAGTATGAGTCTTACCCGGGATTCAAAATCCTTTATTATTGTGTCAGCTCTTCCGGGCACAGTTCCTAACTGAGGCTTGGAGGAGAGTCATAGGGGGAGGAGCCAGTGCACACCAGATAGTCCTAAATCTTTCTTTAGAGTGCCCAGTCTCCTGCGGAGCCCGTCTATTCCCCATGGTCCTTACGGAGTCCCCAGCATCCACTACGGACTACGAGAAATAGAATTACCGGTGAGTAAATTCTTATTTTTTCTCTGTGATATAGTCCCCATATCTCTCCTTTATCTCTGCCTGGGCTGACTACACTGCGTAGGGATTTGGGTAAGAGGTATTGTGCTGCTGATAATTGTACTGTGTTACCTGATACTGCAAGTTATATCATGTCTGCTTCTGAGGGTAACGGTTCTGGGGCTGAACACACTGCCGGTGTTGCTGAAGCCACAGGCACATATAAGGAGAATATAGCAGCTGTGGGCTCTGGTTCTGGGGGCTCCTTGCCCCCCAGTGGGACTGTGGCAACAGAGGCACATACTGACCCACCGTGGGCCACTTTCTCCACGCTTCTGCATACGCTAGTTCATAAACTAACACCCCCTATGGGACCCCCTATGCCGGTACAACCGTATGTGGTCCCTGCAGCTAACCCGCCGTGGGCGGATGATTTATCTGCTCAATTAAAGAAGTTGAACCAGTCCTTGACTACTAAAAAGTCTGACTGTCGCTCGCCTTCGTCCAAGAGGTCCTCTAAGCGAGCGCTCATCTCACAATTCACTGCTGTCACTGACACCTCGTCTGATGAAGATGGCACTTACACTGACCCCACAGGTTCTGACACAGATACTGCTGATGGGGAGGGTAGTTCACATGTGGATGTTCCTGATCTTTTGGAGGCTATTAAGTTGATTTTACAGATTATGGATGATCCTGAGCCATCCGTTCCTCCTAAGAAACCAGATAGGTTCAAGCGTCAGAAGGTGATTAAATAAGTTTTACCTCACTCTGACCACCTAGTGGATATACGTCAGGAACCCTGGGAAAACCCTGGTACGAAGTTTGTGCCTCAAAAGAAGATGCTGGCTCGCTTTACCCTTGCATCGGAGCTGTCTAAGAATTGGGAAACGCCTCCTCCAGTGGACTCGCATGTGGCTAGGATGGTGGTTTCCTCAGCTCTACCTGTCACTACCGTCACGTCTCTGAAAGAGCCTACGTATAAACGTGTGGAGGGTTGTCTAAAAGCGATTTACACCCTCACGGCTGCTACACAAAGGCCCACTATTGCAGCTTCATGGGCTGCTGAGGCTATTGAAGCATGGGCCTTGGAGTTAGAAGCTGAAATCTCCTCCGACCATGCTAGACAATGCTTGTCATATATTGTCACAGCTTCTTGCTATATTAAAGAGGCGGCTTCTGATGCCGGTATCCTAGCAGCCAAGGCCGCTACTACATCAGTCCTGGCTCGCAGGATATTGTGGCTGAGATCCTGGTCTGTGGATCTGGACTCTAGAAAAACCCTGGAGGTACTCCCTTTCAAGGGAGATATTCTGTTTGGGGAGGACTTAAATAAGATAGTGGCTGACTTGGCTACTACCAAGACTGCCTGTCTGCTTAATACAGCTCCTTCTGTGTTGAAGGCCAAAGGCATGTCCTTTCGCCCCTTTCGTCCTACAGGTAAAGCAAAAGGTCAGGCGTACCATAAGCAGGCCCGCACTTCCAAACCTGGTAAGCCGAAGCCCAAAAGAGCCTGGGCTGACCGTCAGCCAGCAGCCAAAACCGATAAGCCTGCCCCATGACGGGGCGGGCCTCCCCCTTGGGGATCCCAGGGTGGGGGGGCGGCTCCTAGGGTATACCCAGGAATGGTTCAAGACCACTTCAGATGCCTGGGTACAGGAAGTCGTCACTCGAGGTTACGCCATAGCCTTCAAAGACCGACCCCCTCATCGTTTTTGCCAGACAGACTAGGACCAGACAAAGGCAAACACTCTGCATTCGGTGGTACAGACCCTCCTGGATACAGGAGTTGTAGTACAGGTGCCTCTTGCGCAGAGGTGCTGGGGGTACTATTCTCCGCTGTTTCTAGTCCCGAAACCGAATGGGTCCTCCCGGCCCATTCTCAACCTCAAGGCCTTGGAACCTGGGGACTACATGGTCTCCCTGGACATACAGGAAGCTTACCTGCATATTCCTATAGCAATGTCACATCAACAATACCTGAGGTTCGCTATTGGCAACCTCCATTACCAGTTTCGGGCGTTACCTTTTGGTTTGACAACGGCTCCGCGAGTCTTCACCAAAGTTCTGGCGGTGATGACGGTGGTACTCTGCCGTCAAGGGGTCAGGATACTGCCGTATCTGGACGACTTGTTAATCCTGGAAAATTCCACAGATCTTCTCCTGCATCATCTGCATATGACGGTCCGGTTCCTACAAGCCCACGGGGGGCTCATCAACTGGAAGAAATTCTCCCTGGTCCCTGCTCAGAGCATGGTGCACCTGGGAGCGCTGTTGGACACTCCCAACCAGAGGTTGTTCTTGTCTCAGGAGAAAGTCCTGAAGCTTCAGGACAGGATTCGTTGCTTCCTTTCTCGTCCGCAAGTGTCGATACATTCGTCAATGCAGGTGCTGGGCCTCATGGTGTCAGCATTCGACATGGTGGAGTATGCTCAATTCCATTCTCACCCCCTCCAGAAGCTGATTCTAGCCAAGTGGGACGGCCTGCCTCACCGGATCAGGTCTCAAATGATCTCTTTGACTCCGGAGGTCCGTCTGTCGCTGCTCTGGTGGCTCCAGAACCAATTGTGCAGGGGCCGTCCCTTCTGGATATCCAACTGGGTCCTGTTGACGACAGATGCCAGTCTAAGAGGTTGGGGCGCGGTGCTGGAGCAGTACTCCTTGCAGGGTCAGTGGACCAAGGAGGAATCTCTCCTCTCGATCAGCATTCTGGAATTGCGGGCGGTCTTCAATGCATTGAACCTAGCCCAGCATTTGATTCAGAACCGTCCTGTTGAAGTACAGTCGGACAATGCCAACACAATGGCTTACATAAATTATCAAGGCGGCACTCAAAGCCATTTGGCAATGAAGGAAGCCTCACGATTCTACATTGGGCAGAATGCCATCTACCGGCAATATCGGCAATATTCATTCCGGGAGTCCTGAATTGGGAAGCGGACTTCTCAGTCAGGATGTGCATGCCGGCGAGTGGGGCCTCCATCCAGAAGTGTTTCAACTCCTCGTGGAAAGGTTGGATCTTCCAGATGTGGATCTGATGGCTTCTTGACACAATCACAAGGTTCCGGTCTTCGGACAAGGGATCCTCAAGCAGCATTCGTGGATGCGCTGGCGGTGCCGTGGATGTTTCAGCTGCCGTACGTGTTCCCTCCGGTGTCACTCCTGCCCAGGGTAATTCAGAAGTCCAGGCAAGAAAGAGGAAATCTGCTTCTCATAGCTCCGGCGTGGTCCAGACGGCACTGGTTGTCAGACCTACAAGGCCTGTCGTCAGAGCGTCCTCTTCTACTTCCGCAACGCCCAGACCTTCTCGTTCAGGGCCTTTGTGTCTACCAGGACCTAGCCCGGCTATCTCTGACGGCATGGCTCTTGAAGCTTCCGTCTTGAGGGCTAAGGGTTTTTATGAAGAGGTCATTAAAACTATGTTGCGGGCCCGGAAACCGGCTTCTGCTCGGATTTACCATAGGGTCTGGCATTCATACTTTGTTTGGTGCGCATCTAACAATTATGACGCTTCCAAGTTTAGTACAGCCAAACTTTTGGCTTTTCTGCAACAGGGCCTGCATTTAGGCCTGCGTCTGGCCTCCCTCAAGGTTCATATTTCTGCCTTGTCGGTGTGGTTTCAGAGAAAAATTGCGACTTTACCTGATGTTCATACTTTCACTCAGGGTGTGTTGCGTATCTAACCTCCCTATGTCCCGCCTGTGACTCCTTGGGACTTGTCAGTGGTTTTGGAGGCGTTGTAGGAGCCTCCGTTTGAACCTCTTGGTTCTGCTGACCTTAAGTGGCTTTTCCTTAAGGTGGTGTTCTTGCTGGCTATTGCCTCTGCTAGAAGAGTGTCGGATTTGGGTGCCTTGTCTTGTAGTTCCCCATATCTGATTTTTCACCATGACCGGGCGGTTCTTAGGACTCGTCCCAGAAATTTGCCTAAGGTGGTTTCTTCGTTCCATCTTAATCAGGAGATTGTGGTTCCAGCCTTTGTCTCTCCTGATTTGTCTCCCAAACAGCGGTCTTTGGATGTGGTACGGGCTCTCTATATCTATGTGAAGAGAACTGCTTCTATTCAAAAATCTGATTCTCTCTCTGTTTTGTTTGGATTTCACAAACGTTGCTGGCCTGCTCACAAGCAGACCCTGGCCAGGTGGATCAGAATTATATTTACAGGCTGGTCTGTCAGCTCCTGCTCACATTATGGCCCATTCTACTCAGTCTGTTGGTCCTTCTTGGGCGGCCCAACGCGGTGCGTCCCTTGAACAATTGTGCAAGGCGGCTACATGGTCCTCCGGGAACACGTTCATTAGGTTCTATGCCTTCGATACTGCCACTTCTTAGGATGCTTCCTTTGGATGCCGGGTTCTTGTGCCTGCTACAGTGCGTCCCCTCCCATAAGGACCTGCTTTAGGACATTCCCATTGTCCAGACTTGTGGAGCCCAGTGTACCTCGCAGCAGAAAACGAGTTTTATGGTAAGAACCTACCTTGGTTAAAACTCTTTCTGTGAGGTACACTGGGCTCCACAAGGCGCCCACCCTGACGCACTTAGCTTCTTTGGGTTCATATGGCATTAGCCGCTGACACTTCTCCTGTCGTGAGAGTGTGGTGTATGTGGCTACTAACCGTCTCTTTTCCTGCTACTGCATTGGGCAGGTTAACTAAACTAAGCTCCTGTGCTGGGAGGCGGGGTGATATAGGAGGCGGCACTGTGCATTCTGGGAACAATCAAAGCTTTGAGCCTGTTGGTGCCTCGGATCAAGATCCTACTCTACACCCCATTGTCCAGACTTGTGGAGCCCAGTGTAAGTTCTTACTATAAAACTCGTTTTCTTCTGGAGAAAAATTAAATGATAGTAAAATTCTCAGGTGAAAATGACTGTATTCTCATTATCTATAACATCCGCAATTTAAAGACCTAAGAAACTGTAGGCTAGTAAGACATTACAACAGGAGACTACGTAGAAAGCCCTTTCGAATGTGTTCTTCTAGCACCACACAACTGCACAGTACGCAGACATTTGGCCGCTTTATCAGAAATCAGTGAGAAATGGATAAAGTATTGAATTCCATCAGTATTCAAAGGGAAAAGTCTTTATACAGGACTCCATCAATCCTAGATTAGAGTAAGTGGTAAATTTACTAAGATTCGTATTTTTCGGAAAAAGGTCAAAGTTCAATCACGAATGACATCGAAAGTGTAAAACTGCAACTTTTTGAATTTATTACGACTAATTTACTAAGCTGTCGTATTCGGGTTTTTCTTTTGTTCCGATGTCGATGTCATTCGTGTTTTTATTTTTTATTTTTACGGCAGTGATTAGCAAAACACTGCCGACTTTTTTACAATGAATCTCGGCCGGATCTGTGTGATCCGTGCTGGGGTTCATTTTTTTTAATTTTTTTAAATTAAACACTGTAAAATAAAATAAAAAATTGCGTGGGGTCCCCCCTCCTAAGCATAACCAGCCTCGGGCTCTTTGAGCCGATCCTGGTTGCAGAAATATGGGGAAAAAAATGACAGGGGTTCCCCCATATTTAAGCAACCAGCATCGGGCTCTGCGCCTGGTCCTGGTTCCAAAAATACGGGTGACAAAGTAGGGGTCCCCCGTATTTTTAAAACCAGCACCGGGCTCCACTAGCTGGACAGATAATGCCACAGCCGGGGGTCACTTTTATATAGTGCCCTGCGGCCGTGGCATCAAAAATCCAACTAGTCACCCCTGGCCGGGGTACCCTGGGGGAGTGGGGACCCCTTCAATCAAGGGGTCCCCTCATCCAGCCACCCAAGGGCCAGGGGTGAAGCCCGAGGCTGTCCCCCCCCATCCAATGGGCTGCGGATGGGGGGGCTGATAGCCTTTTGTGTAAATGAAAAGATATTGTTTTTAGTAGCAGTACTACAAGGCCCAGCAAGCCTCCCCCGCATGCTGGTACTTGGAGAACCACAAGTACCAGCATGCGGCGGAAAAACGGGCCCGCTGGTACCTGTAGTACTACTACTAAAAAAATACCCAAAAAAAGACAAGACACACACACCTTGAAAGTAAAGATTTATTACATACATGCACACAAACATACATACATACTTACCTTATGTTCACACGCAGGTCGGTCCTCTTCTCCAGTAGAATCCAAGGGGTACCTGTTGAATAAATTCTACTCACCAGATCCAGGGTCCTAGGCTTCTCCGCGAATCCCTTTGTAATCCACGTACTTGAATTAAAATAAAAAACCGGACACCCGAGCCACAAACTGAAAGGGGCCCCATGTTTGCACATAGGTCACCTTTCCCCGAATGCCAGAAACCCACTCTGACTGCTGTCTAAGTGGGTTTCTTCAGCCAATCAGGGAGCGCCACATTGTAGCATCGGCTGTGTGCTCCTGTACTGAGTGACAGGCGGCACACGGCAGTGTTACAATGTAGCGCCTATGGTGGGAACTTTCTTGTTATACATCACACTTTCTGCTCAGCGGTGACGTCACTTTAGGTCAACCCTTTCAGTTCGTGGCTCGTGTGTCCGTTTTTTTATTTTAATCAAGTACCTGGATTCATCATCTACAGCAGCTTTTTTAACCACTAGTGCACCACCCCCTCCCTCTCTGCTCCCCAGTCCCACCACTTCTATTGTGTCCTGGTCCGGGCTGCAGCGTCCGCCCCGCAGCTTATCAGCCAGCAGGGGCTCAGTGTCTGGCCGGGCTGGCTGTAGGAAAGGAGGGGTGGTCCGCAGGGAATGAAGTGCGGCCGGTGTCTGCCTCAGACCGCCCACTGTTATCATCTGTGCACTGACAGAGAAGCAGGAGCTCAGCCTCAGCTCCGTGATGGCTGCCTGGTGGGGTGACTTATGTGGGTGAGCTGGATGTTATTAATAAGGTAGTGTGTGTGTCTTATGTAACGCTGCATCTCTTCATGTATCCAGTCATAGTGATGGTTGCTGCAATTTCTAGAACTTCGTTGTTCCTGCCTCTGGTCCTTTCATTTGTGCTGCTAACGCTATGGTGAAAACAGAATACATAGGATATCCCAAAGCCCGGGCTACCCGCTGTCATTATGCCGACGGCAGCATTCCAGATTCCCCCCTCACACTAACCAGCCTTTCCCACAGCCTGTCCCTAACCCTCCCCAGTGGTGCTAATTCCCCCGGGAGATGCCTAACCCCCCCTACACACAGCCTGTCCCTAACCCTCCCCAGTGGTGCTAACCCCCCTGTGAGATGCCTAACTCCCCCTACCCACAGCCTAACCCTCCCTCCTCCACAGCCTAACCCCCCCCCTACAAACAGCCTAACCCCCCCTTCCCCACAACCTAACACTCCACGTGGGATGCCTTAGCCCCCCCCTACCCACAGCCTAACCCTCCCACCCTAGTGGTGTTAACCCCCTCGGGTGATGCATAACCCCCCTACCGACAACCTAACCCTCCCAGGAGAATGCCTAACCCCCCCTACCCGCAGCCTAATCCTCCCACCCTAGCAGCCTAACCTTTCCTCCCCCACAGCCTAACCGTTCCTGGGGGTAGCATAACCCTCCCTACCTGCAGCCTAACCCTCCTCGGGGGATGCCTTAGCCCCCACTACCTGCAGCCTAACCCTCCCTCCCCCACAGCTTAACCCTCCCTCTTCCACAGCTTAATCCTCCCTCCCCCATAGCCTAATACTTCCCAGTGGATGCCTAACCGTGCCACCCTAGCAGCCTAACCCTCCATCCCCCACAGCGTAACCTTTCCCGGGGGATGCCTAACCCTCTATCCCACACAACCTAACCCTCCCCATGGGATTCCTAACCCCCCTACGCACAGCCTAACCCCCCCTACCCACAGCCTAACCATCCCTCCCCCACAGCCTAACCATCCCTCCCCCACAGCCTTTCCCTAAACCTCCCCAGTGGTGCTAAACCTAACCCTTCTCCCTGCTGCCTAACCCTCTCTCCCCCACAGCCTAGCCCCACCACCCTAGAAGCCTAACCCTATCCCTCTCTGGGGATGCCTAACTCTAACCCCCCCACCTACCCACAGCCTAACCCTAACCATCCCACCCCTGCAGCCAAAAGCACCTCCAAGTCAGGTGTCTAGAGCGTGCAGGAAAGACTGGGCGCACATAGCCCCAGAATACAGCCCATGGCTTCAGTGGCGTCACTAGGCTGCGGCAGTGAACAGTGCCCGGAGTGAGTAGAGCAAGCGGCTTTAGGGTAGTGGGAGTGGGGGACAAAATAGATTGGGTCTTGGTCCCAGCGGTGGCTGAGAGCTATCAAGTAGGGTAAATAAGAAGCCACTTAGTGAGGAGAGCTCCAGAAAGCAGGTCTGCATGGACCACACTCCTCTTATTTATTATTTTATATACTAACAGGGGTGACAGGTGTGGTACCTCCCTGCAAAGGCAGACACAATCTCTTTCTCTTTAATACACAATTTTTACCCTAAGGTAAACAAGAACTCTCCTATGATGGGGCACTCAGGTAATATTCATGAGTGTGTGCTATATCTAATGAACCAATAGGGAAGAGAAAGAGTAAGAGAGGAAAATAGATAAGGTTGGAGAAAGTTTCTCCTAAAATATAACTTTTATTATATCAATATATAAAATAGGCGAAATATAGACATACTACATATAATACCATACAATACAACATATAACACATATACTTAAAAAGGGTACAGGTATTGGTTGTTACCAGTTGAGACGTATGAGTGTAAAAAGCTGTAATAGAGACTAAGTCGAGACTTGCTAGAGCAATTTCAGGGTTCTGCTGCCTCGTATGTGCTTTTGCATTTGTATACGTAGTTGAGAGACCCTTACTTTTGCCAGTCTCTAGAATTGTAGACAGTGCCAGAGACTAGATGGAGAGCGTCCCATTCACTTCTGCTTTTGGTTGATAACCTAAGTGGTCAGTGCAACCAATGAGAAAGCTACTGACACTTAACCTTCTCTGGTGTTAGAAAGAGTAAAGATTATATACAGGCAAGACTATATTGCAAATTTCCTGGTTCTGCTGCCATGCATGTGCTCAAGCATTATATGCATGGTGAGAGACCATTACTCATGCTAGTCTATGGAAGTAGAGATACAGCTTGTCAGTATGCACCGTGTCTCATTCACCTCAGAAATAGGCTGATGATATTATAATCAGTGCAGCCAATTCTCAGGTTACTGACACCTTGCTGCTGAAATGCTTGAAAATGCGGAAACAATGCGTTTGATTATTTAGCTGAAATAGGAAGAAATCATTGTTCTCAGCTTTAATCACAGTTAAATGTCCTGATTTTACTGTATCAACTAATCAATGTGCCGTATAACATTTCTAACAGTCTGTCCCACTCATTTTATTTCTGGGTATGTCTGGCTGTGTGTCACATTTTCAACATATATAGTGACATGTATGTTGATGGAATAATCTGCAAATCTATCAATAAAAAATAAGAATTATTCCAAAAAACCATTTATCCAGCCAGAAGTGATTTTAATACCCCTGGTTTTTCAATACATCCGTCTCATGCATTTCTGAATTAATTCAGCAACTGGTAACAGCATAAGAGTTTTATAACATATGCAGTTTAGTGAAGCATTGGTACATTGTTAATACTCATTTCCTGCTCATAACAGTATGTGGCATAGTATAGCAATTTTACCGTTAATTGAACCTAACGGACTAGCATGTGCTGATCATGATTGCGTATGGCAGACGGCTTCACTAAACAGAAAGAAAATTTATGTGTTCATACGACCTGTACCCTGGGGCCACCCGCCGTGCGCACTGGCTGGGCGCCCTAACCGCTTCCTTCCTTCAACGTACGTTTCGCCGTAGCTTGTTCACAAAGGGAGGCTGTTCCCCCCTTTGTGAACAAGCTACGGCGAAACGTACGTTGAAGGAAGGAAGCGGTTAGGGTGCCCAGCCAGTGCGCACGGCGGGTGGCCCCAGGGTACAGGTCGTATGAACACATAAATTTTCTTTCTGTTTAGTGAAGCCGTCTGCCATACGCAATCATGATCAGCACATGCTAGTCCGTTAGGTTCAATTAACGGTAAAATTGCTATACTATGCCACATACTGTTATGAGCAGGAAATGAGTATTAACAATGTACCAATGCTTCACTAAACTGCATATGTTATAAAACTCTTATGCTGTTACCAGTTGCTGAATTAATTCAGAAATGCATGAGACGGATGTATTGAAAAACCAGGGGTATTAAAATCACTTCTGGCTGGATAAATGGTTTTTTGGAATAATTCTTATTTTTTATTGATAGATTTGCAGATTATTCCATCAACATACATGTCACTATATATGTTGAAAATGTGACACACAGCCAGACATACCCAGAAATAAAATGAGTGGGACAGACTGTTAGAAATGTTATACGGCACATTGATTAGTTGATACAGTAAAATCAGGACATTTAACTGTGATTAAAGCTGAGAACAATGATTTCTTCCTATTTCAGCTAAATAATCAAACGCATTGTTTCCGCATTTTCAAGCATTTCAGCAGCAAGGTGTCAGTAACCTGAGAATTGGCTGCACTGATTATAATATCATCAGCCTATTTCTGAGGTGAATGAGACACGGTGCATACTGACAAGCTGTATCTCTACTTCCATAGACTAGCATGAGTAATGGTCTCTCACCATGCATATAATGCTTGAGCACATGCATGGCAGCAGAACCAGGAAATTTGCAATATAGTCTTGCCTGTATATAATCTTTACTCTTTCTAACACCAGAGAAGGTTAAGTGTCAGTAGCTTTCTCATTGGTTGCACTGACCACTTAGGTTATCAACCAAAAGCAGAAGTGAATGGGACGCTCTCCATCTAGTCTCTGGCACTGTCTACAATTCTAGAGACTGGCAAAAGTAAGGGTCTCTCAACTACGTATACAAATGCAAAAGCACATACGAGGCAGCAGAACCCTGAAATTGCTCTAGCAAGTCTCGACTTAGTCTCTATTACAGCTTTTTACACTCATACGTCTCAACTGGTAACAACCAATACCTGTACCCTTTTTAAGTATATGTGTTATATGTTGTATTGTATGGTATTATATGTAGTATGTCTATATTTCGCCTATTTTATATATTGATATAATAAAAGTTATATTTTAGGAGAAACTTTCTCCAACCTTATCTATTTTCCTCTCTTACTCTTTCTCTTCCCTATTGGTTCATTAGATATAGCACACACTCATGAATATTACCTGAGTGCCCCATCATAGGAGAGTTCTTGTTTACCTTAGGGTAAAAATTGTGTATTAAAATTAAAATATTAACTCTCAGGGAGCACCCCCCTATATCTGTGATTAAATTACAGACCAAATTGTAATTGATACTGAAATTTGGGGAATAGGTACTAATAAACTATATTTGAACTGTTCCCTTGGCAATTTGCCATATAGAATGTCCTTTTGAACTGTGCGGCAAGCAAACCCTTTTCCTTTTTCACAATCTCTTTCTCATCAGACTCTGCTGTCTTCCCTGCACTCTTAGATGTTCACTGCTGCCAGTAGCACACGTATGAGAAGCAGAAGTATGGCGGCAGCTGTATAGATTCTGATATGTCATTCTCTATATCATACTTACTGTACACACATCATCCTTATTACTATTGTGAATATAGAGGTAAGACACTGATGATGAGGGTGTAAGAGTGGATTATAACCCAGCAGATGATGATGATGATTGCAGTGTATAATATGGTGTATTGCATGTAAAATACATTGTTCCACACCTACTCTACTGTAGCAATATACCTTATATAAGGGCGAGTAACACATGTACAGGCTTACCAGCGTATGAGCACACACATAAAGGAATGCTACCTTACCAATGCTTCCAGGAGTAACGTTAGGAGACATTTCTCTGATCCATCAGCTCATATGACTGATGTTATTGTTCATCTAGAATCTCCAATTCATACGATATGTTCCCCATCCATTGTTTTACATTGGTGCTGACACAGGACTTGGCGAGTGACTATATCTCCATTTATACTTCATGGTTAGTTACCAGTAAAAGAGAGAGATATATCTAAGTCTTATTATAATATTACATTTGTTTACAAGATTAATATTGTTACAGAAAATGTCACATTTCCATAATGTATTTTATTTCCAGCAGATGGACACACAAGCAGGAATATCTCAGAAGGACATCTAATGTTATCCCCGGATTGTGACATAAAAGATAATGACAGAATACAGGATTCTCCAGGAGATAACCCCATTACCTCAGTGATACATCCAGCTCTATCAGCTGGTCTCTCTGATCATGGGAAATGTTCTCCTGATCACTCTGATATTGGTGCATCTGTTACAGCTCTGAGAGTAGATACAGTGTTTCCCTGTTCTATAGATGCCAAATGTTTTACACAGAACACAAAACGTATTACCCATCAGCCAGCTAAGGAAGGTGAGAGGCCATTCCCATGTTCTGAGTGTGGGAAATGTTTTGCACGGAAATCAAATCTTGTTACACATCAGAGAAGTCACACAGGTGAGAAGCCATTTTCTCGCTCTGATTGTGGGAAATGTTTAAGTAAATCACATCTTGTTATATATCACAGAAGTCATACAGGTGAGAGGCCATTTTCTTGCTCTGAGTGTGGGAAATGTTTTACATGGAAATCACAACTTGTTACACATCAGCGAAGTCACACAGGTGAGAAGCCGTTTTCTTGTTCTGAGTGTGGGAAATGTTTTTCCCAGAAATCACAACTTGTTACACATCAGAGAAGTCACACAGGTGAGAAGCCATTTTCTTGCTCTGAGTGTGGGAAATGTTTTAGATGGAAATCACAACTTGTTACACATCACAGAAGTCACACAGGTGAGAAGCCATTTTCTTGCTCTGAGTGTGGGAAACATTGTTTAAATAAATCACATCTTGTTATACATCAGAGAAGTCACACAGGTGAGAAGCCATTTTCTTGCTCTGAGTGCGGTAAATGTTTTTCCCAGAAATCACCACTTGTTACACATCAGCGAAGTCACACAGGTGAGAAGCCATTTTCTTGCTCTGAGTGCGGTAAATGTTTTTCCCAGAAATCACCACTTGTTACACATCAGCGAAGTCACACAGGTGAGAAGCCATTTTCTTGCTCTGCGTGTGGGAAATGTTTTACACGGAAATCACAACTTGTTAGACATCGGAGAACTCACACAGGTGAGAATACATTTCCATGTTCTGAGTGTGGGAAATGTTCTGCACACAAATCAGATCTTAGAAACCATGAGAGAAGTCACACAGGTGAGAAGCCATTTTCTTGCTCTGAATGTGGGAAATGTTTTACACAGAAATCACAACTTGTTACATATCAGAGAAGTCACACAGATAAGAGGCCATTTCCATGCTCTGAGAAATAAATCATCTCTTGTTGTACATATTAGACTTCATCAGGTGAGGAACCATTTCATTTTCTGGAGTATACTTATTATTGCCATACGTTGTTCTTCAAGGTTCTTATCCTATCTCCTATGCTTTTTGCAATATACATGTTACCACTGGGTGAAATAATCATATGTCATGCCCTCATCTACCACTGCTATGCAGATGACCTGTCTCTTGCTCCGGGTACTGAGAACCCAGTACCAATCCTAAATGGTTGTCTAGCTGAGCTCCAGGTGTGGGTGATGCCAGTTGGCTGTGACTCAGTCCTGGTGAAACAGGTCCTTATGATAGAAGCTCACCAACAAAGGGCAGGGCTACAGCTCAGCTTTACTACCAATCAGACTTGCCACATAACACCCATTCTCTGTTCCCTTCACCGGCTGCCTGTAAGATGGTAACTATTACATAATCTTACTGACTCTCCCAGCCCTACATGACCAGGGTCACAGGTACCAGAAGCAGCTTCTAACTCCTTACTGCCCTGCTTTCTTACTTCCATCTGCAGATGAAGGTCTGTTACCAGCAGTACCAAGAATCCCCAAGCAGTGCTGAGATGTCAGGGGTAGACAGGGTGGGTGGCACTATTGCTGTATCAGTGGCACTGTCTGGGTAATATCCCCAAGCAGAGCTGAGGGTGTACTCAGGGTGGCTGGCAGTAGTGGGGACTGCAGGAGGCAGTGTCTGTGAGACTCTTGTCCTCAAGCAGAGTTAAGGTGTCAGAGGAGGAGACAAGGTGGTGGCAGAAGCGGAAGAAGACAGGGCAGTGGCAGTAGTGGGCTGAGACAGGGAGGGTTGCAGTAGTGGGGAGAGACGGTGGTGGCAGTAGTGGGGCAGACAGGGTAAGTGGCAGTAGTGGAAGGAGACCGGGCAGGTAGCAGTAGTGGGGGAAGATGGTGGTGGCAGTACTGGGGGGAGGGTGGGTAGTAGTAGTGTGGGGGAGGCAGGGCAAATGGCATTAGTGGGGGGAGACAGGGCGGTGGCAGTAGTGGAGGGATGCAGGGCAGTTGGCAGTAGTGTGGGGGAGATGGTGGGTAGCAGTAGTGGAGGAGACAGAGCGATGGCAGTAGTGGGAGACAGGGCGGAGGCAGTAGTGGGGAAAGACAGGGTGGGTAGCAGTAGGGGGGAGACAGGGCAGGTGGCAGTAGTGGGGAGAGACAGAGTGGGAGGCAGGGTGGTGGCAGTAGTGGGGGGAGACTGGGTGGGGGGGAGACAGGGCAGGTGGCAGTAGTGGGGAAGACAGGGTGGGTGGCAGTGGGGGGGGAGACAGTAGTAGAGGGAGACAGGGCGGGTGGCAGTAGTGGGGAGAGACCGGGTGGGTGGCAGTAGTGGGGGGGGGGGGTCAGGGCGGATGGTCAAAGTGCAGTACCAGGGGCTGTAAAGAGGTGTATGGGTTCCGCACAGAATCAGTTGATAATCAGACTTAATGATGATTATGCTTCCTTATTTCTAATTAATCCCTTGTATGTGTTACTGTTATTTGCTGTGTCAGCCTTTATGTGTGTTCTGTGTAATAATCCTGAAAGTAGTGCTGCTACCAATCTCATATCATTTGTAGTAACTTGGAAAAGATGAGATATGAGGTGCACTCTGGAAGCTTATAGGGGGTTAATCAGAGATGATCGCAGATGTGACATCACGCAGCCCCCCAGAAAATTGTACCGGCCCGCCCGCGTTCGCCCCTCAGAGATGCGGCCACAATGTGTGTGTCTGTGTGGCCGATGCGCATGTGTATTTTTCCAACACCAGCAAACTGCTGCGTGCCGCTATTGCGGCTGGGTCTGAATGACCCCCATAGGCTGTTGTGCAGACTACTAAAGTATTTTTGAAGTTTAAACTATAGACAAAAATCTGTGTATTAAAGATATGTAATAAAGTTGTTTAAAAACAAAAGATTTCCGTTGAGTCTTTTTATGTGTCTGTGTATTATCTAATTTCAGGATAATTGTCGCTATGGTGACAGAAACAATTTCCTGTTAATGTGTCATTTGTGTTGTTACTTTTGTGTCCACATAGTATCAGTGTTGCTGTGTATAAATATCCCGTCTGGTGTGTAAAGGTGGGTACACACGCTGCCATTGTGACTGTGCGATTTCCCTTGAACTGTCCGGAGCCCAGAACCACCAATAGTGACTGTATGTACTTGTGATTGTGGCTATGTGTGATTGTGACAGCTCATGTGAATAGTGGGTGACATTACAGGGGGGGGTCTCTCTGTGTAACTAATAGTGGCAGACATTTTATATCAGTGCATTAATGTGGAGTGGGGGCAGTGGCCTGGCAGGAAGCTGCAATTACATCATGTGACTTCCTCTGGTTTACAAATTCCCTTCTGCTGTGTGTGTATATGTATGTATGTATTGTCAAAGTCGAAAAATATTGTAATACATATGCCTTGTACTAACCCCATGCACATGCCCGCTGCTTGTGCACTCAGTCCTCCGTTCATGCACATATTCGCAATTTGCGTAGGATCGCTCCGGGGATCATGCGCGTGATATGGGTATTTACGGCGGAGTTTGTGAGCGCGTAGAGGGTTATTAGTACATTACATATTTAACCCAAATAGTGCACATTGTACACATAGTCCCCTGCACCACATCAGAAAGAAATAGCTGTTTAAAATGATAACAGAACAAAGGGATTCACCTTTACAGGGTAGGAGGGGACAGAACAAGGTTACAAGGTGGTGTTTGGTATCCAGCTGTAGGGTATTTTAAGGGAAACATTCTGGTGTTGGTTTGAGGAAAATCGCATGTTCCTGAGGATAGTTAGATGCAGAAGCAGAATATAGGTTTAAACTGTATTTACTGTATATTATGTATGCGGGGGGAATCCAGAGGAGGCCACCCACAAGAGCAGTTGAGAAAGACATAGCCCACCTTTTCAAATCAACCTATGACCTCTCCCGTAATGAAAAGGTACATCTCTGTGTCCAATAGACAAAGGGATTACAGTGACTATTGTATTGTTTTGTTTTGTATGAAGTGAATAAAGAGAGCTTGCAGCAGGCTTGGACACACAAGACTCTGAACGCTATCTGTATGACCAGCGGAGGACCGGCTCGGGTTGCGCTTGCGAACATTCTCACGTATGTACATTCTCTGTAGCCATTATTCTGTTTAGATTTACTTGTTAGCCTGTAGTGTATGATTTGTATTGTTTTACCTTTTGGAATTAATCCACTGAGGCCTTAGAACCCTGTGGTTTCAACTACAAATCAGTGTGGTGTCTTCAATTTCCTGCAAGGAGTTTAAAGTGTATTTATCTGTATAAGGTGTATAGGCATTGATAAGGTGTACGCACTGCGGGTACTTTGTATCGCCAGCGCTACTTAAGGTTTAAAGGTGTAACATCATTGCAGTGCTTTGCTGCATAAGGTTTAAGGTGTAACATCATTGCAGTGCTTTGCTGCATAAGGTTTGAGGTGTAACATCATTGCAGTGCTTTGCTGCATAAGGTTTAAGGTGTAACATCATTGCAGTGCTTTGCTGCATAAGGTATAAGGTGTAACATCATTGCAGTGCTTTGCTGCATAAGGTTTAAGGTGTAACATAATTTCAGTGCTTTGCTGCATAAGGTTTAAGGTGTAACATCATTGCAGTGCTTTGCTGCATAAGGTTTAAGGTGTAACATCATTGCAGTGCTTTGCTGCATGAGGTTTAAGCTGTAACATCATTGCAGTGCTTTGCTGCATGAGGTTTAAGGTGTAACATCATTGCAGTGCTTTGCTGCATAAGGTTTAAGGTGTAACATCATTGCAGAGCTTTGCTGCATAAGGTTTAAGGTGTAACATCATTGCAGTGCTTTGCTGCATGAGGTTTAAGCTGTAACATCATTGCAGTGCTTTGCTGCATGAGGTTTAAGGTGTAACATCATTGCAGTGCTTTGCTGCATGAGGTTTAAGCTGTAACATCATTGCAGTGCTTTGCTGCATAAGGTTTAAGGTGTAACATCATTGCAGAGCTTTGCTGCATAAGGTTTAAGGTGTAACATCATTGCAGTGCTTTGCTGCATAAGGTTTAAGGTGTAACATCATTGCAGAGCTTTGCTGCATAAGGTTTAAGGTGTAACATCATTGCAGTGCTTTGCTGCATAAGGTTTAAGGTGTAACATAATTGCAGTGCTTTGCTGCATAAGGTTTAAGGTGTAACATCATTGCAGTGCTTTGCTGCATAAGGTTTAAGGTGTAACATCATTGCAGAGCTTTGCTGCATAAGGTTTAAAGTGTAACATCATTGCAGAGCTTTGCTGCATAAGGTTTAAGGTGTAACATCATTGCAGTGCTTTGCTGCATAAGGTTTAAGGTGTAACATCATTGCAGTGCTTTGCTGCATAAGGTTTAAGGTGTAACATCATTGCAGTGCTTTGCTGCATAAGGTTTAAGGTGTAACATCATTGCAGTGCTTTGCTGCATAAGGTTTAAGGTGTAACATCATTGCAGAGCTTTGCTGCATAAGGTTTAAAGTGTAACATCATTGCAGTGCTTTGCTGCATAAGGTTTAAGGTGTAACATCATTGCAGAGCTTTGCTGCATAAGGTTTAAGGTGTAACATCATTGCAGAGCTTTGCTGCATAAGGTTTAAGGTGTAACATCATTGCAGTGCTTTGCTGCATAAGGTTTAAAGTGTAATCATATCATTGCATTGTATAACTGTATAAGGTTTTTAAGGTGTATTAATTGTGTGTGCGCACGCTGTGTGTGCTTTGTACCCACAGTGCGGCGTTTGTACGCTGAGTGCGTACACGGTACAGGACTCTGTACGCAAAATAGCATACGAAGTACGTAGCGTGAGCTAGCGACCGCAGCAGCTCCATGGTAAAGGTGTGTTTAAAGGTATAGCTTTATGGTTTAAGATAATGTCGACATTATCAGTATGTAGATATATATATATATATATATATATATATATATATATATAAATTATTATTATTTATGTCTGTTGAAAGGTTGAGTTTTTTTTTTTTTTTTAATTGTACGGGAATTAGGATTGTTGTATTTAAAATGAATTTACCTGACCCTTGCCTGGAGATGTCCATGTATGAAGGTATGGGAGATACCTGCTGCAGCCCCTTCTACTTACATTTGGGAGGTCCGGTTGTATTGGGGGAATTAGAAGCAAATAGTAAATAATACATTGGCTCCATAACGTCTCGCTGACCCTCTGATTCTTACACAAATACACTCCTATAAGCGCTCTTATTAAATAAGATGATATACATTCCTTATCTATTGAGCAGTAATGTCCTTCATCTCCGGACTCTTCCTTGTATTCACACAAAGTATCAGAGATGGACTCCCAGTTTCATTATGTATGGAAAAATAGGATTTCTCTGACGTCCTAGTGGATGCTGGGAACTCCGTAAGGACCATGGGGAATAGCGGCTCCGCAGGAGACCGGGCACAAAAGTAAAGCTTTAGGACTTCCTGGTGTGCACTGGCTCCTCCCCCTATGACCCTCCTCCAAGCCTCAGTTAGATTTTTGTGCCCGACCGAGCAGGGTGCAATCTAGGGGGCTCTCCTGAGTTTCTTAGAAAAAGTTTAGTTTTAGGTTTTTTATTTTCAGTGAGACCTGCTGGCAACAGGCTCACTGCATCGAGGGACTAAGGGGAGAAGAAGCGAACCTACCTGCTTGCAGCCAGCTTGGGCTTCTTAGGCTGCTGGACACCATTAGCTCCAGAGGGACCGAACACAGGCCCAGCCTCGGAGTCCGGTCCCAGAGCCGCGCCGCCGGCCCCCTTACAGAGCCAGAAGCAAGAAGAGGTCCGGAAAAATCGGCGGCAGAAGACATCAGTCTTTAACAAGGTAGCGCACAGCACTGCAGCTGTGCGCCATTGCTCCTCAGGCACACTTCACACTCCGGTCACTGAGGGTGCAGGGCGCTAGGGGGGGGCGCCCTGAGCAGCAATATAAACACCATGGCTGGCGAAAATACATCACATATAGCCCCCAGGGATATATGGATGTATTTTAACCCCTGCCAGAACTCACCAAAAAGCGGGAGAAAAGTCAGCCGAGAAGGGGGCGGGGCCTATCTCCTCAGCACACGGGCGCCATTTTCCATCACAGCTCCGCTGGAAGGACGTCTCCCTGACTCTCCCCTGCAGTCCTGCACTACAGAAAAGGGTAAAAAAGAGAGGGGGGGGCACTAATTTGGCGCAGTTTGATAATACCAGCAGCTATAAAGGAAAAGCACATTATATAGTGGTATTCCTGTGTATATATAGCGCTCTGGTGTGTGCTGGCATACTCTCCCTCTGTCTCTCCAAAGGGCTAGTGGGGTCCTGTCCTCTATCAGAGCATTCCCTGTGTGTGTGCGGTGTGTCGGTACGATTGTGTCGACATGTTTGAGGAGGAAAATGAGGTGGAGGCGGAGCAATTGCCTATAATAGAGTTGTCACCCCCTAGGGAGTCGACACCTGAGTGGATGAGCTTATGGAAGGAATTGCGTGACAGTCTCAGCTCTTTACGAAAGACAGTTGACGACATGAGACAGCCGGCTACTCAGCTTGTGCCTGTCCAGGGGTCTCAAAGGCCATCAGGGGCTCTAAAACGCCCGTTACCTCAGATGGCAGATACAGACGCCGACACAGATACTGACTCCAGTGTCGACGATGAAGAGACGATTGTGACTTCCAGTAGGGCCACACGTTACATGATTGAGGCAATGAAAAATGTTTTGCATATTTCTGATAATACAAGTACCACTAAAAAGGGTATTATGTTTGGTGAGAAAAAACTGCCTGTAGTTTTTCCTGCATCCGAGGAATTAAATGAAGTGTGTGATGAGGCGTGGGTTTCCCCCGATAAAAAACTGATAATTCCTAAAAGGTTATTGGCATCATACCCTTTCCCGCCAGAGGATAGGGCACGTTGGGAAACACCCCCTAGGGTGGATAAAGCGCTCACACGCTTGTCTAAACAGGTGGCCCTACCCTCTCCTGATACGGCCGCCCTAAAGGAACCTGCCGACAGAAAGCAGGAGAATATCCTAAAATGTATATACACTCACACGGATGTTATATTGCGACCAGCAATCGCATCAGCCTGGATGTGCAGTGCTGGGGTGGCGTGGTCGGATTCCCTGACTGAAAATATTGATACCCTAGATAGGGACAGTATATTACTGACTATAGAGCATTTAAAAGATGCATTTTTATATATGCGTGATGCGCAGAGGGATATTTGCCGACTGGCATCAAGAGTTAGCGCGCTGTCCATTTCTGCCAGAAGAGGGTTATGGACGCGGCAGTGGTCAGGTGATGCGGATTCCAAAAGGCATATGGAAGTATTGCCTTATAAAGGGGAGGAGTTATTTGTGGTAGGTCTATCAGACCTGGTAGCCACGGCAACTGCTGGAAAATCCACATTTTTACCCCAGGTAGCCTCTCAACATAAGAAGACGCCGTATTATCAGGCGCAGTCCTTTCGGCCCCATAAGGGCAAGCGGGCAAAAGGCTCCTCATTTCTGCCCCATGGCAGAGGGAGAGGAAAAAGGCTGCAGCA
The DNA here is from genome assembly GCF_028390025.1 of Pseudophryne corroboree. NCBI lineage: Eukaryota > Metazoa > Chordata > Amphibia > Anura > Myobatrachidae > Pseudophryne > Pseudophryne corroboree. Next base: position 2,249,016 of record NW_026967494.1, read on the forward strand.
AACAGCCAGTTCCCAGGAACAGAAGCCTTCTTCCGCCTCTGCCAAGTCCTCAGCATGACGCTGGGGCTTTACAAGCGGACTCAGGCACGGTGGGGGCCCGTCTCAAGAATTTCAGCACGCAGTGGGCTCACTCGCAAGTGGACCCCTGGATCCTTCAGGTGGTATCTCAGGGCTACAAATTGGAATTCGAGACGTCTCCCCCTCGCCGTTTCCTAAAGTCTGCTTTACCGACGTCTCCCTCCGACAGGGAGGCAGTATTGGAAGCCATTCACAAGCTGTATTCCCAGCAGGTGATAGTCAAGGTACCCCTCCTGCAACAGGGAAAGGGGTATTATTCCACACTGTTTGTGGTACCGAAGCCGGACGGCTCGGTGAGACCAATTTTAAATCTAAAGTGATTGCAAACCTGGAAGAAGGGGATTATATGGTGTCTCTGGACATCAAGTATGCTTACCTCCATGTCCCAATTTACCCTTCTCACCAAGGGTACCTCAGGTTTGTGGTACAGAACTGTCACTATCAGTTTCAGACGCTGCCGTTTGGATTGTCCACGGCACCCCGGGTCTTTACCAAGGTAATGGCCGAAATGATGATACTCCTTCGAAGGAAGGGAGTTTTAGTTATCCCTTACTTGGACGATCTCCTGATAAGGGCAAGATCCAGGGAACAGTTGGAAGTCGGGGTAGCACTATCTCAGGTAGTGTTGCGGCAGCACGGTTGGATTCTCAATATTCCAAAATCGCAGCTGATCCTGACGACACGTCTTCTATTCCTAGGGATGATCCTGGACACAGTCCAGAAAAAGGTGTTGCTCCCGGAGGAGAAAGCCAGGGAGTTATCCGAGCTAGTCAGAAACCTCCTAAAACCAGGCCAAGTCTCAGTGCATCAATGCACAAGGGTCCTGGGAAAAATGGTGGCTTCCTACGAAGCAATCCCATTCGGCAGATTCCACGCAAGAACTTTTCAGTGGGATCTGCTAGACAAATGGTCCGGGTCGCATCTTCAGATGCATCAGCGGATAATCTTGTCACCAAAGACAAGGGTGTCTCTCCTGTGGTGATTGCAGAGTGCTCATCTTCTAGAGGGCCGCAGATTCGGCATTCAGGACTGGGTCCTGGTGACCACGGATGCCAGCCTGAGAGGCTGGGGAGCAGTCACACAGGGAAGGAATTTTTCAGGGCTTGTGGTCAAGCCTGGAGACATCACTTCACATAAATATCCTGGAGCTAAGGGCCATTTACAATGCTCTAAGCCTAGCAAGAGCTCTGCTTCAAGGTCAGCCGGTGCTGATCCAGTCAGACAACATCACGGCAGTCACCCACGTAAACAGACAGGGCGGCACAAGAAGCAGGAGGGCAATGGCAGAAGCTGCAAGAATTCTTCGCTGGGCGGAAAATCATGTGATAGCACTGTCAGCAGTGTTCATTCCGGGAGTGGACAACTGGGAAGCAGACTTCCTCAGCAGGCACGACCTCCACCCGGGAGAGTGGGGACTTCACCCAGAAGTCTTCCACATGATTGTGAACCATTGGGAAAAACCAAAGGTGGACATGATGGCGTCCCGCCTCAACAAAAAACTAGACAGGTATTGCGCCAGGTCATGGGACCCTCAGGCAATAGCTGTGGACGCTCTGGTAACACCGTGGGTGTACCAGTTAGTGTATGTGTTCCCTCCTCTGCCTCTCATACCCAAGGTACTGAGAATTATAAGACGGAGAGGAGTAAGAACTATACTCGTGGCTCCGGATTGGCCAAGAAGGACTTGGTACCCGGAACTTCAAGAGATGCTCACAGAGGACCCGTGGCCTCTACCTCTAAGAAGGGACCTGCCCCAGCAAGGACCCTGTCTGTTCCAAGACTTACCGCGGCTGCGTTTGACGGCATGGCGGTTGAACGCCGGATCCTGAAGGAAAAAGGCATTCCGGATGAAGTCATCCCTACCCTGATCAAAGCCAGGAAGGATGTAACCGCACAGCATTATCACCGTATTTGGCGTAAATATGTTGCGTGGTGCGAGGCCAGGAAGGCCCCTACAGAGGAATTTCAACTGGGTCGTTTCCTGCATTTCCTGCAAACAGGAGTGTCTATGGGCCTAAAATTAGAGTCCATTAAGGTTAAAATTTCGTCCCTGTCAATTTTCTTCCAGAAAGAACTGGCTTCGGTTCCTGAAGTTCAGACGTTTGTCAAGGGGGTACTGCATATACAGCCTCCTTTTGTGCCTCCAGTGGCACCTTGGGATCTCAATGTAGTTTTGGGGTTCCTAAAATCACATTGGTTTGAACCACTCACCACTGTGGACTTAAAATATCTCACATGGAAAGTGGTAATGCTGTTGGCCCTGGCTTCGGCCAGGCGTGTGTCAGAATTGGCGGCTTTATCCTATAAAAGCCCTTACCTAATTTTTCATACGGACAGGGCAGAATTGAGGACTCGTCCTCAATTTCTCCCTAAGGTTGTTTCAGCGTTTCACCTGAACCAGCCTATTGTGGTACCTGCGGCTACTAGGGACTTGGAGGACTCCAAGTTGCTGGATGTAGTCAGGGCCCTGAAAATATATGTTTCCAGAACGGCTGGAGTCAGGAAATCTGACTCGCTGTTTATCCTGTATGCACCCAACAAGCTGGGTGCTCCTGCTTCTAAGCAGACTATTGCTCGTTGGATTTGTAGTACAATTCAGCTTGCACATTCTGTGGCAGGCCTGCCACAACCAAAATCTGTAAAAGCCCATTCCACAAGGAAGGTGGGCTCATCTTGGGCGGCTGCCCGAGGGGTCTCGGCTTTACAACTTTGCCGAGCAGCTACTTGGTCAGGGGCAAACACGTTTGCTAAATTCTACAAATTTGATACCCTGGCTGAGGAGGACCTGGAGTTCTCTCATTCGGTGCTGCAGAGTCATCCGCACTCTCCAGCCCGTTTGGGAGCTTTGGTATAATCCCCATGGTCCTTACGGAGTTCCCAGCATCCACTAGGACGTCAGAGGAAATAAGAATTTACTTACCGATAATTCTATTTCTCGTAGTCCGTAGTGGATGCTGGGCGCCCATCCCAAGTGCGGATTGTCTGCAATACTTGTACATAGTTGTTGTTACATAAATCGGGTTATTGTTGTTGTGAGCCATGTTTCCAGAGGCTCCTCTGTTATCATGCTGTTAACTGGGTTCAGATCACAGGTTGTACGGTGTGATTGGTGTGGCTGGTATGAGTCTTACCCGGGATTCAAAATCCTTCCTTATTGTGTACGCTCGTCTGGGCACAGTATCCTAACTGAGGCTTGGAGGAGGGTCATAGGGGGAGGAGCCAGTGCACACCAGGTAGTCCTAAAGCTTTACTTTTGTGCCCGGTCTCCTGCGGAGCCGCTATTCCCCATGGTCCTATCCATAGTATCTAAGTTCTCTAGTAAGGTGCCTGACCACTTTACTATGGCTTTAGAAATCCACGCACAAGCAATAATGGGCCTTAAAGCCATGCCTGTAGCAGTGTATAGTGATTTGAGCATAGTCTCAATCTTGCAATGAGCCGGCTCCTTTAAGGCGGTTGAACCAGGGACAGGTAAAACCACCTTTTTAGACAGCCTAGATACAGAAGCATCTCCTATAGGTGGGTTTTCCCACTTCTTCCTATCCTCTTCAGGGAAAGGGAAAACAATGAGAATTCTTTTAGGGATCTAGGCCCTCATTCCAAGTTGTTCGCTCTGTAAATTTCTTCGCATCGCAGTGTATTTCCGCTTAGTGCGCATGCGCAATGTTCGCACTGCGACTGCGCCAAGTAAATTTGCTGTGCAGTTAGGTATTTTACTCACGGCATTTCCTTCGCTCTGGCGATCGGAGTGTGATTGACAGGAAGTGGGTGTTTCTGGGCGGAAACAGGCCGTTTTATGGGCGTGTGGGAAAAAACGCTACCGTTTCTGGGAATAACGCGGGAATGGCTGGAGAAACGGAGGAGTGTCTGGGCGAACGCTGGGTGTGTTTGTGACGTCAAACCAGGAACGACAAGCACTGAACTGATCGCACTGGAAGAGTAAGTATCGAGCTACTCAGAAACTGCACAGAGAAGTTTTTTCGCAATATTGCGAATCCTTCGTTCGCAATTTTGAAAAGCTAAGATTCACTCCCAGTAGGCGGCGGCTTAGCGTGTGCAATGCTGCTAAAAACAGCTTGCGAGCGAACAACTCGGAATGACCCCCCTGGAATTTTTTCTCTGGGTTTTCCCAGGATTTTTCAAACAAGGAGTTTAACTCCTTAGAAGCAGGGAAGGTAAGCGAGGACTTCTTATTTACTGTAAAATAAGATTCCTCTACTTGTTCAGGAACCTTCTCAAAATATGCAAAACATCCCTAATGGCTTCAATCATTAGCTGCACCAGTGGCTCCTAGTGGACACGTCTATACCCCATGGTACTAAATTGGACCCCAGCATCCTCTAGGATGTAAGAGAAAAATGAAACAAACAATGTGTAGAATTGGCTGCAAGTAGATGGTCTTGGCTCAGCCCACTGAATCCCCAGAAAGAGAAGGATGGTGTGTGTAAAAAACAGCGTACCCCAGCTCACAGATAAGTCACACCAGCTGTGTGCATAAAGGTATCTTTGTCTTCATTAACCACTTAACTGACGATTTATTTTGCAGAAAACCGCTCTGAAATTTTTTGGGTTTTTTATGAGTGAATTAGGTGAAGAACATGAATTTAACCCTATCCCAAATGATTTTAGTAAAAAAAAGGCAATTGAAAAAAAAATATTTTCCCCCAAACATCGATAGGTAACATCGTGACCATCGGAGCATTAGGAACATCGTGGCTTTCATTTTGAAAGCCGGGACAGCCTGCAGGTATACAGGGGGCGTCTGGGGGTGGCTTGGGAGGGTTAAGTTACACTCCCCAGTGGCTGCCATTGTGTGCAGCCGCTGGAGGGGGGATCCTGCCGTGCTGACCAATCAGCAGTGATCGGCAGCACGGCTGACACGGGGAGAGTACAGGGAGGCAGAGACCTTCCGGTCCCTCTGACAGCAGCAGCGGAGGGAAGTTTCTCTAATACAGTTTCTGCTAATACAGTTTATCTGACTGGTCGCATCCTGTGCGACCAGGTCAGATAGAGCACTTGCAGGCATGGTCGCATCTGATGCCACCATGCCAGGCAAAGTGGTTAAAGACCATGTGACCTTCACCAAAAGGAATTCAGAGAGATATGTACCATTACTCACTTATAAAAATAGGATTTTGTACTGTTTTTGTTACTGATCACTCTCAATAAAAATTCTAACTTTAAAAAAAAAAATAGGATTTTGGTACTTACCAGGTAAATCCTTTCTTTGAATCCATAGGGGGCACTGGAGTACTTTTGGGATATGGACGGCTTTAGCAGAACAAGGCACTGAATATTTAAATTTAGTAAGTCTCCTCCCCTCCATATCCCAGAGTACCTCTGTGTTTTTTACTGAGCAGAACAGGAGCGATAGAGAGGATGAACAATGGAGAATTACATATAACATTATAACATAACGGACAACAATAAAGTTGACACATAACATAACTGACAACTAAACAGTTGACACCATAACCGATAGAACTTGAAAATTTGAACAAATCGGTGAGAATGTATTACCATAAGATCCACTAAACTTACCACAAACCAGGTAACACTGCTCTGGGTGGGCGTCCAGTGCCCCCTATGGATTCAAAGAAAAGGATTTATCTGGTAAGTACCAAAATCCTATTTTCTTTTTCATCCACTAGGGGTCACTGGAGTACTCTTGGGACGTACCAAAGCTTCCCCCTTGGGCGGGAGAGCTGTTTGGCACCTGTAACACTAGGCGGCCAAAGCTAGATGCTGATGCCGCAAACGTATCAAACTTGTAAAAGCGCACAAATGTGTGCACTAAAGACCATGTAGCCGCACGGCAAAGCTGTGTCGTAGAAGCTCCACGACTCGCTGCCCATGACGTTCCCACAGCACGTGTGGAATGAGCTGTTACTGATGTAGGCGGCTGTAACCTAGCATGAAGGTAAGCCTGACGTATGGTCAGTTTAATCCATCTAGATAAGGTCTGCTTAGAAGCTGGCCAACCCATCTTGGCAGCATCATAGAGAACAAACAACGTATCCGTCTTACGAACTGTAGACGTTCGGGATACATAAACGTGTAGTGCGCGTACCACATCCAAAGTTCCAGAATTTACTGTTAACACAGGAACTACTATTGGTTGATTGATGTGAAAAGATGACACTACCTTTGGTAAGAAAGCGGGATTCGTCCGAAGTTCCGCTCTGTCATCATAAAACACCAAATACGGTGTGTCAAAGTCAAAAAATATCATGATCCACATATCTTGTACTAACCCCAATGCACATGCCCGCTGCTCGTGCACCCACTCCCCCGTACGTACGCATCCCCTCAGGTTGCGTAAGGGACGCTCCAACGTCTCGTGCGCATGGAGATGTGTATTTACCGCAGAGTTTGTGAGCGTCTAGCGAGCGACTCGATCGCAACATATTTAACCCAAATAGTGTGTTTTATAGATAATATTCCCCTAGACAACGTCAGCAAGTATGTTTAGTGTAAATGGTTCCTGGACAGAGGGATTCCTCTTTGCATGATATGAAGGGTCAGATAAAGGTTGAAAGGTGGTGTCTAGTATCCAGCTGTAGAGTATTTCAATTGTAACATTTCGGTGTTGGTTAGGAAACGATCGCTCGCTCGCTCCTGTACAAAAGTAGTTTATAGACATTTACTGTATTTGCTGTTCATTATCCATGCGGTGGGAATCCTGAGTATACCTCCCACCTGAGCAGTTGGAAATAGACACAGCCCACCTGTTCAAACCCACCTCTGACCTTTTGTTATAATGCAGAGACACATTCCTGTGTCCAATGAACAATGAGATTATAGGGACCATTGTATTGTGAATGTATGCTGTGTATATAAGGACCACCATCGCCTGGGCCAGTCACTCACTCTCTCTGAAAGGCTTTCTCATTGAATGCTGAGGGCTGGATCCAGGACGCGCTTGCGAATCATCCCCACGTATGTATATTTCTCTGTAGCCATTTTGTTATCCTTTGTGTTTGCCATCTGTTCTCATTCTGTTTGCTTGTGTTTGCGATCGCTTTGCTATTGTTTATATTATTCTTTGTTATTTCTGTTTAGATTTCTATGTTAGTCTGTAGTGTATAACCTGTACTGTTTTTCCCCTTTTTACTCTAAAGCATCCACGAAGGTGTTAGAACTGGAGTGGTTTTTAAATCCAAACAAGGTCTTGCGTATTCACTAGTTACTACAAAGGGTTTTCTGAGCGTCTCAATCGCTCAAACAGCTTTCATATTATCAAGGTTATTAAGCGTTACATCATTGTAGTATTACAGTACTAAGGCTTACAGTATAAGCATACCCTTACAGTGTGTTGTTAGCAAGGTTTACTGTGTATCATTCTGTGAGCGTCTGCGCCACTCGTGTCTCACTCTCACGGCGCAGCGTCCGCTACGTCATTAGCGTAGCATTACGGTACTCGGGCCGTCTATAGCGTGCTCGATACGAAGCGTGAGTCCGTGAGCGTACGTGTCGCTCGTGCGTCGCGCCCACGGCCTAGCGTCTGCTATGCTAAGTGCGTACCCTTACGGTACTCACTTGTGCCAATTGCGTACTTAGTCCGTAATAAGTATATAGCTTACGTTTAAAGGTAATATTTGACATTATCAGGTGGCTTGCATGACAAGGCACCCAAATCTGAAACACGCCTTGCCGAAGCTAAGGCTAGGAGAAAAATTGTTTTCCAAGTGAGAAACTTAATATCCACTTGTTGTAAGGGTTCAAAATATGAAGACTGTAAAAAATCTAAAACCAGATTCAAGTCCCATGGCGCTGTAGGTGGAATGAATGGAGGCTGTACTCTGAGGACACCTTGCAAAAAGGTGTGTACAGACGGCAATAGAGCCAAACGTCTTTGAAAGTAAATTGACAAAGCAAAGACCTGCACCTTTAGTGTAGATAAACGCAGTCTTCCATCTAACCCCGTCTGTAGAAATAACAAAAGACGGGATAACTTGAAAGATGATGTCGGAAACTTCCGAGCTTCACACCAACCTATATAGGCACGCCAAATTCTGTAATAATGAGCTGCCGTAACTGGCTTCCTAGCACGTAACATGGTTGGTATAACCGATTCTGGAATGCCCTCTCTTCTTAAGAGGGCGGTCTCAACAGCCACCCCGTCAAACGCAACCGCGCTAAATCAGGGTACAGGAACGGACCCTGTTGAAACAGGTCCGTACATAGCGGGAGCGGCCAAGGATCGTCTGCGAGTAGTCCGCGGAGATCCGAGAACCAAGCTCTCCGAGGCCAATGAGGTGCCACTAGTATGACCGTGGCGGATTCACGTTTGATCCGTTTTAGCAACAGAGGGAGCAGTGGAAACAGATACACAAGGCTGTACGGCCACGCGATTGTGAGAGCATCCACAGCCACTGCCTTTGGATCTCGCGTTCTGGACACATACTGGGGCGTATCCACTTGTGGCTAATCCCACCTCTAGACCAACATGTGAAACACTTCTGTATTTAATGCCCATTCTCCTGGATGAAAATCCCGGCGGCTGAGATAATCTGCCTCCCAGTTGTCCACTCCCAGAATGAACACTGCCGACAATATCACTTGGTGATGCTCGGCCCAATTGAGGATTCGAGCTACTTCTCGTTCGTCCTTGTTTGTTGATGTACGCGACCGCCGTCGCGTTGTCTGACTGCACCTGGACAGTCTGAGACCGGAGCATGTGCACTGCTTAACGTAGCGCATTGTAAATTGCCCGGAGTTCCAGGACATTTATAGACAGCAATCTTTCGTGATCCGCCCAGAGACCCTGGAGCTGACAATTTTGAACCACAGCTCCCAAACCCGAGACTCGCGTCCGTCGTTAGAATTATCCAATTCCAGACGCCGAACAGTTTCCCTGCGGTTAGTTTGTGTACTTTTAGCCACCAGAGTAAAGATACTCGGGCCCGTGGAGACAACCTCACCCTCTGGTGAATCTGCAGATGCGAGCCCGACCACTGTGCGAGCACATCCAGTTGAAAAGGACGTGAGTGAAATCTTCCGAACTGAAGTGCTTCGAAAGCCGCCACCATTTTGCCTAACAGTCGAATGCACAAATGTACCGAAACTGTGCGTGGCTTGAGCACTAATTGTACCAGATGACGAATACTCTGTACTTCCTGTTCTGGTAGGAAAATTCTTTGATCTACCGTATCGAGAATCATTCCTAGGAATTGAAGTCGTTGAGACGGAATTAGATGTGATTTCTTGAAGTTGACAATCCAACCGTGGTGAACCAGTACATTGTACGTTAGCAACGCATGTTGGAGGAGCATCTGTTGAGACGGAGCTTTGATGAGCAGATCGTCCAAGTACGGAACTATTATTACTCCCAGGGATCTGAGATGAGCTATCATCACAGACATCACTTTGGTGAATACCCGAGGCGCTGACAAGAGGCCAAAAAGTAGAGCCTGAAACTGGTAATGGTTCTGCCGTATCGCAAAACGCAAGAACCTCTGATGAGGTGGCCAAATCGGAATGTGTAAGTACACATCTTTGAGATCCAGCGCAATTATGAATTCCTGTGGCTCTAAACCTGCAATTACTGACCGCAGGGATTCCATCTTGAATCTGTTGTAAGTGACGTACTGATTGAGACCCTTAAGTTCAATATTGGCCTGACCGAGCCATCCGGCTTTGGTACTACAAACAGACTGGAATAATAACCCTGACCTTGTTGGTGTACAGGGACCGGAATCAAAACTGCTGAATCCAACAGAGACTGAATGGCAATATGCAGAACCGCCCTCTTGTCGTCCGATACAGGCAGTCCTGTCTTGAAAAACCGCAGTGGCGGGAGACAGTCGAACTCTATCTTGTAACCTTATAAAATGCGGATCCACCCATCTGTGGATGTCTGGAACCACGCCAAATGGAACGTCTGAAGGCGTACCCCCACAACTGGAGATCCGAGATGGGCTGGGAGCATGTCATGCCACTGGCTTGTCAGTGACCTTAGTGTCCTGGTGACTGGTGGTAGTTTGTTGAAAACCATGTCCTCGACCTCGTCTACCAGGAGTGGCTGTTCCCCTACCACAGCCTCGAAATGGCTGAGGTCTAAAGGATTTGAACGCCGGGCCAGAGTATTTCCGTCTAGGTACCGTTGGAGGCAATGGTAGGAAAACAGACTTCCCTCCCGTGGCCTCAAAAATCCAATTGTCCAATTCAGGACCAAACAACTTCTCGCCACCTGTAGAAGGGTTTAAGCAAGAGGCAAAAAAAGAGGGACTATTGATAATGTCTCTCAGGGGCACACTTGAATCGATATATTAGAAAGATAGGATAAGATGAAGTATGGTGATGTATGGGTAGGAAAAAATAAATAAAACTTAACTTTTAATCGCAGACGAAAAGAAACTAAAATTGTTGCTGTATATCGGCAATAAAGTTAAAACAAGTATTAAACAAAGATAATGTAGACGATACAATTTGTGACTCACTTATATAAAGAGGGTGACAGAAAGTTTACCTGTAAACCCACTGATTTGTAGGTGAGTATTGATGTTTGACGTTTGTCAAAAGCGAAAATATGAAGATTCCTATTATCTCTATGAGATTATGATGTTGTGTACACTAATGTTTTCATATAAGAGATAATGGTTTGAATATATCCTTTTACATTTGACTAATTAAATTTAAACTATTGTACAATCCGGACCAGTGCAGATTTAAAAAAAAAACCCACCCAATACAACTTCTCGCCACCGTAAGGTAACGCCTCTATACCTCTCTTAAACTCTGCCTCCGCTTGCCAAGAACGCAGCCAAAGTGCTCGTTGTGCCATAACTAGCAACGATTAAAGGCGAGAAGTGAGCTGACAGACGTTAGTAGAAGCTGTACATAGATACTCTGCAGTTTCACAGATTTGATCAGCGAGAAGTATAAAGTGATCGTCATGTAGGCCAGACTTGAGTTTTGTTATCCATCCAATTAACGCCTTAGTTACCCAATGCCAACCAACCCAGATCTAAGCAACACTCCTGCTGCTATATACATGGATTTTAGCATAGCTTCTATTTTACGGTCTGAAGGGTCTTTAAGCGTAGTAGCAGTTGGTACTGGAATGGTTAATTTTTTAGTAAGTTTCGACACAGACGAATTGGCGGATTCTCCCATGTAGATGTCACAGACACTGGAAACGGGCAACTAGACTTAAATCGGCGAGGTATAAAAAACAGTTTATCTGGATACTTCAGTGTTTCTACTAACATCTTATTGAGAGATTCCAAAACAGGAAAACACATTGGAGATCTGTGTCGTTTAGTAAAGACCATCTCATCATTTGTGAGAGGCTCCTCAGTCTCTGTAAACTTCAGAGACTGACGCACCACCCTGATGAGATTATCAATGCTTGGGCTGTCAAAATATTCACTATCTGACTGCTGGTCTAATTCGCCCTCCTCACCCTCCTCTTGCGCAGTGAGGTCTGGCATAGAACCGTCAGAATGCAACATAGCAGAAACTGGTAAATCATAAGACAAATTAAATGTATCCCTTCTATCCAAAGTGGACTTGGACCTTTGAAAAGGCTAAGACTCCTCCGGTAGGTCTGGCGGTCTCACCCGAGAATCTGATCTTGCCGCTTACCGCTCGTGTGGAGCGGCGGCCAATTCTGATTGCAACCCAGCCAGTACATCTGCTAGTATTGGCCATTGAGGATCCGGGGATGAAACCGGAGCGGAAATTGTATTTGTAGCTGAATTCACAAAACATACTGTGCATGTGGTAGAACTATCCGGTAACACACTCTTACAGACATTGAAGTGAAAATGCTTTTTTGTTTTTGCTGGTGCCTTACTCATTATGTAGACAGACAATACAATTGACAAAGACAGACAACTTGCATGACTCAGTAAAATTGTTACTAAGGTGTGTGTATATATACATATATGGCCCAAGTGCAGTGCACGTGGCCAGTACTATATGAAACTTGATCCAAAATTCCCACTAACACCCCTGCGCCATCCAGTGGGGTAGTGTTGTAGGACAGGATCTTCCAAAACTGAAAGAGAAACAGGAGTGAACAGGAAGCATGGTTAAAATGGTGCTTATCACTGCTGTGAGCACAGAAAAAAACACTGAGGTACTCTGGGAATATGGAGGGGAGGAGAGTTACTAAATTTAAATATTCAGTGCCTTGTTCTGCTAAAGCCATCCATATCCCAAGAGTACTCCAGTGACCCCTAGTGGATGAAAAAGAAAAGGAGATATGTGCATAGAAAGGTTTCTTTACAAATGTTTTCACACTCAAAATGCGTACCACATTCACGGGTCAAACAATGGTAGTACTCCTATCTGGGTTTCTTTTCCCACTGTCCAAGATGGTTTCTCTCGTATACTTCCAATTAACAAAACCACAAATGTCCAGTGGCTCGGACAATCATCCAAAAATGTATAAAAATGGTATGCACCAATTCATATAGTCTTTGATAAAAAAGTTTATTAGTTACAAAAAGCCCATAGTTGGGGTGAATTGACATCCAAATATATACAATCAAAATTCAAAAATACAAAATCAGGAACCAGCGAGAATAGGCCAACAAATGACCATGGAAGGGGTAGTCTGGACCCCCAAACAGGTAAAGAGTGGAGTATTACCTTAAGTTGCTGATCATAAAATCCAAAATCACAGTGCCCAGTTCTGTCAATGCGTTTCGGCTCTCAGGAGCCTTTGTCAAGACATGTGGGAACTGTGAAAAACCCTGCTATTTAAATGAGATCTGGACAATTAGGAAATACAGTAAATGACATCATGATTGATAATCATTATATAATATTCCAAAATTGTGAGAATGATAAACAAAAGATACAGATGTTCTATCATTAATTGCACAAATTGTAATCATGGAAATCATATTTATCTTACAATAAACACAATCTTATACCGGAAGCCGGAAGTATACCGGACGTTGTTGTCTCACACTTCTGCCAAAAATGAATGCATCCATAAAAGAACATTTTTAATCCACAAATAAATGTGGAGCAGCGCAATGTACACAAACGCGCCACTCTGTCTCCAGAACTAGCGGCGCCCATGATGTCCAAATGCCAACCAGAAGCTCTCACAGCCGCACTCCACAGACATTGCTGATGCACTTCCGGGAAGTGACGCATGCATGTCAAACCGCCAGCACTATGCATTCCACAGATTTAACATAACAAAGATTCATAGGGGTGAATTTATATAAATGTATAAGAAATCAGTTCCTCTAGAAAAAACAGGTTTATAATGTTAAGTGATGATTTTATTTGAAATTAATGTAACCAATAGAATTGAAGGGAGGGGTTTATAAATCTGTCAACTGGTTGATGCCCTGATGAAGCAGCCGCATGTGAAACGTACGTTGGCATTTCAGAGACTGCTACGTGCTACCATACCACTGCTTTTTAATATCCTAAAGTGCTTATGTGATTATAATGTTATAGCAGTGGTAGCCAACACTGGTCCTCGAGAGCCACCAACCGTTCACATTTTCCAGCTCACCCAGTAGGTGCACAGGTGCAGTCATTACTCACTGACATATTTTAAAAGATCCACAGCTGCAGATAATTACTGAACATGTGATTCTGTGAGGAGCCCTGGAAAATGTTAACTGTTGGTAGCTCTGGAGGACCAGGGTTGGCTGCCCCTGTGTTATAGTATACTGTGCTGAGTGACACGTCACTGCACTAAGGTTGGTGCGGTGAGAATGCCTGGTTAACAGCCATCCGCATTCAGCAGCGTGTCCCGGAGCGGCTGAGGCAGTGAGAGCGCCTAGTAACATACAGCTGTGCAGAGCGGTCCTACCCGGAGCAGCCGCATGTGGACCGACTGGCGGGAGAATGAGGCTAATGGCTGCAGTACAGACGTGGCTAATCAAGCTACTATACATTTACCTATAATATTGTGAAAAAGTGTATTAGGCTGAATATAGTCACTAAGTGCGGTGTTACAGGCGGACCCAGAGAACACCAGCTCTGTGATTGACAGCAAGATATGGTACTGATATAATACTGTCAATGGGTTAATAACAAGTTACTGTGCATCCAGAAATGTAACAAAGTGATATATATATATCCATCACTGCACAAAAGTCTCCATTATTCAACTTACGCCGCACAGTTGCACCACTTACATTACACCAGGTAGAACCCCTTTTACACATTATGATAGGTAGAGCCCCTGTCACAAATTACCTCAGGCAGAACCCCATTTTACACATTACTCCAGGAAGAGCCACTTTTTAAACATTATGGCAGGTAGAGTCCCCTTTTACACAGTACGGCAGGCAGAGTCCCCCTTCTATGACATTACGGCAGGTAGAGTCCCCTTTTACACATTACTGTAGGTGGAGTCACCTTTTACACATTACGGCAGGTATAGTCCTATTATTACACCAGGCAGAGTCCTCTTTTTACACATTACAGCAGAGTCCCCTTTTACACATTATGGCAGGTAGAGTCTCCTTTTACACATTACAGCAGGCAGAGTCCCCTTTTACACATTATGGCAGGCAGAGTACCCCTTTTTACACATTACGTCAGGTAGCGTCCCATTTTAACAAATTATAGCAGGGGACTGTAATGTGTTAAAAGGGGTACTCTGCCTGCCACATTATGGCAGGCAGAGTCCCCTTTTTACAGATTATGGTAGGTAGTCACATTTTTACACATTACGGTAGGTAAAGTCCCCTTTTACGCACACCTAGGTCCTGAGCAGGTGGCAGGGAAGGCACAGGTCATCTGCGGCGGTGGAAATCTGAGATTTCGGGCTCGGGCAGCATGCACTGTACAGCACGCTTCAGTTAGCGCCGGGGAGAGCTGTTGGGGTTTAGAGTCTGGCGCTGGAAAACACTATAGGTGTCTTGGTGCAGGGGAGCGGTGGGACCTGGAGGCTGAACTGTAATGGTAAGGGTGGGTGGTGGGAGCAGGCATTGCTGCCCATGCTGTGGCTCACTGTAACCTCCGTGCGGGGAAGGAAGAAAGCGGTGATGAGGGTCTGCTGCTGGGGTGGGATTGAGCATTGCTCCCGCAGCTCACTGTAATCTCCGCTCAGAGGGATGGGATGTTCAGATGATAGCGGGAAGGCACAGGCAAAGGAGCAGACTGTGCCCACTGTACAGTGCTGCCCGGCTGTACCCTGCGGACACACATTGCAGCACGTGTGGACAGTGGTACTGTGCTCCCAGTACAGGCACCGCTAGCACACACCTAGCTATGGTGCTGAGACACAGTATACAATACACACTCTGCGCTACACACATCTACTATATGACACTGTGCCCGGAATTCACACACACAGGTGCCTCTCCTCCGGCCACTGCCCCTTCTACCTAGCAGCACACACACAGGCGCCTCTACTCCAGCCACTGCCACTTCTCCTACCTAGCAACACACACACAGGCGCCTCTCCTCCGGCCACTGCCAATTCTATCTAGCAGCACACACACAGGCGCCTCTACTCCGGTCACTGCCACTTCTTATACCTAGCAGCACACACACAGGCGCCTCTCCTCCGGTCACTGCCACTTCTACCTAGCAACACACACACAGGCGCCTCTCTTCCGGCCACTGCCACTTCTCCTACCTAGCAGCACACACACAGGTGCCTCTCCTCCGGCCACTGCCACTTCTACCTAGCAGCACACACACAGGCGCCTCTCATCAAGCCACTGCCACTTCTACCTAGCAGCACACACACACACAGGCGCCTCTCCTCTGGCCGCTGCCACTTCTCCTACCTAGCAGCACACACACAGGCGCCTCTCCTGCGGCCACTGCCACTTCTACGTAGCAGCACACACACACAGGCACCTCTCCTGCGGCCACTGCCACTTCTCCTACCTAGCAGCACACACAGACGCCTCTCCATCCACTGCCACTTCTCCTACCTAGCAACACACACACAGGAGCCTCTACTCCGGCCATTGCCACTTCTATCTAGCAGCACACACATAGGCGCCCCTCCACCGTCCACTTCTCCTACCTAGCAACACAAACACAAGCGCCTCTTTTCCAGCCACTGCCACTTCTCCTACCTAGCATCACACACACAGGCGCCTCTCCACCGGCCACTGCCACTTCTCCTACCAAGCAGCACACACAGGCGCCTCTCCTGCGGCCACTGCCACTTCTATCTAGCAGCACACACACAGGCGCCTCTCCTCCAGCCACTGCCACTTCTACCTAGCAGCACACACACAGGCACCTCTCCTCCGGCCACTGCCACTTCTCCTACCTAGCAGCACACACACAGGCACCTCTCCTCCGGTCACTGCCACTTCTCCTACCTAGCAGCACACACACAGGCACCTCTCCTCCGGTCACTGCCACTTCTACCTAGCAGCACACACACAGGCGCCTCTCCTCCAGCCACTGCCACTTCTATCTAGCAGCACACACACAGGCGCCTCTCCTCCGGCCACTGCCACTTCTCCTACCTAGCAGCACACACACAGGCACCTCTCCTCCGGTCACTGCCACTTCTCCTAACTAGCAGCACACACACAGGCACCTCTCCTCCGGTCACTGCCACTTCTACCTAACAGCACACACACAGGCGCCTCTCCTCCGGTCACTGCCACTTCTCCTACCTAGCAGCTAACACACAGGCACCTCTCCTGCGGCCACTGCCACTTCTATCTAGCAGCACACACACAGGCGCCTCTACTCTAGCCACTGCTACTTCTACCTAGCAGCACACACACAGGTGCCTCTCCTCTGGCCAATGCCACTTCTATCTAGCAGCACACACACACACAGGCGCCTCTCCTCCGGCCACTGCCACTTCTCCTACCAAGCAGCACACACACAGGCGCCTCTCCTGCGGCCACTGCCACTTCTATCTAGCAGCACACACACAGGCGCCTCTACTCCGGCCACTGCTACTTCTACCTAGCAGCACACACACAGGCGCCTCTCCTCTGGCCAATGCCACTTCTATCTAGCAGCCCACACACACAGGCTCTTCTCCTGCGGCCACTGCCACTTCTCCTACCTAGCAGCACACACAGACGCCTCTCCGTCCACTGCCACTTCTCATACCTAGCAACACACACACAGGAGCCTCTACTCCGGCCACTGCCACTTCTATCTAGCAGCACACACATAGGCGTGTCTCCACCGTCCACTTCTCCTACCTAGCAACACACACACAAGCGCCTCTTCTCCAGCCACTGCTAATTCTCCTACCTAGCATCACACACACAGGCGCCTCTCCACCGGCCACTGCCACTTCTCCTACCAAGCAGCACACACAGGCACCTCTCCTGCGGCCACTGCCACTTCTATCTAGCAGCACACACACAGGCGCCTCTCCTCCGGTCACTGCCACTTCTACCTAGCAGCACACACACAGGCACCTCTCCTCCGGCCACTGCCACTTCTCCTACCTAGCAGCTAACACGCAGGCGCCTCTCCTGCGGCCACTGCCACTTCTACCTAGCAGCACACACACAGGCACCTCTCCTCCGGGCACTGCCACTTCTACCTAGCAGCACACACCGCAGCGTCTCTCCTCCAGCCACTGCCACTTCTCCTACCTAGCAGCACACACACAGGCGCCTCTCCTGCGGCCACTGCCACTTTTATCTAGCAGCACACACACAGGCGCCTCTACTCCGGACACTGCCACTTCTACCTAGCAGCACACACACAGGTGCCTCTACTCCGGCCACTGCCACTTCTACCTAGCAGCACACAGGCGCCTCTCCTCCAGCCGCTGCCACTTCTCCTACCTAGCAGCACACACACAGGTGCCTCTCCTGCGGCCACTGCCACTTCTACCCAGCAGCACACACACACAGGCGCCTCTCCTGCGGCCACTGCCACTTCTCCTACCTAGCAGCACACACACAGGCGCCTCTCCTGCCGCCACTGCCACTTCTCCTACCTAGCAGCACACACACAGGCGCCTCTCCTGCCGCCACTGCCACTTCTCCTACCTAGCAGCACACACACAGGCGCCTCTCCTCCGGTCACTGCCACTTCCACCTAGCAGCACACACACAGGCGCCTCTCCTCCGGCCACTGCCACTCTATCTAGCAGCAAACACACAGGCGCCTCTCCTCCGGCCACTGCCACTTCTATCTAGCAGCACACACACAGGCGCCTCTCCTCCAGTCACTGCCACTTCTATCTAGCAGCACACACACAGGTGCCTCTCCTCCGGCCACTGCCACTTCTATCTAGCAGCACACACACAGGCGCCTCTACTCCGGCCACTGCCACTTCTACCTAGCAGCACACACACAGGCGCCTCTACTCCGGCCACTGCCACTTCTACCTAGCAGCACACACACAGGCGCCTCTACTCCGGCCACTGCCACGTCTATCTAGCAGCACACACACAGGCGCCTCTCCTCCGGCCACTGCCACTTCTCCTACCTAGCAGCACACACACAGGCGCCTCTCCTCCGGCCACTGCCACTTCTCCTACCTAGCAGCACACACACAGGCGCCTCTCCTCCGGCCACTGCCACTTCTATCTAGCAGCACACACACAGGCGCCTCTCCTCTGGCCACTGCCACTTCTATCTAGCAGCACACACACACAGGCGCCTCTCCTCCGGCCACTGCCACTTCTATCTAGCAGCACACACACAGGCGCCTCTCCTGCGGCCACTGCCACTTCTATCTAGCAGCACACACACAGGCGCCTCTCCTGCGGCCACTGCTACTTCTACCTAGCAGCACACACACAGGCGCCTCTCCTCTGGCCAATGCCACTTCTATCTAGCAGCACACACACACACAGGCGCCTCTCCTCCGGGCACTGCCACTTCTACCTAGCAGCACACACCGCAGCGTCTCTCCTCCAGCCACTGTCACTTCTCCTACCTAGCAGCACACACACAGGCGCCTCTACTCCGGGCACTGCCACTTCTATCTAGCAGCACACACACAGGCGCCTCTCCTCCGGGCACTGCCACTTCTGTCTAGCAGCACACACACAGGTGCCTCTCCTCCGGTCACTGCCACTTCTATCTAGCAGCACACACACAGGCTCCTCTCCTCTGGCCAATGCCACTTCTATCTAGCAGCACACACACACACAGGCGCCTCTCCTCCGGGCACTGCCACTTCTACCTAGCAGTACACACTGCAGCGTCTCTCCTCCAGCCACTGTCACTTCTCCTACCTAGCAGCACACACACAGGCGCCTCTCCTGTGGTCACTGCCACTTCTACCTAGCAGCACACACACAGGCGCCTCTCCTCCGGGCACTGCCACTTCTACCTAGCAACACACAAACAGGCGCCTCTCCTCTGGGCACTGCCACTTCTACCTAGCAGCACACACACAGGCGCCTCTCCTGCGGCCACTGCCACTTCTACCTAGCAGCACACACCGCAGCGGCTCGCCTTCCATGCTAGTGTGCCAACAATGTGCCTGGAGCTCGAGTGCAGAGCAATTGCAGATCACTGTAGCACCGGCTAGTGCCACCCCCGATAAACTGCACTGTTACTAGTTACGGCCCTTCAGCTGTGACATTAGCAGCCGTCTCTTAATCAGGTCATCAGATGGAAAAGTATAATCAGTAATGCGCAACAATGACTGAAAGTACATACTACTGAATTATAATATTTGTGAATTCATTTGATGGGGGATGGGTCATTAGGTCAACAAGACTTAGGTCGACAGTCATTAGGTTGACCACTATTGCATTGCAGTCGCATCCATGAGGTATGAACGCGGGCGGGGCAGGATCATTTTCCGGGGGGCTGCGTGATGTCACATCTGCGTTCAGCTCTGATTAACCCCCTATAAACTTCCAGAGTGCACCTCGTATCTCATCTTTTCCAAGTTACTACAACTGATACGAGATCGTTAGCAGCACTACTTTCAGGATTATTACACAGAACACACATAAAGGCTGACACAGCAAATAACAGTAACACATACAAGGGATTAATTAGAAATAAGGAAGCATAATCATCATTAAGTCTAATTATCAACTGGTTCTGTGCAGGATCCATACACCTCTTTACTGACTCCAGCAGCCCCTGGTACTGTACTGTAACCATCCACCTTGTCTCCCCCCCCACTGCGGCCATCCACCCTGTCTCCCCCCACTACTGCCACCCACCCTGTCTCCCCCCACTACTGCCACCGCCCTGTCTCCCCACACTATTGCGACCCACCGTCTCCCCCCACTACTGCCACCGCTCTGTCTACACCCACCACCCTGTCAACCCCCTTAACTGTCACCGCCATGTCTCCCCCCCACTATTGCCACCCACCCTGTCTCCCCCCCACTACTGCCACTGCCATGTCTCCCCCCACACTACTGCCACTGCCCTGTCTACACCCACTACTGCCACTGCCCTGTCTCCCCCCACTACTGCCACTCGCCCTGCCTTCCCCACTACTGCCACCACCCTGTTTCCCCCCACTACTTCTACTCACTCTGTCTCCCTCCACTACTGCCACCGCCCTATCTCCCCCACTACTACTACCCACCTTGTCTCCCCCCCACTACTGCCACTGCCCTGTCTCCCTCACTACTGCTTCCCACCTTGTCTCCCCAACTACTACTACCCACCCTGTCCCCCCATTACTGCTACCCACCCTGTCACCCCCACTACTGCCACCACATCTCCCCTTACACTACTGCCACCGCCCTCTCCCCCACTGCCATTCGCCCTGCCTCCCCTCAATTACTGCCATTGTTCTGTCTCCCCCACTACTGCTAACAAGATGTGATTTGTGCGTAGAACATTTCCCACTGTCTTCTCACCTGTGTGACTTCGCTAATGTGTAACAAGTTGTGATTTCCGGGTAAAACATTTCCCACACTCAGACCATGGATATGGTTTCTCACCTGTGTGACTTCTCTGATGAGTAACAAGATGTGATTTCTGGGTAACACATTTCCCACACTCAGAGCAAGAAAATGGCTTCTCACCTGTGTGACTTCTCTGATGTATAACAAGATACGATTTGTGTGCAAAACATTTCCCACACTCAGAGCAAGAAAATGGCCTCTCACCTGTGTGACTTCTGTGATGTATAACAAGAATTGATTGCCGTGCAAAACATTTCCCACACTCAGAACATGGAAATGTCTTCTCACCTGTGTGACTTCGCTGATGTGTAACAAGTTGGGATTTCCGGGTAAAACATTTCCCACACTCAGTGCAAGAAAATGGCTTCTCACCTGTGTGACTTCTGTGATGTATAACAAGAAGTGATTGTCTTGCAAAACATTTCCCACACTTAGAACATGGAAATGGATTCACACCTGTGTGAATTCTCTGATGTATAAGAAGAGCTGATTTGTGTGCAAAACATTTCCCACACTCAGAACATGGAAATGGCTTCTCACCTGTGTGACTTCTCTGATGTGTAACAAGATTTGATTTCCACGCAAAACATTTCCCACACTCAGAGCAAGAAAATGGCTTCTCACCTGTGTGACTTCTCTGATGTGTAACAAGGTCTGATTTCCGTGCAAAACATTTGTGCGAAAAACATTTCCCACACTCTGAACATATCAGTGGCCTTTCACCTGCCTTACCTGTGCGTGGGTTAATAGGCTTTGTGTTCTGTGTAAAACATTTGGCATCTATAGAACAGGGAATCACTGTATCTACTCTCAGAGCTGTAACAGATGCACCAATATCAGAGTGATCAGGAGAACATTTCCCAGGATCAGAGGGACCAGCTGATAGAGCTGGATGTATAATTGGGGTAATGGGGTTATCTCCTGGAGAATCCTGTCTACTGTCATTATCTTTTATGTCACAATCCGGAGATAACATTAGATGTCCTTCTGAGATATTCCTGCTTGTGTGTCCATCTGCTGGAAATAAAATACATTATGGAAATGTGACATTTTCTGTAACAATATTAATCTTGTAAACAATAGGAGAAGACGACTCTCTGGGACACTTAATTGTAAAAGTGTGTATAATAAAACATAACGTTTAATGAAGGCTTTATAATATTGTGTCTCAGACTATCATTGTGTCCACCCTCCTGAGAACACTCACAATAACAAATGTAATATTATAATAAGACTTAGATATCTCTCTCTTGTACTGGTAACTAACCATGAAGTATAAATGGAGATGTAGTCACTCGCCAAGTCCTATGTCAGCACCAATGTAAAACAATGGATGGGGAACATATCGTATGAATTGGAGATTCTAGATGAACAATAATATCAGTCATATGAGCTGATGGATCAGAGAAATGTCTCCTAACGTTACTCCTGGAAGCATTGGTAAGGTAGCATTCCTTTATGTGTGTGCTCATATGCTGGTAAGCCTGTACATGTGTTACTCACCCTTATATAAGGTATATTGGTACAGCAGAGTAGGTGTGGAACAAGGTACTTTACATGCAATACACCATATAATACCCTGTAATCATCATCATCTGCTAGGTTATAATACAGTGTTACACCCCCATCATCAGTGTCTTACATCTATACTCTCAATAGTAATAAGGATGATGTGTGTACGGTAAGTATGATACAGAGAATTACATATCAGGATCTATACTGCTGCCGCCATATTTCTGCTTTACATAAGTGTGCTACTGGCAGCAGTGAACATCTGAGTGAGAGTGCAGGGAAGACAGCAGAGTCTGATGAGAAAGAGACTGGATCTGCCTTTGCAGGGATGTACCACACCTGTCACCCCTGTGACTATATACAATAATGAATAAGAGGGGAGAGGTCCATCCAGATGTGCTTTCTGGAGCTCTCCTCACTAAGTGGCTTCTTATCTACCCTATCTGATAGCTCTCAACTGCCACTGGGACCAAGACCCAATCTATTAAGTCCCCCACTCCTCCTGCCCTAAAGTTGCTTGCTCCGCTCACTCCAGGCACTGTTCACTGCCACAGCCCAGTGACGCAGCTGAAGCCACAGGCTGTATTCTGGGGATAAGTGCTCCCAGTCTTTCCTGCACGCTCCGGACACCTGACTTGGAAGCCCTTTTGGTCAGGCAGGAGGCACTTACTCTCTCGCTCACACAGGTGCGCAACTCCCGCTACTGCTGGGGACAGAACGGGCTGCCCACAGTCACCGGAGCCCGGGGTTGATATTGGAAAGTGAGTTGGGTGCCATTTTGGATCCTGGTTCCCGCCATCGCATGCTTTGCCTTCTGCCTTCAATAAGGAGTAAAATTGATAAAAGCTGCTAAATAAATGTCCTGACGGCTGGACCGGGGTCACTACACTACACTGAAGCATTTGCCTGGAGGTGAAATAATCTCAGAACTTAACTCTAATATTCAAGCTTTGAGGTCCAGTATCAGTGAGATTGGCACTCGTACAGACTAAGATGAAAGAAATTGTTGCATCTCACAAAGATCTGATTTCAGCACATGACACCCTTCAGGAAGACATGGGGGTATATTTACTAAGGTCCCGATTTTGACCGAGATGCCGTTTTTTCTTCAAAGTGTCATCTCGGGAATTTACTAAGCAAAAATCTCGGCAGTGATGAGGGCATTCGTATTTTTTTGGAAGTCCAATTTTAAAAATATGAATGAATACACCATTGGTCCAATACACCTGCAAATTAGTAGAACTCTGTAATTTACTAAAAAGTGCAAATCACAAAATAACCAAACACTGCCGTGAAAAAATACAAATCGCAATAAAGTGCTAAAATAAAACAGACCTGCTTTTTTTTACCGTGATTGGATAGGCATGCACGGATCCATGAGATCCGTGCATGTTTATCAGTGGGAAGGGGTGGGAAAGTGTTAATTTTCTGGAAAAAAATTGCGTGGGGTCCCCCCTCCTAAGCCAAACCAGCCTCGGGCTCTTTGAGCCGGTCCTGGTTGAAAAAATATGGGGGGAAAAGTGACAGGGGTTCCCCCATATTTAATCAACCAGCACCGGGCTCTGCGCCTGGTCCTGGTTCCAAAAATACGGGGGACAAAAAGCGTAGGGGTCCACTAGCTGGACAGATAATGCCACAGCGGGGGTCACTTTTACCTTTTCACCTGCGGCTGTGGAATTAAATGCCCAACTAGTCACCCCTGGCCGGGGTACCCTGGAGGAGTGGGAACCCTTTCAATCAAGGTGTCCCCCCCCTCCAGCCACCCAAGGGCCAGGGGTGAAGCCCGAGGCTGCCCCCCCCCATCCAAGAGCTGCGGATGGGGGGCTGATAGCCTTTGTTAAATGTGTTGAATATTGTTTTTAGTAGCAGTACTACAAGGCCCAGCAAGCCTCCCCGCAAGCTGGTACTTGGAGAACCACAAGTACCAGCATGCGACGGAAAACCGGGCCCGCTGGTACCTGTAGTACTACTACTAAAAAAATACCCCAATAAAGACATAAGACACACACCTTGACAGTAGAACTTTAATACATACATCCACACCGCCATATACACATACTTACCTATGTACCCACGCAGGTCGGTCCTCTTCTCCATGTAGAATCCATGGTGTACCTGTTGAAAAAATTATACTCACATAATCCAGTGTAGAGGGCTCCTCGTTTAATCCATTTGTAATCCTGGTACTTGGCAAAATAACAAACCGAACACCCGACCTCGCACTGAAAGGGAACTTTGTGGTCAGCGGTTGACCGAGAGTAACCTCACCGCTGACCGCAAAGTTCCCACCATTGGTTACAATGGAGCGCATAGGCGCTACATTGTAACACTGCCGGGTGCTGCCTGTCATACACTACAGGAGCACACAGCCAATCAGGAGGGTGCCACAATGTGGCGCTCCCTGATTGGCTGATGGAACCTTCTTAGACATAAGTCAGAGGGGGTTCCTGGCATTCGGGGAAAGGGGTCCCATGTTTTCAACAGGTACACCATGGATTCCAATCTCGATCCCTCACCAGACTCTTGCTACCCTCCAATCTTCACTATGTAAATTTATTTGGAATCATAAAAAAACCAGAATACGGTGAGATATTCTAGCTAAACATTCTCGGAATGGCGGTCTAAGACTCCCCATCCTCCGGCGATATTACGATGCAACTAGGTTGAGCCAAATGATCACCTGGCATGCTCCACAACACACTAAACGGTGGGTTGATTTGGAAAGTGATCTCCTGGGAATCCCGTCGGTCTCATATTTACCTTGGCTTTCAAGCAAGCAACGCCCACCACCTCACCACCCTTCACCCACAATAGATTTGACACTTAGCCATTGGCAGAATTTGAACAAAAAAGTAAAACTATCCACCCATCCCTCCCCTTTGACCCCCATCTGGTATAACTCAGCATTTCCCCCGGGGCTCTCCCACCAAATGGCCCGTCCTTGGCTTTCTGCAGGCATCACCAGAATTCACCACTTCACAGGGACACACGCCATTAGATCATTTTCTGATTTACAAAACACCTAATCTTCCCAACTCTCTGTTTTACCAATATCTTCAAATCCGTCACTTTTTTTCTTCTCTTCGTCTACCATTTCTCTGACGTCCTAGTGGATGCTGGGAACTCCGTAAGGACCATGGGGAATAGCGGGCTCCGAAGGAGGCTGGGCACTCTAGAAAGATCTTAGACTACCTGGTGTGCACTGGCTCCTCCCACTATGACCCTCCTCCAAGCCTCAGTTAGATTTCGTGCCCGGCCAAGGTTGGATGCACACTAGGGGCTCTCCTCTTAGAAAGTAATAGTCTTAGATTTTGTTATTTTCAGTGAGACCTGCTGGCAACAGGCTCACAGCAGCGAGGGACTAAGGGGAGAAGAAGCGAACTCGCCTGCTTGCAGCCGGATTGGGCTTCTTAGGCTACTGGACACCATTAGCTCCAGAGGGACCGACCGCAGGCCCAGCCTTGATGTTCGGTCCCGAAGCCGCGCCGCCGTCCCCCTTACAGAGCCAGAAGCAAGAAGATGGTCCGAAAAATCGGCGGCATGAAGACTCTGTCTTCACCAAGGTAGCGCACAGCACTGCAGCTGTGCGCCATTGCTCCTCTCACACTTCACACTGCGGTCACTGAGGGTGCAGGGCGCTGGGGGGGGGGGGGGGGCGCCCTGAGGCAGCAATATAAACACCTTGGCTGGCTAAAATACCTCAATATATAGCCCCTGGGGCTATATATGAGGTAACTACCCCTGCCAGAATTCCATAAAAAGCGGGAGAATAGGCCGCGAAAAAGGGGCGGAGCCTATCTCCTCAGCACACTGGCGCCATTTTTCCCTCACAGCTCCGCTGGAAGGAAGCTCCCTGGCTCTTCCCTGCAATCTACAGCACAGTAAGAGGGAAAAAGAGAGGGCGGGGCATCAAATTTGGCAGTATATACATTATAGTGTATTAAAAAGCAGCTATTAGGGACATAACTCAGTTAGTCCCTGTATATATATAGCGCTCTGGTGTGTGCTGGCATACTCTTACTCTGTCCCCCCAAAAGGGCTTTGTGGGTCCTGTCCTCTGTTTGAGCATTCCCTGTGTGTGTGGAGTGTGTCGGTACGGCTGTGTCGACATGTTTGAGGAGGATAATGATGTGGAGGCGGAGCAGATGCCTTTAGCAGGGATGTCACCCCCTGGATGGTTTTATGGCAGGAAATGAGTGCACGTATAGACTCCTTGCATAAAAAATTTGACGACATGCCGACTGTGGGACAGCCGAGTCTTCAGCTCGTGCCTGTCCAGTTGTCTCAAAAGTCATCAGGGGCTCTGAAACGCCCGCTATCTCAGATGACACAAGTAGATGTCGACACGGATACTGACACCAGTGTCGACGACGATGAGTCAAATTTAATGCCCGTTAAGGCCATTCACTGCATGATTGAGGCAATGAAAGAGGTGTTAAATATTTCTGATTTACATCCCGGTACCACAAAGAAGGGTATTATGTTTGGGGAGAAAAAACTACCCGTAGTTTTTCCCCCGTCAGATGAATTAAATGAAGTGTGTGAAGAAGCGTGGGCTTCCCCTGATGAGAAATTGGTAATTCCTAAGAAGCTACTAATGGCGTTCCCTTTCCCGCCAGAGGATAGGTTACGTTGGGAAACACCCCCTAGGGTGGATAAAGCGCTCACACGTTTGTCTAAAAAGGTGGCACTACCCTCCCAGGATACGGCCGCCCTTAAGGAACCTGCTGATAGAAAGCAGGAGGCGATCCTGAAGTCTGTATATACACACTCAGGCATTATACTTAGACTATTGTGTCAGCATGGATGTGCAGTGCTGCCGCTGCGTGGTCAGATAAACTGTCAGAAAATATTGACACACTAGACAGAGACACGATTCTGCTAACAATTTACCATATCAAAGACTCAGTCTTATATATGAGAGATGCACAGAGGGAAATCTGCCGGCTGGCATCTAAAGTAAGTGCATTGTCCATCTCTGCTAGGAGATGTTTATGGACTCGCCAGTGGACTGGAGATGTAGATTCCAAAAGGCATATGGAAGTTTTGCCTTATAAGGGGGAGGAATTATTTGGGGATGGTCTCTCCGACCTAGTTTCCACAGCAACGTCTGGGAAATCAGCATTTTTACCCCATGTCCCCTCACAGCCCAAGAAGGCGCCATTTTATCAGGTTCAGTCCTTTCGGACCCAGAAAAACAAGCGAGGAAAAGGAGGGTCTTTTCTGTCTAGAGGCAGAGGTAGGGGAAAAAGGCTGCAGCAAACAGCAGGTTCCCAGGAACAAAAGTCCTCCCCCGCTTCCTCTTCCAAGTACGCCGCATGACGGTGGGGCTCCACAGGCGGAGCCAGGTACTGTGGGGGCCCGCCTCATGAATTTCAGCGATCAGTGGGCTCGCTCACAGGTGGATCCCTGGATCCTTCAAATAGTATCTCAGGGATACAAGCTGGAATTCGAGGCGGCGCCACCCCACCGTTTCCTAAAATCCGCCTTGCCGATTGCTCCCTCAGACAGGGAGGCGGTGCTAGCAGCGATTCACAAGCTGTATTCCCAGCAGGTGATAATCAAGGTACCCCTACTTCAACAAGGCCTGGGTTACTATTCCACACTATTTGTGGTGCCGAAACCGGACGGTTCGGTGAGACCCATTTTAAATTTGAAATCCTTGAACACGTACATAAAAAAATTCAAGTTCAAGATGGAATCGCTCAGGGCGATTATTGCAAGCCTGGACAAGGGGGATTACATGGTATCCCTGGACATCGAGGATGCTTACCTGCATGTCCCCATTTACAATCCTCACCAGGAGTACCTCAGATTTGTGGTACAGGATTGCCATTACCAATTCCAGACGCTGCCGTTTGGACTCTCCACGGCACCGAGGGTATTTACCAAGGTTATGGAAGAAATGATGATACTCCTTCGAAAAAAAGGAGTTTTAATTATCCCATACTTGGACGATCTCCTAATAAAGGCACGATCCAAGGAACAGTTGTTAGTGGGAGTAGCACTATCTCAGGAAGTGCTGCGCCAGCACGGCTGGATTCTGAATATTCCAAAGTCACAGCTGGTACCGACGACACGTCTAATGTTCCTGGGAATGATTCTGGACACAGTCCAGAAAAAAGTGTTTCTCCCGGAGGAGAAAGCCAGGGAGTTGTCTTCTCTAGTCAGAGACCTCCTAAAACCAAAACAGGTATCGGTGCATCACTGCACGCGGGTCCTGGGAAAGATGGTAGCTTCTTACGAAGCAATTCCATTCGGCAGGTTCCATGCCAGGATTTTTCAGTAGGACCTGTTGGACAAGTGGTCCGGATCGCATCTTCAGATGCATCGCTTGATAACCCTGTCCCCAAGAACCAGGGTGTCTCTTCTGTGGTGGCTGCAGAGTGCTCATCTTTTGGAGGGCCGCAGATTCGGCATACAGGACTGGGTCCTGGTGACCACGGATGCCAGCCTACGAGGCTGGGGAGCAGTCACAAAGGGAAGAAACTTCCAAGGACTATGGTCAAGTCAGGAGACTGCCCTTCACATAAATATTCTGGAACTAAGGGCCGTTTACAATGCCCTAAGTCAAGCAAAATCCCTGCTCCTACACCAGCCGGTGCTGATCCAGTCAGACAACATCACGGCAGTCGCCCATGTGAATCGACAGGGCGGCACAAGAAGCAGGATGGCGATGGCAGAAGCCACAAAAATTCTCCGATGGGCGGAGAATCATGTACTAGCACTGTCAGCAGTGTTCATCCCGGGAGTGGACAACTGGGAAGCAGACTTTCTCAGCAGGCATGACCTCCACCCGGGAGAGTGGGGACTTCATCCAGAAGTCTTCCAAATGATTGTAAATCAATGGGGTCGTCCACAGGTGGACATGATGGCGTCCCGCCTAAACAAAAAACTAGAGAGGTATTGCGCCAGGTCAAGAGACCCTCAGGCGATAGCTGTGGACGCTCTAGTGACACCGTGGGTGTACCGGTCAGTTTATGAGTTCCCTCCTCTACCTCTAATACCAAAGGTATTGAGAATAATAAGAAGGCGAAGGGTAAACACAATTCTCGTGGTTCCGGATTGGCCAAGAAGAACATGGTACCCGGAACTTCAAGAGATGATCTCAGAGGACCCGTGGCCTCTACCACTAAGACAAGACCTGCTCCAGCAGGGGCCCTGTCTGTTCCAAGACTTACCGCGGCTGCGTTTGACGGCATGGCGGTTGAACGCCGGATCCTGAAGGAAAAGGGCATTCCGGAGGCAGTCATTCCTACGCTTATTAAAGCCAGGAAAGAGGTTACAGCAACTCATTATCACCGCATATGGCGGAAGTATGTTGCATGGTGTGAGGCCGAAAAGGCCCCAACAGAGGAATTTCAACTAGGTCGATTTCTGCATTTCCTGCAAGCAGGAGTAAATATGGGCCTAAAACTGGGCTCCATTAAGGTACAGATCTCGGCTCTGTCGATTTTCTTTCAAAAAGAACTAGCTTCAGTACCTGAAGTTCAGACATTTGTAAAGGGAGTGCTGCATATTCAGCCCCCGTTTGTGCCCCCGGTGGCACCTTGGGATCTCAACGTGGTGTTGAGCTTCTTAAAATCACATTGGTTTGAACCACTAAAAACCGTGGATCTGAAATATCTCACGTGGAAGGTGGTCACGTTATTGGCCTTGGCTTCGGCCAGGCGTGTATCAGAATTGGCGGCTTTGTCTTGTAAAAGCCCTTATCTGATTTTCCATATGGATAGGGCAGAATTGAGGACTCGTCCCCAGTTTCTTCCTAAGGTGGTGTCAGCGTTTCACTTGAACCAGCCGATTGTGGTGCCTGCGGCTACTAGAGAGTTGGAGGACTCCAAGTTGTTAGACTTGGTCAGGGCCCTGAAAATATATGTTTCCAGGACGGCTAGAGTCAGAAAATCTGACTCGCTGTTTATCCTATATGCACCCAACAAGTTGGGTGCTCCTGCTTCTAAGCAGACTATTGCTCGTTGGATTTCCAGTACAATTCAACTTGCGCATTCTGTGGCAGGCCTGCCACAGCCAAAATCTGTCAATGCCCATTCCACAAGGAAGGTGGGCTCATCTTGGGCGGCTGCCCGAGGGGTCTCGGCTTTACAACTTTGCAGAGCTGCTACTTGGTCAGGGGCAAACACATTTGCAAAATTCTATAAATTTGATACCCTGGCTGAGGAGGACCTGGAGTTCTCTCATTCGGTGCTGCAGAGTCATCCGCACTCTCCCGCCCGTTTGGGAGCTTTGGTATAATCCCCATGGTCCTTACGGAGTTCCCAGCATCCACTAGGACGTCAGAGAAAATAAGAATTTACTCACCGGTAATTCTATTTCTCGTAGTCCGTAGTGGATGCTGGGCGCCCATCCCAAGTGCGGTTTATCTGCAATACTTGTACATAGTTATTGTTAACTAAATCGGGTTATTGTTAAGCCATCTGTTGAGAGGCTCAGTTGTTTCATACTGTTAACTGGGTATAATATCACGAGTTGTACGGTGTGATTGGTGTGACTGGTATGAGTCTTACCCGGGATTCAAAATCCTTCCTTATTGTGTACGCTCGTCCGGGCACAGTACCTAACTGAGGTTTGGAGGAGGGTCATAGTGGGAGGAGCCAGTGCACACCAGGTAGTCTAAGATCTTTCTAGAGTGCCCAGCCTCCTTCGGAGCCCGCTATTCCCCATGGTCCTTACGGAGTTCCCAGCATCCACTACGGACTACGAGAAATAGAATTACCGGTGAGTAAATTCTTATTTTCCATTGCCGGTTCCCTCCCCTCTTGAGAGATTCTGCATATATAAGTCAACTGATAGGGGCGCTATTTCTCTTCTCTACAAATCCAACCTCATCCCTGACTATCTCCCTCTTGAACTGCACGAGCTAGCATGGGAAGCGGATCTTGGGCAAAACTTTGATGAGGAGGGGTGTAGCGCAATTCGTTCCGCAATCTCACAATGCTCAATCAGTGTAGCAATTCGCAAAAACTCATACAAAATATATACGAGATGGTACTTGGTACCTGATCGGCTACACAGAATTTATCAGGATACCTCCGACATTTGCTGGAGGAACTGTGGCCATGTGGGCACCTTTTACCACATCTGGTGGACCTGCCCGGTAATCGCTAAGTATTGGGCGATGGTCCGCATGCTATCGTCTTAACTAATTGATTTGCCCACACCTCTCTCACCCACTAACCTTATTCTCTGCGCTCCGCCCGACGCTATTTCTAAGGATTCGAAAAGAGTGATCCTCTTCATCTCTTGCGCAGCTAAATATCAAATAGCGCGTAATTGGAAGAGCCCCGGAGCGCCCAATTGTCAGGCACTAATTAACAGAATTTGGTTCGTCGCAAACATGGAATATATTACTAGCCTCCAACGCAACACAATACAAAAATTCCACTCCACCTGGCTCCCTTGGTACCGATATCATGACCACCCCCTTCCTCGATTGTACTAAAAACGAATTCCAATCTACAACTTTTTTCCCTCCCCCTCTTTTTTTCCCCCTTCCCTTCCTCTCTTTTTCTTTCCATCTCTCATTTCCTCCACACTTAACGGACCCCCGATCCAGGGGAGGACCTCTTCTTCTTTATCTTCTTCCTCTTTCTCCACCTCTTGATTTCTCTCTCTAGTTCTCCTCTTCCAATCAGCTTGACCTTCCTACATTTCCACATGTCTATCGCTTCTACCTCAGCTCGTAACTTCGCAAGCTCGAGCTTCTTCCCGAAGCTATGTCTCTCTTTTCTCTAAAACTGTCCTAATATTCCCACTCACAATATCCAGATGTAACATTATTGTGATATTTAGTCTTATCCCTCTACTGTCTTTTTCACTTTTTTTTGGAGAAATTTGTTATGTATGTACTAATATTGGCTTCCTAGCCACAGGTATACTGATTGTGTCACCGTTATTTCACCATTCGCTGTTCCGTATGCTTCTCCCTTTCAAATTTTTTTTACATGATTGAAAAAAAAAGTGGTGAGAGAACAAACCAGCACACAACATAAAAAGAGGATAGCAACACAAACCACAACTTGAAAATAGGGACAGCAAAAGCAGACCCAAACTACAACACATAAGAACAACGCTTGCTGGAAAATATGAAAGCACAGAGGCGGGCGCCCAGTATCCCCTATGGACTACGAGAAAAGGATTTACCGGTAGGTATTAAAATCCTATTTTCTCTAATGTCCAAGGGGATACTGTGATGATCTTAGTACCATGGGGATGTTCCAAAACTCCAAACCGGGTGGGAGAGTGCTGAGACCCCATCAAAACTGATTGACCAAACTGAAGGCCCTCAGTTTCCAAGGTGTTAAACCTTTAAAACTTTACAGCATGTTCAAACCCAACCAAGTAGCTGCCCAGCATAACTGCAAAGCTGAGACACCCTGGGCAGCAACCTAGGAAGAACCCACTGACCGTGTGGAGTGGGCCTGAACAGACCTTGGCCGCGGCAAAGCCGCCAAAGAGTGAGCCTGTTGTATTGTAAGCCTGCTCCAACACGCAATAGCCTGCTTCAAAGCAGGACAACCAATCTTTGAAGCATTATAGAGAACAAAAAGTGAGTCTGATTTTCTGAGACGAGCTGGCCTCTTGACATAAATCTCCAAAGCTCGAACCACGTCCAAGGACATTGGTGTAACAGACGTGCCAGTGACAACCAGAACCACCATCGGCCAATTGATATGAAATGCTGACACCACCTTAGGCAAGAATGTCTAGCGAGTTTTAAGCACCGCTCTATCCTCATGAAACACCAGAGAAGGACTCTTACAGGATAAGGCCCCTAATTCCAAAACACGCTTCACTGAGGCCAAGGCCAACAACATGATAGCCTGCCATGTCAAATACTCCATGTCCACCTTGTGGAAAGGTTCAATGAAACCGATTGGAGAAAGGCCAGAACCAAATTGAAAACTCATGGCGCTGTGGGAGGCACAAGGGGTGGTCGAATATGAAGGACACCTGTCAAGAACATCTGGACCACTGGGAAAACAGCCAATTGTTCCCTGGAAGAAAAAGACATGGCTGAGATTTGAACTTTTATGGAGCCTAAACGTAGGCCCACATCCACAACAGCCTGCAGGAAGTGCAAGAAATGTCCCAGATGAAAATCCACAGCAGAATACTGTTGACCCTCACACCAAGAGACACATTTCTTCCATATGTGATGGTAATGTTTCGATGCGTCCATCTGGCCGGCTTTCAGCATAGTCGAGATAACCTTGTCCGGAATCTCTTTACTGGCAAAAATCTTCCCAATATACTTCCATGGTAAGTCTGGATAGACGAACGGACCTTGTGCAAGAGGATCATCCTGAATTGGCAGAGGCCAGGGGCCAATGAGTAATAAGGCTAGAATGTCTACATACCAGGCCCTGCTGGGCCAGTCTGGGGCAATCAGAATTGCCTGAACCCTGTCCCTTTAAGTCCTTTGAGAATTTTTGGAATTAGAGTAACTGGAGGGAACAAGTACACCAACCGGTAAATCCACGGTGTCGCCAGAGCGTCCACTGCTGTGGCCTGTGGATCCCTCCTCCCAGTAAAGTAACGCAGAAGCTTCTTGGTGAGCTGAGAAACCATCAAGTCGATTTGCGGTTAGCCCCAGCGATTAAATATCTGCTGAAACACCTGCGGGTAGAGACCCCATTCCCCCAGGTGCAGATCATGTCAACTGAGGAAGTCTGCTCCCCAATTGTCTACTCCCGGAATTAATATGGCGGAAATGGCCTTGGGATTCCGCTCCACCCAGAGGAGTATCTGTGACACCTCCCTTATTGCAGCTCTGCTGTTTGGACCTCCTTGTTGGTTTATGTACGCCATAGTTGGGGGTTTTCCGACCATACCTGTATGGCCTGATACTGAAGGATATAATGAGGTCAGCAGAAGGTCATTGTAAATCGCCCTGAGTTCCAAAACATTTATCGTAAGGGAAGCCTCTTGATCAGACCACCTTCACTGGAACCGAGCCCCTAGGTTCACTTCACCCTAACCATGGAGGCTTGCATCCGTTGTCAACAGAATCCAATGTTGAATTCCGAAGTGTCAACACTCCGGGAGGGAGATCAGCAACCACCATAAAAGGGAAATCCTGGAGTTTGGTGAAAGGCATATCTTCTGGCGCATGTGCAGATGTGACCCAGACCATCTGTCCAGCAGATCCAGCTGGAATGGTCATGCATGAAATTTTCTGTACCGAATTGCTTTGTAGGAGACCATCATCTTTCCCAGTAAGCGTATGCAAAGATGTACCGAGATTTTGTTCAGCTTCAAAATGGAACGTACCATTGTCTGAATTATCTTTGCCTTGTCCATAGGAAGGAACACCTTCTGAGACACCGTGTTCAGTATCATTACCAGGAACTGAAGCCTCTGCGTAGGTTCTAGGTGGGATTTCTGCAGATTGAAAACCCACCCATGATCCGTGAGTAGTTGTGTTGGAAGGCTGATCTTTTCCATCAACTGTGCTCTGAATATAGGGGGTAATTCCAAGTTGATCGCAGCAGGAATTCTGTTAGCAACTGGGCAAAACCATGTGCACTGCAGGGGAGGCAGATATAACATGTGCAGAGAGAGTTAGATTTGGGTGTGGTGTGTTCAATCTGCAATCTAATTTGCAGTGTAAAAATAAAGCAGCCAGTATTTACCCTGCACAGAAATAAAATAACCCACCCAAATCTAACTCTCTCTGCACATGTTATATCTGCCCCCACTGCAGTGCACATGGTTTTGCCCAACTGCTAAAAAATTTCCTGCTGCGATCAACTTGGAATTACCCCCAGAGCCATTATGAGGAGATCGTCCAAGAATGGAACGATGTTCACTTCCTGCTTGCGGAGTTGTAGCAACATCTCTGGCATCACCCCTGATAACACCATCAGTGCCGATGAGAGACCAAAAGGCAAGGCCTGAACCTGGTAGTGACTGTCATGCAGTGCAAACTTGAGGTAAGCCTGAAGAAACGGCCATATTGGGATGTGAAGATACGCATCCTTAATATCCAGAGAAACCAGGAATTCCCCTTCTTCCATGTCACACTTGGCTTGAGTTGGGGATCTGACGACTGATAATTGACTGAGGGAGCAGCTATCGACAAAGGAAGGAAACAAGGTGGCTGAATGCAGTTCTTATTCATGGATTGAACACTTAGGCCCGAAGATGTAGAGCGGTAGGCAATGAGGACAATGACCAAGAATGATACACTGAAGACAGAGGAATTCAGTTTTAATGAGACCACAATCATACACAACGACTAGGAGAGATGTCTGAGTGAATTTTGAAAGACGAAAGGTTCATGACTTGTAAACGATGCTGAAGAATACTGAATGAAGAAGTGACTTGTGATTTTTAAACAATGCTGAAGAGAGGATCGCTGTGAGCACCATCAGCAAATGGAGACCCTCTACCAGATAGAGGGCCCAGTGGTTAAACCACAAGAGCAGGTGGACTGGGAGCAAAGGACTGCAATAACAGAACTGACCACCAGGCGGACACAACAGAACCAGGCTACCAGGGGTTAACCTGGGAGCGCAGGGCACCTTACAGCAGCAAGTAACTTGAAGTACTGGCAACATAGCTAAGCATCAACCCCTTTTTATAAGGTATGCATGTACCGGATTGGCTGGATGCGAACTGGGATACCTATTGTCTTAGATTGGTCTGCAACATGGTGGATCACTGCACAGAGGACACATATGGAACCAGCACACACCCACTACCTCTGGCCTAAGCCTCCCAGATGCTGCACTCCAGCAACAGGACATTTGGAAACAGACACCTCTGGCTGCCATGCTCCGCTCCCCAGGACCCGGCCTCCAGACACCCGGCAGCCGCACCAGAGGACCTCGCTGCTGTAGCTCCTATCCATCACAGCGACACCAGTCAGCTATGAGGAAGCTAAGAGTTAGGCCGCAGGGACCAGAACCGGTGGTAAGACTCCGGATGCTGACAGTACCCCCTTTTTAGGGTGATCTCCGAACACCCACGCTGCTTAGTGGGATTCTTGGCATGAAAGTCACAACTCAGTCTTGGAGCATGAACATCCTCTGCAGCCACCCAAGATCTTTCCTCCGGACCATATCCTCTCCAATCTATGAGATACTGGATACGACCATACCTCTTGTGGAAGTCAAGAAACTTTTGAACCGCGAATTCCTCATTTTGAGCAGCTTGAACCTTGGGAGGTTAAGGGAA
Organism: Pseudophryne corroboree; assembly: GCF_028390025.1. Taxonomy (NCBI): domain Eukaryota; kingdom Metazoa; phylum Chordata; class Amphibia; order Anura; family Myobatrachidae; genus Pseudophryne; species Pseudophryne corroboree. The sequence goes on from NW_026967494.1 coordinate 2,285,570, forward strand.
AGCTGCCCAAAAATAATTTAGTACAAGAGGCTTTAGTAGAGAAATGTGAAAGGCATTGGGAATTTTCAAATAGGGAGGCAGTTTCACCTTGTAAGAAACAGGATTCAACACTCTTTTAATAGGATACGGACAATGAATCTTGGAGCAAACTTTTGGTAGGAACTTTGAGTCTGAGGTTTCTGGTGGATATCCAAACACGATCTCCCACTTTGAGACTAGGAACAGCCCTACGTTTCTGATCAGCATAGGTCTTTTATTTCTGGGAAGCCTTAAGTAGCGCCTTATGAATTTGTCTCCAAATCTTAGTGAACTGACGAAAAGCGGATTCAGCAGCAGGAACCTCAAGAGGTGGGAGAGGAAGGAACTCGTGGATGAAAACTATAGTTAATTAAGAAAGGAGTGGAATTGGTAGAAGAATGATATAGTTTATTGTATGCAAACTCAGCAAATGGGAGGTAATCCATCCAGTCTTCTTGAGCAGGGGACATGAACATCCGTAAGAAAGTTTCCAGATCTTGGTCGACTCTTTCAGTCTGTCCGTCAGTCTGGTGATGGTAGGCTGAAGAGAAGTTCAACTTGATTTCTAGGACAGAGCTTAGAGCTTTCCAGAACTTGGCGACGAATTGAGGACCCTGATCAGAAACTAGTTCCTGTGGAAGGCCATGCAAATGAAAATTCTATGAGAAAAACAATTTGGATAGCTGAGGAGCAAAGGGAAGACCGGTGAGAGGTATGAAGTAAGCCATCTTTGAAAATCATTCCACAATGACCCAAATGGTGTTGTGCCCTCTGGAGACTGGCAAATCGGTTATGAAATCCATAGAGATGTGAGTCCAAGGCTTTTGAGGTGTTGGAAGTGGATGAATAAGACCCGAGGGAGATGTTCGTGAACTTTTATGTTGAACACACTTGGAACAGGCTGCTACAAATTCAAAGACATCCGTTTTAAGATGAGGCCACCAGAAGAATTGCTGAATGAACTTGAGAGTCTTAAGACTACCGGCATGACCCATGAAAGATGAAGAATGAGCCCACGTAAGCAATTTCCTGCACAATTTTTGGTGCTACAAAAGTTCTTCCCGGAGGAGGTAGAGGAACAATACGAGTTGAAGCAAATGAAGCCAGATTCAGAATAAATTGTTTCTCAGAGGAGTTGAGTGAATCATCCATTTGAAAAGAATGAGAAAGTGCATCTGCTCTTCGATTTAAGGTTCCTGGGCGGTTAAAGAGTTTGAAGGAGAACCGAGAGAAGAAGAGAGCCCACCTGGCTTGCCATGGGTTTAAACAACGAGTTTAAGCAATGGGTTTAAGCCATCATGGAAGGACTTGGAGAAGACGGAATGGGAGAAGATTCTGATTGATCAGGACTGGGGCTCAATGTTAGTTGATTAGGAAGAAGAAAAGGTCTCAAGTCAGTTTGAGAGGTTTCCTGTTGAGGACGAGGTTTAGCTTTCTTATGAGATGATTTTCCAGTTCTGCCCATTCTTCAGCATAACATTACGGAGATTAGAGAACAAGGTCAGGAGGCCAGTAGCGACATAGCAGAAGTATTGAAGTGTGGAAATAGGGAGACATCAGTGAGCGTAGATCCCCAGTGGCCATCGGTTACAGAAACATTGTGAGGTCAGTTGTTTATGGGTAATAGCAAGAAGATGCCATCCTTGGGCGGTAAAGTAATTTATAGGAGTCAGAAACTGGAGCCTGCTACTGTCCTGGACATATGGACTGTTACGCCATAGCTTTACTGATGCCCCAAGAGCTCTAATTGGATCTTCATGGGATTGAGGGGAGCAGGAAGAAAAAAAAAACAGCAGCAGTCATACAGTATGGAGGATGTAGTCAGCACAGTCTGCCATTAGAAGGAGTTGACATAGCAGGAGTGGGAGCCAGGCAATAATAATAATAAAAGCAGTTCAGACCAATTACTGCCCAGGTAGGGCCGCAGTGGCAGAAGTCCTTGCAGGAAATCACTGAGGCTGTAGTGAAGGGCACTGACCATGGGCTGGCAGTGTCTGTAGCTCCCAGAGAAGCGGCTGGTTTCAGGAGGGCATGTGGCTATATTGTCAGTTTTCAAGATGGCCACTAATTTGGGCAGGGAAGCCCAAATTAGAAAAAATCTGGCCGGCTATGGCGGGTGAGCCAGGTCAGTAATAAGACAGGAGAGGAGAGGGTACTAGGATGCAGTGACACAGGGTAGCGTATCTGGCTGCATAGGAATTCCACGTGTATGTCCTCTATAATTCACAGCTCCGCTAGATTCCCCCATAGCACCATGGGTTAGGAGGAGAGGTGGAGATGCTGGAACACTGCTTGAGTGATGACAGGCAAGCACTCTGTGTATTACCCGTTGCCACGAGTCTAGGCTTCAACGGCCGGAAAGTAGAAGGCAGGCTGCGGGCGGGTGAGCTAACTAACCTGACGCGTCCCTGCTGAGACCACCAATCCCCATAGTATGCGCCGCATCAGATGCCGGGAGAGCAGCTCCACTCCATGTCTCCAGCCGCGGTTACAGATGATCCCCAGTCAGCCTCTCCACACGACTCCAACAGCACAGCTAGGCACAAGAGTGGACAGGGCGCACAGCCCTCAGTGAGTAGCAGCGCTACCTCGCTGAGGTCCGGTCCGCGGTGGGATCACTGCACAACTTCAGTCTGCAGCTTCAGATCCGGGTGTAGGCCGCAACCTGCAAAAGCCAAATGAATGGCTCCCCGGCTCTGCAACCTTCACACCAGGGTGTCAAAACACAAAGAGGGACAAGAAAGGGCCCGAAAGAGCCGTAGGGCAGCTGTAAAAGGCAGAAAGGACCTATATAAGCAGGAGCTCCTTTATCCTGCTTCCTGCTGCCTTTCCAGTCAGGCCACACCCCCCGTGACATCATTTATTGATGTTGAAAACAAAAGTAATGTAGATTTTCACACCAATCTAAGACTTGCGAATCTACTTTGGGAGCCACCTCCCTTTTTTTTAAACAGACCACAGCTGGACGAGGATAATTGGAATTCCATTTCTTGGAATTCTAACTTCCTACTGGGCGTAAACCCAAAATTTCCATCAGCTGTTTTGGGATGTTTAAACACAGTTGCCTTAGCTTTTATAGTTTTTAATACAGGCTCTGCTGCCTCTTCTAAGGATAGAATGGCTTACATAGCACTAATTAGCTCAGATGATATGTACACTGAGCTGAGACCTTCCGAAGTGCAATGAGTCCTCATCCTCCAACCAATCCTCATCTAAAACATGTGTAGACTGTGAAGATGTTGTATCATGTCTATGTGATTTACTTGCCACCAGCCTTTCAGGCTGCTTTTTTGAGAGGCTGACAATTCCCTAGGTGTATAAACCTCAGAATGAATGTTGCATGTAAGTGTTATAGGGAAATCTATCACTGGTATAGGAGCTGGTATAAACTGCTCAGCTACATTGGATAATGTCTGTGCAAAGTAGCCCATGAAGGTTCACCAGAACCTGTGCCTGCCTCACTGTACACGTTGGTAAGAGTTGTCGCGACGCGGTCGGGAGTTGTTGGAGCGACTCTAAGGTGCGTATAAGATGCTTTATAGAAAGATCACTAAATAAAAAAATAGTAATACTATAAAATAAAATAAGAAAACTTATGGCTGCTAAAAAAAACAGCAGCCCTCTGACCATGGTCCGGCTCCTGCTGCACCAAACAAAAAACTGATTTGCCTGAGCCAGGAGGCGGGGATATATGGACAGGCCCGTTGCATGCTGGGAGGCCGAATGCTTTGACCGTTTTTTGCAAATCTGCTGTCACGTCATCATATCCCAATGTTATCCTGTGGATAATCTGTGGACCCTGCCAGAGAAAGATATATATATTTAAGAGGATAGAATTTGATCGGTGTTGTTACACTGTTTTGTTGGCAGGTTAATTGATACTTTTGTCCTCATTGGTTACTATAGGTCAAGTGGACGAGGTTCTCTCCGTGTCCCTGGACGTAGCGTGTTGGATGACGTCACTTTGATGCGCTGGAGTGCGCAACGGATGGCGACATGGACATTCCACCGGGTATATTAGGAGAGTGGTTGTATGTCTCTTTTGTTCTACACCCTGATGAAAATGCCGCGAATAGAGCATTGAAACGTTGGTACACTAAACCTGCATGGTCTATTTATTCTGAGTGCCGCCTTGTATGGATTCTACAGTACGTTGCACCAACTGATGCAACCTGGTTTGGAGGGCACCGGCTATTGATTCTTTAATATTTTCTTCAGGTTTCTTTTTCAGATGGAACCATGGGTCGTGCACGTGATGCAACTCGGAAAAGGGAGCCATTGGTTTTGGCCGAGACCGGCATTTGTTTGTTGGTGATCCCTTGTAGACAGTGAGTAGTATCCATCTACAGTGGAAGAAGCATGGACACCAAGAATCTCAGCGGGGGAATAGTGGGCGAAGTAGATCATGACAAATCGGGACCACAGGCATTTAGGGTGCCTAGCAACCACCAATTGTTCCAAATGCATCAGGAACTGCACCAACAGTACAATGCCGGACCCGCCAAGCAGTCCCACAGTCCCAGATCTGGTGAATTGGAGGGCCACGTGAGATGGTGGCACGTCAGACTGGTGCTCTGAAAACCAATCCGAGCCTTCCGGCCACTGTTCCACCACTGAGAACATACCTAAAGTCTAACACTAATGCGATAGCTGTTTTTATGGTAATTATTTTGGACAATAGAGTAGGACCTGCAGTATAGCGGGGTCCCTTGTCGGGGGCTGTAGGCTTAAATGCACTGAGCAATACATGAACTAAAACTCCACTGTTTATTATTGTTAGTTAAAATAGTGAGTGCAAGACACATTTATGTATGTAGTAAGGCTACTGGGAGACCTTAGATTGAGCAATATTGGATCTGGCCATTACATTCCCTAAAGTCATAACCTCAGAACTGCACAGAGCAGGAACTATTATTCACAAGTAATTAGGAATGTGTTCATCATGAACAAGTCCACAATTACCGTCTGAAGGTTATACAATTATTTCAAGTCTGCACAACTGATATTTGAGAATAAAGCCTTTAACAGAAAACTCCCCTGAAGAAGTCACTATTGACGAAACACGTTGGGTGACATGCAATTTGGATTTAGAGTGAATTGGAGTGGATAAGAACAAGCCCACCCATGCAAGGGTGACAACAAGTGCAAAACGCTTGTCTTATGATTATACAGATATGTACTTGTGATAAGCTTTTAATCTGTTTTACTTGAAGTTCTAGATTCAAATTTCATTTTATTTCTGAATCTTATACGAATTGTATTTGGTGAGCTCAGGTCTACTGTATAGCAGGAAATATTTTATACCTGCATCATCTAACAAAATGCATATAAATTAGGCACTCCACAAAAAACAATACTAATTATATTATATACATACATATATACACATTTATATATAATCACTAATAATAAACTTCTGCTTGTTACTTTTAATAACATTATAGTGTTGTGTGTAATAACTCTCTACATGTGATGTTTGTCATGGATAGCCTTGTGTTAGAGACACCCAACTGAGAACAGGGCTGATGGCGGAGGAGGGTGTAGGATAAGAGATTGCTGTAGTGACTGAGCAATGAGAATATGTGACTTCTGTATTAAGTGTTTATTACTCACCTGTGCTGATATCTGTAGGGATCTCCTCCTCCTTACACTGTTGATTACCCCTCACATACGTCTCTTCTTCTCCCTCTATATCTTCTGCCTTCATATCAGTCACATACGTCTCTTCTTCTCCCTCTATATCTTCTGCCTTTATATCAGTCACATACGTCTCTTCTTCTGCCTCTGTATCTTCTGCCTTTATATCAGTCACATACGTCTCTTCTTCTCCCTCTATATCTTCTACCTTCATATCAGTCACATACGTCTCTTCTCCCTCTATATCTTCTGCCTTTATATCAGTCACATACGTCTCTTCTTCTCCCTCTGTATCTTCTGCCTTTATATCAGTCACATACGTCTCTTCTTCTCCCTCTATATCTTCTACCTTCATATCAGTCACATACGTCTCTTCTCCCTCTATATCTTCTGCCTTTATATCAGTCACATACGTCTCTTCTTCTCCCTCTGTATCTTCTGCCTTTATATCAGTCACATACGTCTCTTCTTCTCCCTCTATACCTTCTGCCTTTATATCAGTCACATATGTCTCTTCTCCCTCTATATCTTCTGCCTTTATATCAGTCACATACGTCTCTTCTTCTCCCTCTGTATCTTCTGCCTTTATATCAGTCACATACGTCTCTTCTTCTCCCTCTGTATCTTCTGCCTTCATATCAGTCGCATACGTCTCTTCTTCTCCCTCTATATCTTCTGCCTTTATATCAGTCACATACGTCTCTTCTTCTCCCTCTATATCTTCTGCCTTTATATCAGTCACATACGTCTCTTCTTCTCCCTCTGTATCTTCTGCCTTTATATCAGTCACATACGTCTCTTCTTCTCCCTCTATATCTTCTGCCTTTATATCAGTCACATACGTCTCTTCTTCTCCCTCTGTATCTTCTGTCTTTATATCAGTCACATACGTCTCTTCTTCTCTCTCTATATCTTCTGCCTTTATATCAGTCACATACATCTCTTCTTCTCCCTCTATATCTTCTGCCTTTATATCAGTCACATACGTCTCTTCTTCTCCCTCTGTAACTTCTGCCTTTATATCAGTCACATACGTCTCTTCCTCTCCCTTTATGTTTTCTGTTTTAATATCAGACAGACGTTCTACCTAAAAAAACAAAAAACACTATAATGACATTTGCATACAGTCAGATGAAACTAAGGTGAAACAGTATAATATCAGTGTATAAGACACACACAGCTCCTCTACAGATCATATAGTGACAGTCACTTTGGAATATTGGGGAGACCCTAAATCCCACCTACCTGATCCTCCTGTGGGATCCTGTGATTCTCCTCTGTACAGTCCTGGGAATACAGAGGACGGGGACATCTCTCTGGGGTATCTCTGTTACTGGGTCCATCTGTAGGAGACACACAGTGACTGAGTACAGTGTATATATGTGATTATCAGGTGATGTGCGTATATAGGGGGCCCCCATACCTGCTCTCCCCTGTACAATACATGACAGTCTCCTCTTACCCAGTGATGTGAGGGGCCGGTGATTCTCCATCATCACGTCCTTGTACAGACCCCTGTGTTCCTCTATATACTCCTCCTCCTGCATGGAGACATAGACAGTGACATCCTGACACCTTATAGGAACCTGACACACACAGTGATACAGTCATCACCCAGACACATCCCCCTGTGTTACTGTATAATGCCCCATTCCCAGCAGTCACCTCTCCAGTCATCATCCAGACACGTCCCCTGGTGTCACTGTATAATGTCCCATTCCCAGCAGTCACCTCTCCAGTCATCACCCAGACACATCCCCTGATGTTACTGTATAATGCCCCATTCCCAGCAGTCACCTCTCCAGTCATCACCCAGACACATCCCCTGGTGTTACTGTATAATGTCCCATTCCCAGCAGTCACCTCTCCAGTCATCACCCAGACACGTCCCCCGGAGTTACTGTATAATTTCCCATTTCCAGCTGTCACCTCTCAAGTCATCACCCAGACTCATCCCCTGGTGTTACTGTATAATGCCCCATTCTCAGCAGTCACCTCTCCAGTCATCACCCAGACACATCCCCTGGTGTTACTGTATAATGTCCCATTCCCAGCAGTCACCTCTCCAGTTATCACCCAGACACATCCACTGGTGTTACTGTATAATGTCCCATTCCCAGCAGTCACCTCTCCAGTCATCACCCAGACACATCCCCTGGTGTTACTGTATAATGTCCCATTCCCAGCAGTCACCTCTCCAGTCATCACCCAGACACATCCCCTGGTGTTACTGTATAATGTCCCATTCCCAGCAGTCACCTCTCCAGTCATCACCCAGACACATCCCCTGGTGTTACTGTATAATATCCCATTCCCAGTCACCTCTCCAATCATCACCCAGACATGTCCCCCGGTGTTACTGTATAATGTCCCATTTCCGGCAGTCACCTCTCCAGTCATCACCCAGACACGTCCCCTGGTGTTACTGTATAATGTCCCATTCCCAGCAGTCACCTCTCCAGTCATCACCCAGACACATTCCCTGGTGTTACTGTATAATGTCCCATTCCCAGTAGTCACCTCTCCAGTCATCACCCAGACTCATCCCCTGGTGTTACTGTATAATGTCCCATTCCCAGCAGTCACCTCTCCAGTCATCACCCAGACACATCCCCTGGTGTTACTGTATAATGTCCCATTCCCAGCAGTCACCTCTCCAGTCATCACCCAGACACATCCCCTGGTGTTACTGTATAATGTCCCATTCCCAGCAGTCACCTCTCCAGTCATCACCCAGACACATCCCCTGGTGTTACTGTATAATGTCCCATTCCCAGCAGTCACCTCTCCAGTCATCACCCAAACACGTCCCCTGATGTTACTGTATAATGTCCCATTCCCAGCAGTCACCTCTCCAGTCATCACCCAGACACGTCCCCTGGTGTTACTGTATAATGCCCCATTCCCCGCAGTCACCTCTCCAGTCATCACCCAGACACATCCCCTGGTGTTACTGTATAATGTCCCATTCCCAGCAGTCACCTCTCCAGTCATCACCCAGACACATCCCCTGGTGTTACTGTATAATGCCCCATTCCCAGCAGTCACCTCTCCAGTCATCACCCAGACACATCCCCTGGTGTTACTGTATAATGCCCCATTCCCAGCAGTCACCTCTCCAGTCATCACCCAGACACGTCCCCCGGAGTTACTGTATAATGTCCCATTTCCCAGCAGTCACATCTCCAATCATCACCCAGACACGTCCCCTGGTGTTACTGTATAATGCTCCATTGCCAGCAGTCACCTCTCGAGTCATCACCCAGACACATCCCCCGGTGTTACTGTATAATGTCCCATTCCCAGCAGTCACCTCTCCAGTCATCACCCAGACACGTACCAGGGTGTTACTGTATAATGCCCCATTCCCAGCAGTCACCTCTCCAGTCATCACCCAAACACGTCCCCTGATGTTACTGTATAATGTCCCATTCCCAGCAGTCACCTCTCCAGTCATCACCCAGACACGTCCCCTGGTGTTACTGTATAATGCCCCATTCCCCGCAGTCACCTCTCCAGTCATCACCCAGACACATCCCCTGGTGTTACTGTATAATGTCCCATTCCCAGCAGTCACCTCTCCAGTCATCACCCAGACACATCCCCTGGTGTTACTGTATAATGCCCCATTCCCAGCAGTCACCTCTCCAGTCATCACCCAGACACATCCCCTGGTGTTACTGTATAATGCCCCATTCCCAGCAGTCACCTCTCCAGTCATCACCCAGACACGTCCCCCGGAGTTACTGTATAATGTCCCATTTCCCAGCAGTCACATCTCCAATCATCACCCAGACACGTCCCCTGGTGTTACTGTATAATGCTCCATTGCCAGCAGTCACCTCTCGAGTCATCACCCAGACACATCCCCCGGTGTTACTGTATAATGTCCCATTCCCAGCAGTCACCTCTCCAGTCATCACCCAGACACGTACCAGGGTGTTACTGTATAATGCCCCATTCCCAGCAGTCACCTCTCCAGTCATCACCCAGACACGTCCCCTGGTGTTACTGTATAATGCCCCATTGCCAGCAGTCACCTCTCGAGTCATCACCCAGACACATCCCCCGGTGTTACTGTATAATGCCCCATTGCCAGCAGTCACCTCTCGAGTCATCACCCAGACACGTCCCCTGGTGTTACTGTATAATGTCCCATTCCCAGCAGTCATCTCTCCAGTCATCACCCAGACACATCCCCCGGTGTTACTGTATAATGCCCCATTCCCAGCAGTCACCTCTCGAGTCATCACCCAGACACGTCCCCCGGTGTTACTGTATAATGCCCCATTCCCAGCAGTCACCTCTCCAGTCATCACCCAGACACATCTCCTGGTGTTACTGTATAATGTCCCATTCCCAGCAGTCACCTCTCCAGTCATCACCCAGACACGTCTCCTGGTGTTACTGTATAATGTCCCATTCCCAGCAGTCACCTCTCCAGTCATCACCCAGACACATCCCCTGGTGTTACTGTATAATGTCCCATTCCCAGCAGCCACCTCTCCAGTCATCACCCAGACACATCCCCTGGTGTTACTGTATAATGCCCCACTCCCAGCAGTCACCTCTCCAGTCATCACCCAGACACATCCCCTGGTGTTACTGTATAATGCCCCATTCCCAGCAGTCACCTCTCCAGTCATCACCCAGACACATCCCCCGGTGTTACTGTATAATGCCCCATTCCCAGCAGTCACCTCTCCAGTCATCACCCAGACACATACATTGGTGTTACTGTATAATGTCCCAATCCCAGCAGTCACCTCTCCAGTCATCACCCAGACACATCCCCTGGTGTTACTGTATAATGTCCCATTCCCAGCAGTCACATCTCCAATCATCACCCAGACACATCCCACAGTGTTACTGTATAATGCCTCATTCCCGGCAGTCACCTCTCCAGTCATCACCCAGACACATCCCCTGGTGTTACTGTATAATGCCCCATTCCCAGCAGTCACCTCTCCAATCATCACCCAGACACTTCCCCTGGTGTTACTGTATAATGTCCCATTCCCAGCAGTCACCTCTCCAGCCATCACCCAGACACATCCCCTGGTGTTACTGTATAATGCCCCATTCCCAGCAGTCACCTCTCCAGCCATCACCCAGACACATCCCCTGGTGTTACTGTATAATGCCCCATTCCCAGCAGTCACCTCTCCAGTCAGCAGTGGAATGATCTTGTTGGTGAGTTTCTGGATCTTCTAGTCACTGTGTCTCTCATGTATCAGTGAGTGAGGTGGAGGCACCGTGATCGGGCTCTGGGACCTGCTCAGTCCTCCTGACACATGCGCATGGCTGCTGGGTGTCTCACGCTCACTAGATGTCTTCTTCACACCTCTGTGAAATGGGGGAGACATAAATATCACTGTAAATATCCCCTCACCTCCACAGTCATGTCCCTGTACTATTACTATAGATAATAGGATTTTGGTACTTACCAAATAAATCCTTTTCTTTGAATCCACAGGGGGCACTGGAGTACTCTTGGGATATGGACGGTGCGATAGCAGGGATAGGCACATTTATAAATGTAAATGTGTAACCCTCCTTCCCCCTCTATACTCCCAAGACGCCTAAGTGTTTTTTTTGCTGAGCCAAATAGGAGCGACAAAGAGGATGAACAACGGACAATTACATATAACATTATAACATAACGGACAATTAAAAAGTTGACACAACAATAGATAACAATCACCTTAACATTTGAACAAGTCGGTGAAAATGTGTTAACATAAGAACTATTGAACTTACCACCAGCCAGGTGAAACTGCTCTGGGTGGGTGTCCAGTGCCCCTTGTGGATGCAAAGAAAAGGATTTATCTGGTATCAAAATCCTGTTTTCTTTCTAATCCACTAGGGGTCACTGGAGTACTCTTGGGATGTACCAAAGTTTCCCCCTTGGGCGGAAGAGCTGTCTGATGTGAAAGAGGATACTACCTGTGGAAGAAAAGCAAGATTTGTCCAAAGTTCCGCTCTGTCAGTATAAAATACCAGATACGGTGGCTTGCATGACAAGGCACCCAATTGTGCAACACGCCTTGCCGATGCTAAGGCTAAGAGAAATACTGTTTTCCAAGTTATAAACGTAACATCCACGTGTTGCAAGGGTTCAAAACTTGACTGCAAAAACATGCAAAACTACATTCAAGACCCATGGAGCTGTAGGTGGAATGAATGGAGGTTGAACTCTAAGGACACCTTGCCGGAAATTGTGAACTGTTGGCAAAAGAGCGAAACGCCTTTGAAAGAAAACTGACAAGGCAGAGACCTGCACCATCACTGTTGTTAAACGTAGTCCTCCATCTAACCCCGTCTGTAAAAAGAGCAAAAGATGAGATAACTTGAAAGAATATGTTGGAAACATCCTAGCTTCACACCAACCTATATAAGCTCGCCAAATCCTGTGATAATGAGCTGCTGAAACTGGCTTCCTAGCACGTAACATGGTTGGTATAACCAACTGTGGAATGCCCTTTCGTCTTGAGAGTTGTCTCAACAGCCACCCCGTAAAAGCAGCAGCGCTAAATCGGGGTAAAGGAACGATCCCTGCTGTAGTAGGTCTGGACGTAGCGGAATCAGCCAGGGATCATCTGCAAGTAGACCATGGAGATCCAAGAACCACACTCTCCGAGGCCAACGAGTCGCCACTAGTATGACGGTCTTGGACTCTCGTTTGATCCACTTTAGCAACCGAGGAAGCAGGAGAAACGGAAATAGATACACAAGGCTGTATGGCCACGCTATGGTGAGAGCATCCACTGCCACTGTCTTTGGATCTCTTGTTCTGGACACATAACTGTCTGGTGATTATGGCGAGAAGCCATTAGATCCACCTTTGGGTAACTCCACCGTTGGACTAACATCTGGAACACTTCTGGGTGTAAGGCCCATTCTCCTGGAGGAAAATCCTGCCGACTGAGATAATCTGCTTGCCAGTTGTGCACTCCTGGAATGAAGACCGCCAACAATATCACGTGGTGATGTTCGGCCCAATTGAAGATTCGAGCAACCTCTCGCATGGCCTTGTGACTTTGAGACCATCCTCTTTTTGTTGATGTATGCGACTTCTGTCGCGTTGTCTGACTGAACCTGAACAGTCTGAAACAGGAGCAAGTGAACTGCCTGACGCAGAGCGTTGTAAATTGCCCTGAGTTCCAGGACATTGATTGACAGTAATCTTTCTCGGTCTGAACATAGACACTGAAACTGACAATGTTGGACCACTGCTCCCCAACCTTTGAGACTTGCGTCCATCATCAGAATTATCCAATTCCAGACTCCGAACCTTTTTCCTGCACTGAGATTTTGTATGTGGAGCCACAAGAGTAGTGATACATAACGGACAATTAGAAAGTTGACACAACAATAGATAACAATCACCTTCACATTTGAACAGGTCGGTGAAAATGTGTTACCATAAGAACTACTGAACTTACCACCAGCCAGGTGAAACTGCTCTGGGTGGGTGTCCAGTGCCCCTTGTGGATGCAATGAAATGGATTTATCTGGTAAGTATCAAAATCCTGTTTTCTTTCTGATCCACTAGGGGTCACTGGAGTACTCTTGGGACCTATCAAACTTATAAAAGCACACAAACGTGTGCACTGATGGCCATGTAATTGCATGGCAAGGTTGCGTTGTAGAAGCTCTAAGGCCTGCTGCCCATGACGTTCCCATCGACTAGCATGAAAGTGCACCTGATGAATGGTCAGGTTAATCTATTTGGCCAAGATCTGTTTGGAAGCTGGCCAACCTATATTGACTGCATCATAGAGAACAAACAAAGTATCCGTTATACGTACAGTTGATGTTCGGGCTACATAAACGCGGAGTGCACGTACCACATCCAATGTAGCTGGAGTACCTGAATCTTCTGGAAAACAGGAACTACGATTGGTTGATTGATATGAAAGAAGATACTACCTGTGATGATCCTTGCATGGCCTGCACCCGTATCATCAGACGGTAGTCACCCCTAAGCCATGCAGGCCCGTAACCCAAGACAGGTGTGTTCTTAAACGTAGCCCAGTGACTAAAGGACCTATGTGTACAGGAAGTACAGGGCTGACACAACCCCCTGTGACATCACAAATGACTCCAAGGGGTTAACAGTGACTCATTTCATGATCCTCTTATGGTCCACCCCCTTATCAGCATAATTACCTGGCTTTGTTCTACCAGGGATTGTTTCCAGACTCCCAGGCACCAGCCCAGCAGGGAGCCAAGCTGCTCAAGGGACGTTTTACATTCCCAGGATTCAAAAGCCAGCTAATCCCTGCACAGATCTGAGGGATAAAAGGAAGGGTAAGGCAGAAGCTCTGGGTTCTTCATATTGGATCTGTTCCTGGTCACTGTCCTTGCGAGGCAGGACCAGAGTGGGGGAGGCTGAGGTCCCTCCAGACCCAGCCAGGCTTATTGACACCAGCCAGACCAACAGCATACCCCAGCAGCAGAGACACATCCAGGGTTTGCCGCTCTCACAAGCAGGCCAAGCGGCCGGGATTCATCACCAGCAGGCCGAGCAGCCAGAACTCACAACCAGCTCACCAGTGGCCTTTTTGCAGACAGCAGGACCCTCCCAGCACGCTGTGCCCAGCTCACATATTGCCCGAGGTGATTATTTAACTGCTTAGGGGGGAAGAGTTCCTTGTGTGGTTTTTCATAGAAGTTTTGCCTGTGTTTGTTATGTAGTGGAGCTACCCGTATAGTGTGTTACAAAGTTGGTTATGGTTTTCATATGCAATGTTATATATGAAATAAAGGTGCAGTTTGTACCTTGCTATTGTGTCCTTACTGTGTGATTCCCGACCCATACCGGGCACTGGGGTAACCGCACAAAGCTGTAAAGGGCAGCCTTTCTGAAGGCTGCTCCCATAATAAGTGCACATAAACCCAGTGTCCTCACACTACCTGTTTTAGAAAAGCGTGATTTGTCCAAAGTTCTGCTCTGTCAGTATGAAATACCAGATACAGTGGCTTGCATAACAAGGCACCCAATTGTGCAACACGCCTTGCCGAAGCTAAGGCTAAGAGAAATACTGTTTTCCAAGTTATACTACAGCAGGGGTCGTTCCTTTACCCCGATTTAGCGCGACTGCGTTTTACGGGGTGGCTGTTGAGACCACTTTCAAGACGAGAGGGCATTCCACAGTTGGTTATACCAACCATGTTACGTGTTAGGAAGCCAGTTTCAGCAGCTCATTATCACAGGATTACTGGCAATCAGTGTCCTGGATCTCAGGGCAATTTACAACACTCTGCGTCAGGCAGTTCACTTGCTTCTGTTTCAGACTGTTCAGGTTCAGTTGGACAACGCAACAGAAGTTGCATACATCAACAAAAAGGGGATGGACTCAAAGTCGCATGGCCATGCGAGAGGTTGCTTGAATCCTCAATTGGGCCGAACATCAAAACATGATATTGTCCTGGAGACAAGCGCACCATCTGATGAATTTGTAGATGAGAGCTGGATCACTATGCGAGAAGATCCAGTTGAAAAGGACCTGAGTGAAATCTTCTGAACTGGAGTGTGATGAAAGATGCCCCCATTTGTCTTACCAGTCGAATGCACAAATGCACAGAGACTGTCCGTGGTTTGAGCACTAGCAGTACTAGATGACAAATAGCATGTACTTTCTGTTGTGGCAGGTAAATGCATTGATCCACCGTAATCAGAATCATTCCTAAAACTGAATTCTTTGACAATCCAACCGTACTGAACTAGTACACTGTACAACAGTAAGGCATGTTAAAGAATTTGTTGAGACGAAGCCTTGATGAGAAGGTCATTTAAGTATGGAACGATTATCACTCCCAGGGATCTGAGATGAACTATCATCACAGACATCACCTTTGTGAATACCCGAGGCGCTTGTCGTACTGCAAACTTAAGTACGCCTGATGCGGATGCGGTGGCCAAATTGGAATGTGTAAGTACGCATCCTTGAGATCCCGCAAAATCATGAATTGCTGTGGTTCTAAACCTGCAATCACTGACCGTAGGGATTCCATCTTGAATGTGTAGTAAGTGACGTACCGATTGAACCCCTTTAGGTTCCATATCGGTTTGACTGAGGCATCCGGATTTGGTACTACAAAAAGATTGGAATAAAACCCTTGACCTTGTTGGTGTACTGGAACCTGAACCAAAACTGCTGAATATACAAGGGACTGAATAGCGGTCTGCAGACCTGCCCACTTGTCTGCTGACACAGGCAGACCTGTCTTGAAAAACTGCATCGGTGATAGACAGTCAAACTCATTGAAACATCTTAAAACAAAACTGCGGATCCCCCCATCTGTGATGTCTGAAACTACGCGAAGGGAAACTTCTGAAGGTGTGTTCCCACAACTGAAGAGCCGAGATGGGCTGGAAGCCCGTCATGCCACTGGCTTGAGTCCTGACGATGGTTAGTGGTTTGTTGAAAATCACGTCCCTCTGCATGGCGGCCTGTCAAGAACGCAACCACAGCAGCTGTTGGGCTGCAAGCCGAGAACAAACTTGTCCAACGTCCAACGAAGCCGTACCTAAATACTCAACCAATTCACAAATGTGATCGGTAAGAAATATAAGCTGGTCTGAGAATAAACCCTGTTGAGGGCCTAACCTGAGCTGTTACACCCATGCAACTACAGCCTTGTTAACCCAAACTCCAACTTAAACAGGTATAAGCATCACCCCTGTTGCTGTATACATGGACTTTAGCATGGCCTCCAGCTTACTCTCCGAGGGGTCTTTAAGCGTAGCCGCACCTGGGACTGGAATAGTTAATTTTAGTGAAAGTTTAGAAACTGAAGACTCCACCGATGGCGATTTAGTTGTCATAGCCTGTGGGAAAAGATATTTAGACAGAAATCATGTTGTCCCAGAAAAGTGTTTAACTGGATTTAGCCATGCTCCTATTAAATGCTTATTAAGAGATATGAATAAGAAAAACACGCAGTCGCCCATAGTCTGTGTCACGATCCGGGTATCTGGACGCCATTTCTTACCTATCAGATGCCTCCTAAGGCTGGCTCAGCGCTCCAGGACCGGATCCCATCTGTTATCCTGATGTGCACATTCCCGCATCCTCTCCTGTCTCTCTGGACGCAGTCACAGTAACGCCTCATACATCTGGCATGGCGTCTCCCGCGGCCTCTGCCTCCGTCCCTGAGCTTCTGCATTCAGAGTGGCGATTACGTCAGCCGCGGCCTCCGCTGTGTCTGCGTGGTCGGATGTGCATCTGTCAGCTTGGCGTCTCCTGTCTCCGGTGGTCGGCGCCGCCATTACTGTTTTCCAGACCACATGGATTACAATCCAAACTTCCCTCCAAGTGTCTGCATGGGCGCAGCCATCTTGGATTCTGTCAGCTGATCATTCCTACCAATCCGTTGTCAGTATTATTAATTTGCATAATTGCCTAGCCAATGCCTTCCTTGCTGCAGGTATAAATAGGTTGTGCCTGAGCAAGGAAGGCGTCAGTGCTTTGGTTGTCAAACCTAGTTCCAGTTTGTCTCTCTCCTGTGAATGTCTTCCAGGTTCCAGCTCCTGTCTCCAGACTTCTGCTATAGAGACCCGCACCAGCATTCCATCTGCGGTGTAGCCTGACTCTCCGATCCATTCTGGACTCACCTGTTTCCAGCTACAACATCACCTGCTTCCAGCAGTGTACAGCTTCTCTTAAAGGGCCGGTGTCCTTTCTGCAGTTTACCACTCTCCACCGGTATTATTATTTCTCCGCTCTCAAATTCTACATTTCATCTATATTGCATCGCTCTCAAGCTTTATTTACTATTTAACTGGTTCCAGCCAGTATCCACTCCGCGCCAACACCTGTCTGGTTCTAACCAGTACCCACAGCAGCATTTTATCTACAGCAGTCCAGCTTTCCCTGGAACACCAGCTGGTACGACCCTGGGCTTTCCTCATTGCTACAGTTGAGCCTGGTAAGGACTTTCCAACTTGCAGATAATAAGAACTGTCTCATACCACCAGAGCTCTGTGGCCCCTGCCACCCTGTAGTACCCAGGAACTGTATTATTATTTCTCTGCTGATTTTTATGTTACTTTTTACTGCTGCTGTGATGCATGGAGTTTGTCATAAATAAATATAATTGACTTTTACTCAAGTTGTCGTGGTCACGCCTTCGGGCGGTTTCTCTTCATGTTACTTACATGTCCAGGGGTCTGATACAACCTCCCAGGTTCCGGTACATCTCAGCCCCTACAACTGAGGCTGCCTTCCGTCAGCTCAGGCCCTCAGTTGTGACAGTAAGCACTGACCAAATGAATCCAGCCGGAGACCAGGATCAAGCGGCCAGGCCGATGCAAGAACTGGCAGCCCGACTTGAACATCAGGAGGCTGCACAGGGCCACATCATCCGCTGTCTCCAGGATCTCTCTACTCGGCTGGATGGGATTCAGACAACTCTCCGTGGGTCAGACGCGTCCGGTGCGTCAACCACAGTGACTCCAGCTATAACTCCACCCACCTTACCCGTTTCTGCTCCACGTCTTCATCTTCCAACGCCAGCAAAATTTGACGGTTCTCCAAGATTCTGCAGGGGATTTCTCAACCAGTGTGAGATTCAGTTTGAGCTACAACCTGGCAATTTTCCCAGTGACCGTACAAAAATTGCCTACATCATCTCTCTTCTCAGTGGCTCAGCCCTTGATTGGGCATCACCGTTATGGGAGAGGTCCGACACCCTGCTATCTTCTTACACTGCATTCGTGTCAACATTCAGGCGCATCTTCGACGAGTCAGGCCGAGTAACTTCAGCTTCGTCTGAGATTCTCCGTTTACGCCAGGGATCACGTACTGTAGGACAATATCTTATACAGTTCCAGATCCTGGCATCCGAACTGGCATGGAACGACGAGGCCCTGTATGCTGCATTCTGGCATGGTTTATCTGAGTGTATTAAGGACGAGTTAGCTACCAGAGACTTACCCTCCAAGTTAGATGAGCTAATCTCACTTTGTACAAAAGTTGACTTACGTTTCAGAGAGAGAACAACTGAGCGTGGAAGATCATCTGCTCCAAAATCTTCTGCTCCTCCTCCTCGCCAACTGTCACCAACTAAAGATGAGCCCATGCAAATTGGCCGTTCCCGTTTAACTCCTGCTGAGCGCCGAAGACGTCTCTCCGTGTGTCTCTGTCTTTATTGTGCAGCTCCGTCTCACACCATTAATGCTTGTCCCAAACGTCCGGGACTCCAGACCCTAGCTCGCCAAGGAGAGGGCCGGCTAGGAGTAATGATCTCCTCTCCATCCCCTCAAGATTGTAATCTCCCAGTCTCGCTTCAAGTTGCTCAACGTTATCAGAACGTCATTGCCCTCCTTGATTCCGGAGCAGCTTGGAACTTTATTACCGAAGCCTATGTTAAACGGTGGTCCCTACCCACCGAGAGACTTCCTTCGTCCTTTTCCTTAACTGCCGTGGATGGCAGTAAAATTTTTGATACAGTTATTTCTCTAAGGACTCTACCAGTTCGTCTGAGAGTGGGAGTTCTTCATTCCGAACTTATTTCACTTT
This sequence comes from Pseudophryne corroboree, assembly GCF_028390025.1. NCBI lineage: Eukaryota > Metazoa > Chordata > Amphibia > Anura > Myobatrachidae > Pseudophryne > Pseudophryne corroboree. The sequence goes on from NW_026967494.1 coordinate 2,304,754, forward strand.
TAGTGATTCCAAGCGCCACACATCCTGTGGTCCTGGGCCTTCCATGGCTCCGCCTTCACAATCCTACAATTGATTGGACGACTATGCAAATTCTGGCATGGGGTTCCTCCTGTGCTGAGACATGTTTGTTTAAAGTGTTGCCTGTCTGTTCTTCCTCCCCCAGGTCGTCTGATGTTCCACCTCCTCCATATCAAGATTTCACGGATGTGTTCAGTAAAGCTTCTGCTGATATCCTTCCTCCTCATAGAGAATGGGACTGCCCGATTGATCTCGTTCCAGGGAAGGTTCCACCTCGAGGCCGAACTTATCCGTTGTCTCTGCCTGAGACGCATTCTATGGAGGAATACATTAAAGAGAACCTAGCAAAGGGGTTCATTCAACCTTCTTCTTCTCCAGCCGGCGCAGGCTTCTTCTTTGTAAAAAAGAAAGATGGTGGTCTGCGGCCGTGCATCGACTACAGAGGTTTGAACGACATTACCATCAAGAACCGCTATCCTTTACCCCTGATTACTGAGCTCTTTGACAGAGTTAGCGGAGCTACCATCTTTACAAAGCTGGACTTGATAGGTGCATACAATCTCATCCGGATCCGTGAGGGTGACGAGTGGAAGACCGCATTTAACACCCGTGACGGACATTATGAGTACCTCGTCATGCCCTTCGGATTGAGCAATGCTCCAGCTGTCTTCCAGCATTTCGTCAATGAGATCTTCAGAGACATTCTATACCGTCATGTCGTGGTCTATCTAGATGATATCCTCATTTTTGCCAACAATTTAGAGGAACATCGTTTTTGGGTAAAGGAGGTTCTGTCCCGTCTCCGTGTCAATCATCTCTACTGCAAATTAGAGAAATGCGTCTTTGAAGTCAAGTCCATTCCGTTTCTAGGGTACATTGTGTCCGGTTCCGGACTAGAGATGGATGCTGAGAAACTACAAGCAATCCAGAATTGGCCGGTACCCTTAACCCTCAAAGGGGTCCAGAGGTTCTTAGGGTTCGCCAATTATTACCGAAAGTTTATACGAGACTTTTCCACCATTGTGGCGCCTATTACTGCTTTCACCAAGAAGGGTGCTAACCCGTCCAAGTGGTCTGAAGAAGCCATGCAAGCTTTTCATCTTTTGAAACAGAGGTTCATCTCTGCGCCTGTCCTGAAACAGCCTGACATCGACTCTCCTTTCATCTTAGAGGTGGATGCTTCCTCCGTTGGAGTAGGAGCGGTGTTATCTCAGAGGGCTAAAGATGGCCATTTACATCCTTGCAGTTTCTTCTCCCGGAAGTTCTCCCCAGCGGAGCGCAACTATGCCATTGGCGACCAAGAGTTGCTAGCCATCAAGCTCGCTCTAGAGGAGTGGAGATATCTGTTGGAGGGAGCTTCTCATTCAATCACCATCCTTACAGACCACAAGAACCTTCTATATCTGAAAGGCGCACAATGTCTCAACCCTCGTCAGGCCAGATGGGCACTTTTCTTTTCCAGGTTCGACTTTAAACTCCAGTTCTGTCCGGGCTCTCAGAATCGCAAGGCCGATGCCCTTTCCCGCTCATGGGAGCAAGAAAATGAGTCAGAGTCTTCAGACAAGCATCCTATTATAAATCCGTTGGCATTCTCCACGGTAGGGATGGACTCTACGCCCCCATCAGGGAAAAGTTTTGTGAAGCCGACACTAAGGAAGAAGCTCATGCATTGGGCCCATGCTTCCCGCTTTGCCGGACATACAGGTATCCAAAAAACCCTGGAGTTTATCTCTAGGTCCTATTGGTGGCCAACTCTGAAAAAGGACGTTTTGGAGTTTATTGCATCTTGCCCAAAGTGTGCTCAACATAAGGTATCCCGCCAGTCGCCTGCGGGGCAACTGGTTCCACTATCTGTTCCCCGTCGACCATGGACCCATCTGTCGATGGATTTTATTACAGATTTACCCATGTGCAACAAGTTCAATACCATCTGGGTGGTAGTTGACCGGTTCACCAAGATGGCACACTTCATTCCTCTCACCGGTCTTCCGTCAGCTTCCAAGTTGGCTCAAATATTCATACAAGAGATCTTCCGACTCCACGGTCTTCCTGAAGAAATCATCTCAGATCGAGGAGTTCAATTCACAGCCAAATTCTGGCGAAGTTTATGTCAAGTCCTCCAAGTCAAGCTAAAGTTTTCCACGGCTTACCATCCTCAGACCAATGGTCAAACTGAGAGGGTGAATCAGGACTTGGAGGCCTTCCTCCGCATCTATGTGTCCTCCTCTCAAGATGACTGGGTTCAATTACTTCCCTGGGCCGAGTTCTGTCATAACAACCAGTATCATTCTTCATCTTCTTCAACACCATTCTTCACCAACTTTGGATTCCACCCTAAAGACCCTGAGTTCCAACCGCTTCCAGCAACTTCTGTTCCCGCAGTGGATATCACCTTGCATCAGTTTGCCAATATCTGGAAGAGCGTACGATCAGCTCTGCTCAAGGCATCGTTCAGGTACAAGAAGTTTGCGGATAAGAAGCGTCGAGCAGTTCCTGCTCTCAAGGTGGGTGATCGGGTATGGTTATCCACAAAGAATTTGAGGTTAAGAGTTCCCAGTATGAAGTTTGCACCTCGCTACATCGGTCCTTTTAAAATTGATCAAGTCATCAATCCTGTTGCTTACAGACTCCAGTTGCCTCCCTTCTTAAAAATACCCAGGACATTCCATGTTTCCCTGTTGAAACCGCTAATCTTGAATCGGTTTCATTCCTCACTTCCTCCAACTCCGAAAGTCCAAACTCAACGAGGCGTTGAGTATGAAGTAGCCAAGATCCTGGACTCACGTCACCGTTACGGTCAACTTCAGTATCTTATTGACTGGAAGGGTTATGGCCCTGAGGAACGTTCATGGACCAATGCTTCTGATGTCCATGCTCCTGCCTTGGTCCGGAGATTCCATTCCAAGTTTCCTCAAAAGCCAAAGAAGTGTCCTGGGGCCACTCCTAAAGGGGGATGGGGGTGTCACGATCCGGGTATCTGGACGCCATTTCTTACCTATCAGATGCCTCCTAAGGCTGGCTCAGCGCTCCAGGACCGGATCCCATCTGTTATCCTGATGTGCACATTCCCGCATCCTCTCCTGTCTCTCTGGACGCAGTCACAGTAACGCCTTATACATCTGGCATGGCGTCTCCCGCGGCCTCTGCCGCCGTCCCTGAGCTTCTGCATTCAGAGTGGCGATTACGTCAGCCGCGGCCTCCGCTGTGTCTGCGTGGTCGGATGTGCATCTGTCAACCTGGCGTCTCCTGTCTCCGGTGGCCGGCGCCGCCATTACTGTTTTCCAGACCACATGGATTACAATCCAAACTTCCCTCCAAGTGTCTGCATGGGCGCAGCCATCTTGGATTCTGTCAGCTGATCATTCCTACCAATCCGTTGTCAGTATTATTAATTTGCATAATTGCCTAGCCAATGCCTTCCTTGCTGCAGGTATAAATAGGTTGTGCCTGAGCAAGGAAGGCGTCAGTGCTTTGGTTGTCAAACCTAGTTCCAGTTTGTCTCTCTTCTGTGAATGTCTTCCAGGTTCCAGCTCCTGTCTCCAGACTTCTGCTATAGAGACCCGCACCAGCATTCCATCTGCGGTGTAGCCTGACTCTCCGATCCATACTGGACTCACCTGTTTCCAGCTACAACATCACCTGCTTCCAGCTCAGCTTCCAGCAGTGTACAGCTTCTCTTAAAGGGCCGGTGTCCTTTCTGCAGTTTACCACTCTCCACCGGTATTATTATTTCTCCGCTCTCAAATTCTACATTTCATCTATATTGCATCGCTCTCAAGCTTTATTTACTATTTAACTGGTTCCAGCCAGTATCCACTCCGTGCCAACACCTGTCTGGTTCTAACCAGTACCCACAGCAGCATTTTATCTACAGCAGTCCAGCTTTCCCTGGAACACCAGCTGGTACGACCCTGGGCTTTCCTCATTGCTACAGTTGAGCCTGGTAAGGACTTTCCAACTTGCAGATAATAAGAACTGTCTCATACCACCAGAGCTCTGTGGCCCCTGCCACCCTGTAGTACCCAGGAACTGTATTATTATTTCTCTGCTGATTTTTATGTTTCTTTTTACTGCTACTGTGATGCATGGAGTTTGCCATAAATAAATATCATTGACTTTTACTCAAGTTGTCGTGGTCACGCCTTCGGGCGGTTATTCTTCATGTTACTTACATGTCCAGGGGTCTGATACAACCTCCCAGGTTCCGGTACATCTCAGCCCCTACAACTGAGGCTGCCTTCCGTCAGCTCAGGCCCTCAGTTGTGACAGTCTGCTAGCAATAAAACCTCATATGTTTCAGTGCAACCTAGCAGCTGGCGTAACGCTCTAATGAGATCATCATAGCTCGGGCTATTAGTGACCTCACTATCTGACTCCTGACCCAATGCTGAGATATCAGATTTGGCATTGAATCGCCAGAATGTAATTATGAGACAAACGATGACCATTCTTAGAAATTGAACTATACATGGACTTTGTAACCCAGCAAAGTTCTAGAAACATCCTGAGCCCACATTGGCTGCTCACACGGTATTAATCATGAATCAGACTTAGCCGCCTCACGGTCTTTTCATGCAGCGGACAACTCTGACTGCAAATCAGGCATTCTCACAGTTATCACAGACAAGCTGCTGTTTCTCATATTGTCATGCAGACAGACAATAATACAGTGAGACAACGTCCGCACAACTCAGTGAAAATAACTGTAGTGTCTATAATACCGCGTGCACCGCACTGTGTCATAGAGGAAATCTATGGTCACTGTGCCACCTACTAAGCACCCCTGCCCCCTCCAGTGGCCGTGTGTTGTAGGACTGACATATTGCTGTAGGAAGAAGCAAGAAGTAGGTGTGTAACCTTTGTGTGAAAACGGCGTCCCAGCGTGTGCATCTGACTATACTATGTACCCCCAAAAGCACTCATAATCTAGGCTTAATAGCCTGTTATGTCCCTTATAGCCCTGACCACCATCCCTTATATTTAGGGGAACGGCTGAACTACGGACCTCCATGATCTCCCCCACCGCATAAAGCAGTGAGTTGCGGCTAGCTTCTTCCACCCACACACCCCTGCAATGTATACCAAGCGCTGGCTCTGAGTGACGGCGCCCAGCAGCAGCTACCCTCCGTGGTCTATGCACTGCTGGAAGCTGGAGAGCAGGGAGATGTGTGATGCGACGGGCGCCCAGCAGCGGCAGTGTGATCTGTCCGCTGCTGTGAGCAGCGCTGCCAGGAGCCGCTTCCCAGTTGTCTAGAGGGGCAGATTGTAGAGGTCAGCGGCAGCGCTGTTTGGAGTTGCGCTGCCAAGTGCCGGGATGTCTCTTAGCTCCGTCCAGCTCCTGCAGCCATGGCTGAATCAGCTAACGCTGATGAAGGTCTATGGGGGGCTTCTCTGTCTAAGCACAAACAAGCCTTCGCTGCACCACAGCAGCACACACTCACGGACCCACGCTTCTTAATAAGCTGGGGAGTGTGACTGATAAAAGAAAAAATATTTTGAAAAATGAAAAGTAAACCCTGGAATAACTCCATGATGTGACCTTCCCTGGTGAAGGCACAAAAATCACTGAGGCATCTTGGGAGTATGGAGGGGGGAGGAGGGTTACTCATTAAAATATTTAAATGTGCCTATCCCTGCCATATCCCAAGAGTACTCCAGTGCCCACTAGTGAATGAAAAAGAAATAAGTGATGTCACTGTGACACTCCCAGATCCCCTCACCTCCACAGTCATGTCCCTGTATTATTACTATAGATATAAGTGATGTGACAGTGATGCTCCCAGATCACCTCACCTCCCCAGTCATTTTCCTATATTATTACTATAGATATAAGTGATGTCACTGTGACGCTCCCAGATCCTCTCACATCCTACTCACGTCCCTGTATTATTACATGTCACTGTGTCACCCCTAGATACCCTTACCTAACCAGTCATGTCCCTGTATTATTACTATAGATATAAGTAATGTAAATGTGACGCTCCCCCATCCCCCTCACTCCCCCTAGTCATATCCCTGTATTATTTCTAGAGATATAAGTGATATCACTGTGACATTCCCACATCCCTTCACCTCCCCAGTCATGTCCCTGTATTATTACTGTAGATATAAGTGAAATAACTGTCATGCCAACATCCCCTCACCAGTCATGTCCCTGTATTTTTACTTTAGATATACGTGATTTCACTGTGACACTCCCAGATCCCCTCACATCTCCAGTCATGTCTCTGTATTATTACTATAGATAAAAGTGATGTCACTGTGACTACACCACCACTCCCAATGTATAATAATAATAATAATAATAATAATAATAATAATAATAACACCAGGACACCACAAGCTGCTGTCCATGTATAATAATAACCATACACAAAAACCTGCTACCCCTGTATTATACTAATAACAACAGGACACCCCATTCTGCTCTCCCTTTATAGTAATAATAAAATGACAGCACAGGCTGCTCCCTCTGCAAAAAAATAATAATAATAGGACACAACAAGCTGTTCCCAATGTATTATAGTAATAATAATAATAATAATAATAATAATAACAACAACAACAACACCAGGACACCACAAGCTGCTGTCCATGTATAATAATAACCATGCACAAAAACCTGCTACCCCTGTATTATACTAATAACAACAGGACACCCCATTCTGCTCTCCCTTTATAGTAATAATAAAATGACACCACAGGCTGCTCCCTCTGCAAAAAAATAATAATAACAGGACACAACAAGATGTTCCCAATGTATTATAATAATAATAATAATAATAATAATAATAACAGGACACCACAGGCTGCTTCCCCTGAATAATAATAATGACAGAACGCCACAGGCTGCTCCCCCTGTATATTAATAATAAGCGGACACCACTAGCTACTCCTTCTTTATAATATTAATATTAAGACAACAAAGGCTGCTCCTCCTGTATTATAATAATAATAACAACAACAACAACAGGACACCACAGGCTTCTCAACCTGCATAATAATAATAATAATAACTGGATGCCACAGGCTGCTCCTCCTGTATAATTAAAGGACACCACTGGCTGCTCCTACTGTATAATAATAATAATAACAGTACACCATAGGCTGCTCCCCCTGTACAATAATAATAACAGGACACCACAGGCCACTCCCCTGTATAATAATAATAACAGGACACCACAGGCTGCTCCCCCTGTATTATAATAATAATAGGATACCACAGGCTGCTCACCTGTATAATAATAATAATAACAACAGGACACCACAGGCTGATCCTCCTGTATAATAACAACAACAGGACACCACAGGCTGATCCTTCTGTATAATAATAATAGCAACAACAGGACACCAGGGGCTGCTCCCCCTGTAGAGTACGATGCCACAGGCTGCTCTTCCTGTCTATTATGACAACACAGGATGCTACCCCTGTATATTATTGCAACACAGGCCACTTCTCCTGTATATTATGACAGCACAGGTTGCTCCTCCTGTAAACTACGACAACACAGGCCGCTCCCCCTGTACAGCACAATGCCACAGGACACAACACCTGTAATGTCCTGTGTATTGAATTACTGTAACGGCGGGGTCTGCGCCACCTGTATTACAGTAAGGGCGGGGTATGCGCCACCTGTATTATGGTAACGGCGGGGTCTTGCGCCACTTGTATTACGGAAAACGTCGGGGTCTTGCGCCCCCTGTATTACTGTAACGGCGGGGTCTGCGCCACCTGTATTATGGTAACGGCGGGGTCTGCACCACCTGTATTACGGTAACGGCGGGTCTGAGCAACCTGTATTACGGTAACGGCAGTATGTGTGCCACCTGTATTACGGTAAAGGCGGGTTCTGCACCCCCTGTATTACGTAATGCAAAATAAAAAGAGGGGTGTTCCCCCCTGTATTTCGGTAACAACAGGGTCTGCGCCACCTGTATCACGGTAACGGAGGGGTCTGCGCCCCCTGTATTACTGTAATGGTGGGGTCTGCGCCACATGTATTACGGTAACGACGGGGTCAGCGCCACCTGTATTACGGTAACTGCTGGGTCTGCGCCACCTGTATTACGGTAACGGCGGGGTCTGCACCACCTGTATTACGGTAACGGCGGGGTCTGCGCCACCTGTATTACGGTAACGACGGAGTCAGCGCCACTTGTATTACGGTAACAGCGTGCTCTGCGTCCCCTGTATTACGGCAACGGCGGGGTCTGCGCCACCTGTATTACGGTAACGTGGGATCTGTGCCACCTGTATTACAGTAATAGGACACTAGAGTGTCAGCCACCTGTACAGGGATAATGCAGCACCAGAGGCTGCTCCAGCTGCACTATAACAAGGCACCAGAGGCTGCTCCCCCTGTAGTACAGAACCTGACACCAGAGCTGCTCAGCCTATAGAATAATAATAATAATAATATCATTACCTGCTGCCAGACACAGCAATGGCTGCTCTCTGCTCCTGCTGCCTTGTGGGAATGATAGAAGGAAGGCGGAGCTCAGACCAGGGGAAAATGGCCGCCGCTCCTGACGTCACTACACGGCCAGGGAACCTATTGCTGCAGCCGGACTGGTCTACAAGAAAATGGCCGCCGCTCCTGACGTCACTACACGGCCAGGGAACCTATTGCTGCAGCCGGACTGGTCTACAAGAAAATGGCCGCCGTCCTCCGGCACTGAGGACATGTATGGTAATAGTCATTACAGAGGGCGGGGCTATGGCCACGGTGTAGGAGTGTAAGCAGTACGCGTCATTCATTCCCTACTTCCGGCCTGTGCGTTCCACCTTACTTCTGGTCACTGCATTCCATTCCACACACAGGAAGCCTCAGTCTCCGTAGAGAGCAGGTAATGGCGTCTATACAGGGGGAGCAGCCAGTAGTGTCCTGTTATCATTATTATTCATGGGGAGCAGCCTCTGGTGTCCTGTTATTATTATTATTCAGGGGGAGCAGCCTACAGTGTCCTGTTGTTATTTTTATTATACTGAGGGAGCAGCCTGTGGTGTCCTGTTATTATTATTATTATTATTATACTGAGGGAGCAGCCTGTGGTGTCCTGTTATTATTATACAGGGGGAGCAGCCATTGGTGTCTTGTTATTATACAGGGGGAGTAGCCTGTGGTGTCCTGTTATTATTATTATTATTATTATACTGAGGGAGCAGCCTGTGTTGTCTTGTTGTTATTATTATTATTATACTGAGGGAGCGGACTGTGGTGTCATGTTGTTATTATTATTATTATACTGAGGGAGTAGCCTGTGGTGTCCTGTTATTATTATACTGAGGGAGCAGCCTGTGGTGTCTTGTAATTATTATTATTATTATTATACTGAGGGAGCAGCCTGTGGTGTCCTGTTATTATTATGCAGGGGGAGCAGCCATTGGTGTCTTGTTATTATACAGGGGGAGCAGCCTATAGTGTCCTGTTGTTATTTTTATTATACTGAGGGAGCAGCCTGTGGTGTCCTGTTGTTGTTGTTATTATTATTATACTGAGGGAGCAGCCTGTGGTGTCCTGTTATTATTATGCAGGGGGAGCAGCCATTGGTGTCTTGTTATTATACAGGGGGAGCAGCCTATAGTGTCCTGTTGTTATTTTTATTATACTGAGGGAGCAGCCTGTGGTGTCCTGTTGTTGTTGTTATTATTATAATACTGAGGGAGCTGCCTGTGGCGTACTGTTATTATTATTATACTGAGGGAGCAGCCTGTCGTGTCCTGTTATTATTATTATTATTATTATTATTATTACAGGTTGAGTATCCCTTATCCAAAATTCAAAATCCCACAATTTTGGGTCCCCTACTAAGATAATGACATATATATTATACATTATGTGTATATATCGATATATTATATAGATATATAATATAATATATATGTGTATGTGTCATTATATCAGTAGGGGAACCAAAAATGTGGGATTTTGAATTTTGGATAAGGGATACTCAACCTGTATTATTATAGAGGGAAAGCAGCCTGTGGTGTCCTGTTATTATTATTATTATACTGAGGGAGCAGCCTGTGGTGTCTTGTTGTTGTTGTTGTTATTATTATTATTATTATTATTATTATTATTATACTGAGGGAGCAGACTGTGGTGTCCTGTTGTTATTATTATTATACTGAGGGAGCAGCCTGTGGTGTCCTGTTATTATACAGGGGGAGCAGCCTGTAGTGTCTTGTTATTATACAGGGGGAGCAGCCTGTAGTGTCTTGTTGTTATTATACAGGGGGAGCAGCCTACAGTGTCCTGTTGTTGTTTTTATTATACTGAGGGAGCAGCCTGTGGTGTCCATTATTATTATTATTATTATTATTATTATTATTATTATTATTATTATTATACTGAGGGAGTAGCCTGTGGTGTCCTGTTATTATTATACTGAGGGAGCAGCCTGTGGTGTCTTGTAATTATTATTATTATTATTATTATTATACTGAGGGAGCAGCCTGTGGTGTCCTGTTATTATTATACAGGGGGAGCAGCCATTGGTGTCTTGTTATTATACAGGGGGAGCAGCCTATAGTGTCCTGTTATTATTATTATTATTATTATTATTATACTGAGGGAGCAGCCTGTGGTGTCTTGTTATTATTATACTGAAGGAGCAGCCTGTGGTGTCCTGTTGTTGTTGTTGTTGTTGTTGTTATTATTATACTGAGGGAGCAGCCTGTCGTGTCTTGTTGTTGTTGTTGTTATTATTATAGAGGGAAAGCAGCCTGTGGTGTCCTGTTATTATTATTATTATTATTATACTGAGGGAGCAGCCTGTGTTGTCTTGTTGTTGTTATTATTATTATTATTATTATTATTATACTGAGGGAGAGGACTGTGGTGTCATGTTGTTATTATTATTATTATACTGAGGGAGTAGCCTGTGGTGTCCTGTTATTATTATACTGAGGGAGCAGCCTGTGGTGTCTTGTAATTATTATTATTATTATTATTATTATACTGAGGGAGCAGCCTGTGGTGTCCTGTTATTATTATACAGGGGGAGCAGCCTATAGTGTCCTGTTGTTGTTATTATTATAATACTGAGGGAGCTGCCTGTGGCGTACTGTTATTATTATTATACTGAGGGAGCAGCCTGTCGTGTCCTGTTATTATTATTATTATTATTATAGAGGGAAAGCAGCCTGTGGTGTCCTGTTATTATTATACTGAGGGAGCAGCCTGTGGTGTCTTGTTGTTGTTGTTATTATTATTATTATTATTATTATACTGAGGGAGCAGACTGTGGTGTCCTGTTATTATACAGGGGGAGCAGCCTGTAGTGTCTTGTTATTATACAGGGGGAGCAGCCTGTAGTGTCTTGTTGTTATTATACAGGGGGAGCAGCCTATAGTGTCCTGTTGTTAATTTTATTATACTGAGGGAGCAGCGTGCGGTGTCCTGTTGTTGTTGTTATTGTTATTATTATTATTATACTGAGGGAGCAGCCTGTGGTGTCCTTTTATTATTATTATTATTATTATTATTATTATTATTATTATTATTATTATTACTATTATTATTATACAGGGGGAGTAGCCTGTGGTGTCCTGTTATTATTATTATTATACTGAGGGAGCAGCCTGTGGTGTCATGTTTTTGTTGTTATTATTATTATTATTATTATTATTATACAGGGAAAGCAGCCTGTGATGTCCTGTTATTATTATACAGGGGGAGCAGCCTGTGGTGTTTTGTTGTTATTATACAGCAGCCTATAGTGTCCTGTTGTTATTTTTATTATACTGAGGGAGCAGCCTGTGGTGTCCTGTTGTTATTATTATTATACTGAGGGAGCAGCCTGTGGTGTCCTGTTGTTATTATTATACAGGGAGAGCAGCCTGTGGTGTCCTGTTGTTATTATTAATATACAGGGGGAGCAGCCTGTGGTGTCCTGTTGTTATTATTAATATACAGGGGGAGCAGCCTGTGGTGTCCTGTTGTTATTATTATTATACAGGGGGAGCAGCCTGTGGTGTCCTGTTGTTGTTGTTGTTGTTGTTGTTATTATTATTATACTGAAGGAGCAGCCTGTGGTGTCCTGTTGTTGTTATTATACAGGGGGAGCAGCCTGTGGTGTCCTGTTGTTGTTATTATACAGGGGGAGTAGCCTGTGGAGTCCTGTTGTTATTATTATTATACAGGGGGAGCAGCCTGTGGTGTCCTGTTGTTATTATTATACATGTGGAGCAGCCTGTGGTGTCCTGTTGTTATTATTATACAGGAGGGGCAGTCTGTGGTGTCCTTTTATTATTATACTGAGGGAGCAGCCTGTGGTGTCCTGTTATTATTTTCTGCAGCGGGGTACACTGGTATTCCACAGGTAATAACATTGGGGTGTAGAGTAGGATCTTGATCCGAGGCACAAACAGGCTAAAAGCTTTGACTGTTCCCAAGATGCTCAGCGCCGCCTCCTCTATAACCCCGCCTCTGTGCTCAAGCAGCCCTGAGAAGAGCTTTTTTAAGAAGAAATAGTAGACTTCAAGGGCTGCAGCAGAGGCACTCTAGTGCTAGATATCATTCTGACATCTGCTGCTGCAGCTCCATCACCTCCCTCAGCGGCGCTGTATACTCCCGCGTCCTTGGTTGTCAAGGTAAGAGGGTCCCCCAGGTGGGACCCGCTGAAAATCACGATCCAGCTACAGGGGGAGATGGGTCTGGGACTGATTCCGCTGTGCGCGGTTATGACGTTCCAGATGCATTAGAGGACAACATGGCTGCGGAGGGTTCAGGTTTTGGGGGTTTTGTACCCCCCAGTCAGTTTGTAGCAACGGGGGCACATCGCCCTGGTCAGCCTTTTCTAATTTACTGACTACGCTGGTAACTAGACTTACGCCCCCTATGGGACCTCCTGTGCCTTATCAGCCTTATATGGTCCCTGCGGTTAATCCGCCATGGATAGATGCTCTGTCCACTCAGTTACAGCACTTGAATAACTCTTTGGATAAATGTATTCCTGACCCTCGCCCGCCTTTGACTAAACCTGAGAAGTCCTCTAAGCGGGCTGTTACTTCCTCTCTATCCACGCCTGTCCCGGATACCTCTTCCGAGGAAGATGACGTGTATACTGACCTCACAGATTCTGATCATGACGTTTGTGATGGGGAATCTGTTTCACAGGTGGATGTTTCTGACCTCTTAGAGGCTCATTCTTCAGATTGATGATGATCCTGAGCCTGCTACTACATCTAAGAAACCGGATAGGTTCAAACGTCAGAAGGTTACTAAATTCGTTTTACCTCATTCCGAACATTCTGTTGACATACGTCAGGAATCCTGGGAGAACCCAGAAAAGAAATTCACCCCGCACAAGAAAATGCTAGCTTGCTATCCCCCTACGGCAGAGTTGAGAAAAAATTGGGAAACGCCACCGCCGGTGGACTCTCAAATCGCTCAGCTGGTGGTGTCATCTGTTCTGCCTGTCACTACGTCACTTCTCTCAAGGAGCCGATGGATAAGCGTGTGGAGGGTTGCTTGAAAGCTATATATACCCTTGCAGGGGCTGCGCATAGGCCCACCATTGTGGCTACTTGGGCCGCAGAAGCTATTGAGACGTGGGCTCAGAAAATGGAGGCTGAGTTTCCGTCCAATTTTCCGGAACATGCCAGACAATATCTCTCTTATATTGTCACGGCATCTCATTACATTAAAGAAGCAGCTTCAGATGCAGGTGTTCTGGCGGCCAAGGCTGCTACGACATCCATTTTGGCTCACCGTATTCTCTGGTTGCGGTCCTGGTCAGTGGACTTGGACTCTTAAGAAAACCCTGGAGGTGCTCCCGTTTAAAGGAGACATCCTCTTTGGTGAGGATCTCAACAAGATTGTTGCTGACTTAGCGTCTGCTAAAACTGCATGTCTTCCTAGTACTATTCCTTCGGCTCCGAAGGCTAAGAGTACTTCCTTTGGTTCCCTTCGACCTCCAGGTAAAGCGAAGGGTCAGGCATACCCGAAACAGTCTCGCACTTCCAAAACCACCAAGACCAAGCCTAAATGTGCCTGGGCTGCCCGTCAGCCTGCTTCCATATCTGACAAGCCTGCTGCATGACAGGGCTGGCCTCCTCCTGGGGGATCCCAGGGTGGGAGGCCGACTTCTACAGTTTACCCAGATATGGTTATAGACCACTTCAGACGCTTGGGTGCGGGAAGTCGTCACTCGCGGATACGCTAGTTCCTTCAAGACACGTCCCCCTCCTCGCTGTTGCCTGACAGACATCCCTTCGGATTAGGTGAAGGCAACAACTCTACATTTAGTGATATAATCCCTCCTGGACACGGGAGTGATAGTGCCGGTGCCTCTGGTTTAGAGGGGCAGGGGGTACTATTCAACCCTGTTCCTAGTCCGCAAACCGAATGGTTCCTCCCGGCTCATTCTTAACCTCAAATCTTTTAAACAAATTTGTGAGGGTCTCCCAAGTTTCGTATGGAGACCCTTTGCTCTATTGCCCTGGCTTTGGAACTAGGGACTATATGGTATCCCTGATATACAGGATGCTTACCTGCATATCCCTATTGCCATGTCACATCAGCAATACCTGCGGTTTGCTACTGGCAATCTCCATTACCAATTCCGGGCCTTACCGTTTGGTCTGACCACGGCTCCGCAAATTTTCACCAAGGCCATGGCGGTTATGACAGCTTCACTCCGCCGTCTGGGCATCAGGATCCTGCCGTATCTGGACGACTTGCTGATCCTGGACAATTTCCCAGACGTTCTCCTCCGTCATCTGGATCTGACGGTCCAGTTTCTGCAAGCCCACGGGTGGCTCATCAACTGGAAGAAATCATCCCTGGTCCCTGCCCAAAGCATGGTGCTCCTGGGAGCGTTGTTGGATACACACAACCAGAGGTTGTTTTTGTCACAGGAGAAAGTCCTGAAGCTTTAGGATAAGATTTGTTGCTTCCTCTCTCGTCCACGTGTGTCGATACACTCGGCGATGCAAGTACTAGGCCTCATGGTGTCGGCTTTCGACATGGTGGAGTACGCTCAATTTCATTCCCGCCCTCTGCAGAAACTGATTTTTGCCAAGTGGGACGGCCTGCCTCACTGGATCAGGTCTCAAATGATATCCTTGTCTCCAGAGGTCCGTCTGTCACTGACCTGGTGGCTACAGGACCAACGGTTGGGCAGGGGTTGTCCCTTCTGGATCTCCAACTGGGTCCTTCTGACGACGGATGCCAGTCTGAGGGGTTGGGGCGCTGTGTTGGAGCAACACTCTCCTCAGGGTCGGTGGTCCAGGGAGGAGTTTCTCCTCCAGATAAGCATTCTGGAGTTGCGGGCAGTATTCAATGCTCTGAAAGTGTCCCAGCATCTGGTACAGAACAGGCCTGTTCAAGTACAGTCAGACGCCACCACGGTGGCGTACATAAATCATCAAGGCGGCACTCAAAGCCGCATGGCAATGATGGAAGTGTCAAAGATTCTTCAATGAGTGGAACGCCATCTGCCAGCGATATCGGCAGTGTTCATTCCGGGGGTCCTCGACTGGGAAACGGACTTCCTCAGTCGTCAGGACGTACACGCCGGAGAGTGGAGCCTTCATCCAGAAGTATTTCAACTCCTAGTGGACAAGTGGGGCCTTCCAGATGTAGACCTGACGGCGTCTCGACACATTCACGTAAGTTCAAGCAGGAAGGAGGAATCCTACGTCTCTCATAGCTCCAGCGTGGCCCAGACGGCATTGGTTCTCAGATCTACAGGGTCTCTCGCTAGAGCGTCCCCTTCTACTTCCACAACGACCAGACCTCCTTGTTCAGGGCCCTTGTGCCTACAAGGATTTGGCCTGACTGGTTTTGATGGCGTGGCTCTTTAAGCTTCCGTACTGAGGGCCAAAGGATTACCTGAGGCGGTCATTGAGACTATGTTGAAGGCCGTAACATGGCTTCTGCTCGGATTTACCATAGGGTCTGGAATTCTTACTTTGCTTGGTGTGCATCTAACAATCATGACGCTTACAAGTTTAGTACGGCCAAGCTTTTGACCTTTTCTACAACAGGGCCTGGACTTAGGCCTTCGTCTGGCCTCCCTCAAGGTGCATATTTCTGCTTTGTCGGTATGGTTTCAGAGAAAAATTGCAACTCTGCCTGATGTTCATACTTTCACTCAGGGTGTTTTGCTGATTCATCCTCCTTATGTCCCACCTGTGGCCCCTTGGGATTTGTCGGTGGTTCTGGAGGCCTTGCAAGAGTCTCCGTTTGAACCTCTTGCATCTGCGGACCTTAAGTGGCTTTCTCTTAAGGTCTTGTTTCTTCTGGCTACTGCCTCTGCTAGACAGGTCTCAGACTTGGGTGCTTTATCCTGTAAGTCCCCCTTTCTGATTTTTCACCATGACCGGGTGGTTCTTAGAACGTGCCCTGGTTATCTACCTAAGGTGTTGTCTTCCTTCCACCTGAACCAGGATATTGTAGTTCCGGCCTTTAGTTCTCCTGAGTTGTCCTCCAAAGAGCAGTCTTTGGATGTGGTATGGGCTCTCCGTATCTGTGTGAAGTGGACAGCCTCTGTTAGGATGTCTGATTCTCTCTTTCTACTGTTTGGTTTTCACAAACCTGGCTGGCCTGCTAACAAGCAGACCTTGGCCAGATGGATTAGAATGGTGATTGCACATGCTTATGTACAGGCTGGTCTTCCAGCTCCTGCTACCATCAAAGCCTATTCTACTCGGTCTGTTGGACCTTCTTGGGCGGCCCGCGATGGTGCGACCCTTGAACAGTTGTGCAAGGCGGCTACGTGGTCCTCCGTGAACACGTTCATAAGGTTCTTTGCCTTCGATACTTCCGCCTCGCAAGATGCTTCCTTTGGACACCGGGTTCTTGTGCCCGCTACAGTTCGTCCCCTCCCATAAGGAACTGCTTTAGGACATCCCCAACGTTATTCCCTGTGGAATACCAGTGTAGCCCGCTGCAGAAAAGGAGATTTATGGTAAGAACTTACCTTTTGCTAAATCTCTTTCTCTAACGTCCTAAGTGGATGCTGGGGACTCCGAAAGGACCATGGGGAATAGCGGCTCCGCAGGAGACTGGGCACAATTAAGAAAGCTTTAGGACTACCTGGTGTGCACTGGCTCCTCCCACTATGACCTTCTTCCAGACCCCAGTTAGAATTTTGTGCCCGGCTGAGCTGGATGCACACTAGGGGCTCTCCTGAGCTCCTAGAAAAGAAAGTATATTTTAGTTTTTTTATTTTCAGTGAGACCTGCTGGCAACAGACTCACTGCTACGAGGGACTAAGGGGAGAAGAAGCGAACCTGCCTGCTTGCAGCCAGCTTGGGCTTCTTAGGCTACTGGACACCATTAGCTCCAGAGGGATCGAACACAGGCCCAGCCTCAGAGTCCGGTCCCGGAGCCGCGCCGCCGTCCCCCTTACAGAGCCTGAAGCAAGAAGACAGTCCGGAAAGTCGGCGGCAGAAGACTTCAGTCTTCAACAAGGTAGCGCACAGCACTGCAGCTGTGCGGCATTGCTTCCCATGCACACCTCACACTGCAGTCACTGATGGCACTGGGGGGGCGCCCTGGGCTGCAATATAAGTAACTTGATGGCAAAAGAGACACAATATATAGTCCCAGAGGCTATATATATGTGTAAAATACCCCTGCCATATACATTTAAAAAGTGCGGGAAAAGTCTGCCAAAAAAGGGGCGGAGCTATCTCCCTCAGCACACCGGCGCCATTTTCCCTCACAGCTCCGCTGGAAGGACGCTCCCCAGGCTCTCCCCTGCAGTTTTCCAGAACATAGGGTAAAAAAGAGGGGGGGGGGGCACTAAATTTAGGCGCAAATTATATATAAAGCAGCTATTAGGAGAAAAAGCACTCAGTTATAGTGTAATCCCTGTGTTATATAGCGCTCTGGTGTGTGCTGGCATACTCTCCCTCTGTCTCTCCAAAGGGCTTTTGTGGGGCCCTGTCCTCAGTCAGAGCATTCCCTGTGTGTGTGCGGTGTGTCGGTACGGCTGTGTCGACATGTTTGATGAGGAGGCTTACGTGGAGGCGGAGCAGATGCCGATAAATTTGATGTCACCCCCTGCGGGGCCGACACCTGAATGGATGGTAATGTGGAAGGAATTACGTGATAGTGTCGACTCCCTACATAAAAGGTTTGACGACATAACAGATGTGGGACATCCGGCTTCTCAGCTCGTGCCTGCCCAGGCGTCTCAAAAGCCATCAGGAGCCCTAAAACGCCCGCTACCACAGATGGCAGACACAGACGTCGACACGGATACCGATTCCAGTGTCGACGACTATGAGACTACTGTACATTCCAATAGAGCCACCCGTTATATGATTGCGGCAATGAAAAATGTCTTGCACATTTCTGATGTTACCCCAGGTACCGCAAAAAAGGGTATAATGTTTGGGGAGAAAAAACTACCAGTGGTTTTTCCCCCATCTGATGAATGAAATTAAATATGTGAAGAAGCGTGGGCTTCCCCTGATAAGAAACTGGTAATTTCTAAAAAGTTACTAATGGCGTACCCCTTCCCGCCAGAGGACAGGTTACGCTGGGAGACGCCCCCTAAGGTTGATAAAGCCCTCACACGTCTATCAAAGAAGGTGGCACTGCCGTCTCAGGACACGGCCACCCTCAAGGAACCTGCTGATAGAAAGCAGGAGGCTATCCTGCAGTCTGTTTATACACACTCAGGCATTATACTGCGACCAGCTATTGCTTCAGCATGGATGTGCAGTGCTGCAGCTGCGTGGTCAGATTCCCTGTCAGAAAATATTGATACCTTAGAGAGGGACACTGTATGGCTAACCATAGAGCATATAAAAGACGCTGTCTTATACATGAGAGATGCACAGAGGGATATTTGCCGGCTGGCATCTAGAATAAATGCACTGTCCATTTCTGCAAGGAGGGGTTTATGGACCCGGCAGTGGACAGGGGATGCAGATTCTAAAAGGCACATGGAAGTTTTGCCTTATAAGGGTGAGGAGTTGTTTGGGGATGGTCTCTCGGACCTAGTTTCCACAGCGACGGCTGGGAAGTCAGCATTTTTACCCCATGTCCCCTCACAGCAAAAGAAAGCACCGTATTATCAGGTACAGTCCTTTCGGCCCCTGAAGGGCAAGCGGGTTAAAGGCGCGTCCTTTCTGCCCAGAGGCAGAGGTAGAGGGAAAAAGCTGCAAAATACAGCCAGTTCCCAGGAACAAAAGTCCTCCCCCGCTTCCTCAAAGTCCACAGCATGACGCTGGGGCTCCACTGGCGGAGCCAGGTACGGTGGGGGCCCGTCTCAAGTACTTCAGCGATCAGTGGGCTTGCTCACGGGTGGATCCCTGGATACTGCAAGTGGTGTCTCAGGGATACAAGCTGGAATTCGAGACATCTCCCCCTCGCCGTTTCCTAAAATCTGCCTTGCCAACGACTCCCTTGGACAGGGAGGCAGTGATAGAGGCAATTCACAAGCTGTATTCGCAGCAGGTGATAGTCAAGGTACCCCTCCTTCAACAAGGAAGGGGTTACTATTCCACAATGTTTGTGGTACCGAAACCGGACGGTTCGTGAGACCCATTTTAAATTTGAAATCCTTTGTCTGGTCCAGAGGGCCTATATGCTCGCAACATATGTGCAATGGCGAAGGTGAGCATTGCGAGGCTATGGATGGCCCCTAAGGGCCCTACACTCCCCGCTCTTAAGGCACTAATAAACGACACTGTTTTTAAGGAACGATACATTTACATAAAACATAATGCCTCCGCTAAATATGAAAGAATTTGGTCTCCATGGCTGGAATCCATATACTCCGTCCCAGACCCTACAACTTAATGGTGATAGGGTTACTAACAGGTCCTGATTTGCCAAGTTATGATCTTCTAGGGCCATAGGCTTCCCTCTCACCCAATGGGTTGTGAATGACAGGGTGGCTCGGTGCCCAGCTGGACAGGGTAGGAGTTAGAGTGCTAGTATCCCCCAATGCGTCCTCTTCCCCATAATGTTTTTTGTCTCTTTGTTTTTTAATTTTTTTATTTCTGGGGTTCTCTGTGTTTGGTTTCTGATTGTTTTCTTCTTTTTTAAAGGGTTTTACTCGGACGAGTTGTCCGTAAGTGTTATATTTGAGGGGGGGGACAAAACAAAGTATAATGTGATTTCATGAATACTAGAGTGTACGGATTATGCAAAATAATGTTATATATAACTGTACATTCCTATGCGCATATGAGCAAATGACATAGTTTGAAAATAAGTCGAAAGTGAATGCTGTTCCCCAATGAGGACATGTCATTACGTGTTTAATGTGTTCCTGTTATGCAATGTCTGTATGCAAACTACTCTCCTTCGAAATAAAAATACTTTATTTAAAAAAAATTAAAGATGGAATCGCTCAGGGCGGTTATTGCATGCCTGGAGGAAGGGGATTACATGGTATCACTGGACATCAAGGATGCTTACCTGCATGTCCCCATTTACCCTCCCACCAGGAGTACCACAGATTTGTGGTACAGGATTGCCATTACCAATTCCAGACGCTGCCATTTGGTCTGTCCACGGCACCGAGGGCCGAAATGATGATACTCCTGCGAAGAAAGGGAGTTATAATTATCCCGTACTTGGACAATCTCCTTATAAAGGCGAGGTCCAGGGAACAGTTGTTGATCGGAGTAGCACTAGCTCGGGAAGTGCTACAACAGCACGGCTGGATCCTGAATATTCCAAAGTCGCAGCTGGTCCTGCAACGCGTCTATTGTTCCTGGGGATGGTTCTGGACACAGAACAGAAAAGGGTGTTTCTCCCGGAGGAGAAGGCCAAGGAGTTGTCATCGCTAGTCAGAGACCTCCTAAAGCCAAAACAGGTGTCGGTGCACCAATGCACGCGAGTCCTGGGAAAGATGGTAGCTTCTTACGAAGCAATTAAATTCGGAAGGTTCCATGCACGAATCTTTCAGTGGGATCTGCTGGACAAGTGGTCCGGAGCACATCTTCAGATGCGTCGGATGATAACCCTGTCTGCAAGGACCAGGGTGTCTCTACTGTGGTGGCTGCAGAGTGCTCATCTTCTGGAGGGCCGCAGATTCGGCATACAGGACTGGGTCCTGGTGACCACGGACGCCAGCCTTCGAGGCTGGGAAGCAGTCACACAGGGAAGAAATTTCCAGCGGCTATGGTCAAGCCAAGAGATGTCCCTACACATAAATATTCTGGAACTAAGAGCCATTTACAATGCCCTAAGTCAGGCAAGACCCCTGCTTCAAAGTCAGCCGGTACTGATTCAGTCAGACAACATTACGGCGGTCGCCCATGTAAACCGACAGGGCGGCACGAGAAGCAGGATGGCGATGGCAGAAGCCACAAGGATTCTCCGATGGGCGGAAAATCACGTGTTAGCACTGTCAACAGTGTTCATTCCGGGAGTGGACAACTGGGAAGCAGACTTCCTCAGCAGGCACGACCTCCACCCGGGAGAGTGGGGACTTCATCCAGAAGTCTTCCGGCTGATTACAAACCGTTGGGAAAGGCCACAGGTGGACATGATGGCGTCCCGCCTCAACAAAAAGCTAGAAAACTATTGCGCCAGGTCAAGGGACCCTCAGGCGATAGCAGTGGACGCTCTAGTGACCCCGTGTGTGTACCGATCGGTTTATGTGTTCCCTCCTCTTCCTCTCATACCCAAGGTACTGAGGATAATAAGAAGGAGAAGAGTAAGAACTATACTCATTGTTCTGGATTGGCCAAGAAGAGCTTGGTACCCAGAACTTCAAGAAATGATCTCAGAGGACCCATGGCCTCTATCGCTCAGACAAGACCTGCTGCAGCAGGGGCCCTGTCTGTTCCAAGACTTACCGCGGCTGCGTTTGACGACATGGAGGTTGAACACTGGAACCTGAAGGAAAAGGGCATTCCGGAGGAAGTCATTCCTACGCTGATCAAAGCCAGGAAGGATGTGACCGCAAAACATTATCATCGCATATGCCGGAAATATGTTGTTTGGTGTGAGGCCAGGAAGGCGCCAACGGAGGAATATCAACTGGGTCGATTCCTGCACTTCCTACAGTCAGGGGTGACTTTGGGCCTCAAATTGGGGTCCATTAAGGTCCAGATTTCGGCTCTGTCGATTTTCTTCCAAAAAGAACTGGCTTCACTGCCTGAAGTTCAGACTTTTGTTAAGGGAGTGCTGCATATCCAGCCCCCTTTTGTGCCTCCAGTGGCACCTTGGGATCTCAACGTGGTGTTGGATTTCCTTAAGTCGCATTGGTTTGAGCCACTTAAAACGGTGGAGCTAAAATATCTCACGTGGAAAGTGGTCATGCTATTGGCCCTGGCTTCGGCCAGGCGGGTGTCAGAGTTGGCGGCTTTGTCATGTAAAAGCCCTTATCTGATTTTCCATATGGATAGGGCGGAATTGAGTACTCGTCCCCAATTTCTTCCTAAGGTGGTTTCAGCGTTTCATCTGAACCAACCTATTGTGGTGCCTGCGGCTACTCGGAACTTGGAGGACTCCAAGTTGCTAGATGTAGTCAGGGCCCTGAAAATTTATGTTTCCACGACGGCTAGTGTCAGGAAAACTGACTCGCTATTTATCCTGTACGCACCCAACAAGCTGGGTGCTCCTGCTTCTAAGCAGACTATAGCGCGCTGGATTTGTAGCACAATTCAGCTGGAGCATTCTGCGGCTGGACTGCCGCATCCTAAATCAGTGAAAGCCCATTCCACGAGGAAGGTGGGCTCATCTTGGGCGGCTGCCCGAGGGGTCTCGGCTTTGCAACTTTGCAGAGCGGCTACTTGGTCGGGGTCAAATACGTTTGCAAGATTCTACAAGTTTGACACCCTGGCTGAGGAGGACCTAGAGTTCGCTCATTCGGTGCTGCAGAGTCATCCGCACTCTCCCGCCCGTTTGGGAGCTTTGGGATAATCCCCATGGTCCTTACGGAGTTCCCAGCATCCACTAGGACGTCAGAGAAAATAAGAATTTACTCACCGGTAATTCTATTTCTCGTAGTCCGTAGTAGATGCTGGGCGCCCATCCCAAGTGCGGATTGTCTGCAATACTTGTATATAGTTATTGTTAAACTAAAGGGTTATTGTTATGAGCCATCTGTTGAGAGGCTCAGTTATGTTTCATACTGTTAACTGTGTATAGTATCACGAGTTGTACGGTGTGATTGGTGTGGCTGGTATGAGTCTTACCCGGGATTCAAAATCCTTCCTTATTGTGTCAGCTCTTCCGGGCACAGTATCCTAACTGAGGTCTGGAGGAGCCAGTGCACACCAGGTAGTCCTAAAGCTTTCTTAATTGTGCCCAGTCTCCTGCGGAGCCGCTATTCCCCATGGTCCTTACGGAGTCCCCAGCATCCACTACGGACTACGAGAAATAGATTTACCGGTGAGTAAAATCTTATTTTCTCTGACATCCTAGTGGATGCTGGGGACTCCGTAAGGACCATGGGGAATAGACGGCTCCGCAGGAGACTGGGCACTCTAAAGAAAGATTTAGGACTATCTGGTGTGCACTGGCTCCTCCCCCTATGACCCTCCTCCAAGCCTCAGTTAGATTTCTGTGCCCGGCTGAGCTAGATGCACACTAGGGGCTCTCCTGAGCTCCTAGGAAGAAAGTGTTTGTTAGGTTTTTTATTTTCAGTGAGACCTGCTGGCAACAGGCTCACTGCATCGAGGGACTAAGGGGAGAAGAAGCGAACCTACCTAAGTGGTGGTAGCTTGGGCTTCTTAGGCTACTGGACACCATTAGCTCCAGAGGGATCGAACACAGGACCCGACCTCGTCGTCCGTTCCCGGAGCCGCGCCGCCGTCCCCCTTACAGAGCCAGAAGCAAGAAGGTGGTCCGGAAAATCGGCGGCTGAAGACTTCTGTCTTCTCCAAGGTAGCGCACAGCACTGCAGCTGTGCGCCATTGCTCCTCATGCACACCACACACTGCGGTCACTGATGGGTGCAGGGCGCTGGGGGGGGGGGGCGCCCATAGCAGCAATACTGACACCTTGGCTGGCAAACTGGCACCATATATAGCCCCAGAGGCTATATAGGTGCTTTTTAACCCCTGCCAGAATACATAAAAATGCGGGAGAAAGTCAGTGAAAAAGGGGCGGAGCTATCTCCCTCAGCACACTGGCGCCATTTTTCCCTCACAGCCCCGCTGGAGGGAAGCTCCCTGGCTCTCCCCTGCAGTCAATACACTACAAAAAGGGTTAAAAAGAGAGGGGGGGGGGGGGCACAATTTAGGCGCAGTATACAATATATATTGGCAGCTATAAGGGAAAACACTCTTTATATGTGATATCCCTGTGATATATAGCGCCCTGGTGTGTGCTGGCATACTCTCCCTCTGTCTCCCCAAAGGGCTTTGTGGGGTCCTGTCCTCTGTCAGAGCATTCCCTGTGTGTGTGCTGTGTGTCGGTACGGCTGTGTCAACATGTATGTGGAGGATAATGATGTGGAGGCGGAGCGAATGCCTGTAAATGTGATGTCACCCCCTGCGGGGTCGACACCGGTGTGGTTGGACTTATGGAAGGATTACGTGAAAGTGTCAACTCCTTACACAAAAGGTCGACGACACAGAACAGCCGGCTACTCAGCTTGTGCCTGTTCCAGTGTCTCAAATGTCATGGGGGGGCCCTAAAAACGCCCGCTACCTCAGATGGCAGAAACAGATGTCGACACGGATACCGTCTCCAGTGTCGACGACGATGAGACTAGTGTACCCTCCAAATAGGTCCACCCGTTACATGATTGAGGCAATGAAAAATGTATTACTCATTTATGATAATACCCCAGGTACCACATAAAAGGGTATTATGTTTGGTGAGAGAAAACTACCAGTAGTTTTTCCTGCATCTGAGTAATTAAATGAGGTGTGTGAGGAAGCGTGGACTTCCCCCGGTAAGAAATTGATCATTTCTAAACAGTTATTGGCAGCGTACCCTTTCCCGCCAGAGGATAGGTCACGTTGGGAAACACCCCATAGGGTAGATACAGCGCTTACACGCTTATCAGAAAAGGTGGCACTACCGTCTCCGGATACGGCCGCCCTGAAGGAACCTGCTGATAGAAAGCAGGAGGTTACCCTAAAAGATACAGTCACACACCCGGGCATTATATTGCGACCAGCCATTGCTTCGGTATGGATGTGCAGTGCTCCCGCTGCGTGGTCAGATTCCCTGTCGGAAAATAACTATGGATAGGGACAATATTTTGCTGACAATAGAGCATATAAAAGATGTGGTCTTATACATGCATGATGCACAGAGGAATATTTGCCGGCTGGCATCCAAAATAAGCGCTAGGTCCATTGCCGCCAGACGGGGGTTATGGACTCGGCAATGGTCAGGCGATGCCGACTCGAATCGGCACATGGAAGTTTTGCCCTATAAGGGGGTAAAACTGTTTGGGGATGGTCTTTCAGACCTCGTTTCCACAGCTACTGCTGGGAAATCGACTTTTTTGCCACAGGCTACCCCACAACAAAAGAAAGCACCGTATCATCAAGTACAGTCCTTTTGGCCCTAGAAAAGCAAGAGGGCTAGAGGCTCATCCTTTCTGCCGAGAGGCAAACGTAGAGGAAAAAGCTGCAACACACAGCTAGTTCCCAAGAGCAGAAGTCCTCCCTGCGTCCGGTAAGTCCACAGCATGATGCTGGGGCTGCTCAGGCGGACCCGGGTACGGTGGGGGCCCGTCTCCGAAATTTCAGCGCCAAGTGGGCTCTCTCACATGGATCCCTGGGTCCTTCAAGTAGTATCTCAGGGGTACAGGCTGGAGTCCGAGACGTTCTTCCCCCCGCCGTTTCTTAAAATCTGCCTTACCGGCACCTCCCTCTGCCAGGGATGCGGTGTTGGTGGCTATTCAAAACTATAATCACAACAAGTGATTGTCAAGGTGCCCCTCCTTCAGCAAGGAAGGGGTTACTATTCCACAATGGTTGTGGTACCGAAACAGAACGGTTCGGTGAGACCCACCTTGAAATTAAAATACTTTTATATCAGAAGATTCAAGTTCAAGATGGAATCGCTCATGGCGGTTATTACGAGCCTGGACGAGGGGGATTACAGGGTCTCCCTGGACATCAAGGATGCGTACCTGCATGTCCCCATTTACCCTCCTCACCAGGAGTACCTCAAATGTGTGGTACAGGACTGTCACTATCAGTTCCAGACGCTGCCGTTAGAGTTGTCCACGGCACCGAAGGTCTTTACCAAGGTAATGGCCGAAATGATGATACTCCTTCGCAAGAAGGAAGTTTTTATTATCCCGTACTTGGACGATCTCCGGATAAAGGCGAGGTCCAAAGAACAGTTGGTAGTGGGGGTAGCACTCTCTCGGGAAGTGCTACAACAGCACGACTGGATTCTCAATATTCCAAAATCACAGCTGGTCCGGACGACACGTCTTCTGTTCCTGGGAATGATTCTGGACACAGACCAGAAAAGAGTGTTTCTTCCAGTGGAAAAAGCAGAGGAGTTGTCATCTCTAGTCAGAGACATCCTAAAACCAGGACAGGTGTCGGTACATCAATGCACACGAGTCCTGGGAAAAATGGTAGCTTCGTACGAAGCATAATTCCATTCGGAAGGTTCCACGCAAGGACGTTCCAGTGGGACCTGTGGGACAAATGGTCCGGGTCCCATCTACAGATACAACAGCGGATAACCCTGTCCGCAAGAAACAGGGTGTCGCTGCTGTGGTGGCTGCAGAGGGCTCATCTACTAGAGGGCCGCAGATTCGGAATACAGGACTGGGTCCTGGTGACCACGGAGGCCAGCCTTCGGGGCTGGGGTGCAGTCACACAGGGAAGAAATTTCCAAGGAGATTTCGCTTCACATAAATATTCTGGAGCTAAGGGCCATTTACAATGCCCTAAGCCAAGCAAGGCCCCTGCTTCAGAACCAGCCGGTACTGATCCAATCAGACAACATCACGGTGGTCGCCCATGTAAACAGACAGGGCGACACTAGAAGCAGTATGGCGAGGGCAGAAGCCACAAGGATTCTCCGATGGGCGACCTACACCCGGGAGAATGGGGACTTCTTCCAGAAGTTTTCCAAATGCGGGTAAACCGTTGGGAATGACCATGGGTGGACATGATGGCGTCCCGCCTCAACAAAAAGTTGAAAAGATATTGCGCCAGGTCAAGGGACCCTCAGGCGATCGCTGCGGACGCTCTAGTGACACCGTGGGTGTACCAGTCGGTTTATGTGTTTCCTCCTCTACCTTTCATACCCAAGGTACTGAGAATAATAAGAATGCGAGGAGTGAAAACCATACTCGTGGTTCCGGATTGGCCAAGAAGAGCTTGGTACCCGGAACTTCAAGAGATGCTGGCAGAGGACCCTTGGCCTCTGCCGCTCAGACAAGACCTGCTGCAGCAGGGACCCTGTCTGTTCCAAGAGTTACCGCGGCTGCGTTTGACGGCATGGCGGTTGAACACCGGATCCTAAAGGAAAAGGGTATTCCGGAGGAAGTCATCCCTACCCTGATCAAAGCCAGGAAGGATGTCACCGCAAGACATTATCACCGCATTTGGCGGAAATATGTTGCTTGGTGTGAGGCCATGAAGGCCCGGAGGAGGAATTTCAACTGGGTCGATTCCTACACTTCCTGCAAGCAGGGGTGACGTTGGGCCTCAAATTGGGGTCCATCAAGGTCCAGATTTCGGCTCTGTCGATTTTCTTTCAGAAAGAACTGGCTCCACTGCCTGAAGTTCAGACTTTTGTCAAAGGAGTTCTGCATATTCAGCCTCCTTTTTTGTGCCCCCAGTGGCACCTTGGGATCTCAATGTGGTTTTGGCATTCCTGAAATCACATTGGTTCGAACCACTTAAGACTGTGGATTTAAAATATCTCACGTGGAAAGTGGTCATACTGTTGGCCCTGACTTCGGCCAGGCGGGTTTCAGAATTGGCGGCTTTGTCTTGTAAAAGCCCTTATCTGATTTTCCAGATGGATAGGGCAGAATTGAGGACTCGTCCTCAGTTTCTCCCGAAGGTGGTCTCAGCTTTTCACTTGAACCAACCTATTGTGGTGCCTGCGGCTACTAGGGACTTGGAGGATTCCAAGTTGCTGGACGTAGTCAGGGCCCTGAAAATTTATGTTTCCAGGACGGCTGGAGTCAGAAAAACTGACTTGCTGTTTATCCTGTATGCACCCAACAAGCTGGGTGCTCCTGCTTCTAAGCAGTCTATTGCGCGCCGGATTTGTAGCACTATTCTAAAAGCTGCTGAAAGGACTGCTGCGCCCCAGAGAGCAGCAGTGGTGATATCTACGGGGGGTCACTCAGCCCCCCCAAGCTTGAATGGGTCTGTTCCCTCGGTCGTGTTTCGGGCTATGGTGTGTTTTCTCCTTAGCAGTATCTCAAATATTCGTTCTCTGGATTTTCTCCTGTATTTCCTTCCAGGGTATCGGGATAGTTCTTATCCTCAACAGTTGGAGACAAAGGGTCTTGAAAAAGACTTCTTCAGTCGAAACGCGTTGGTGTGAGGGCCAGGACTACCAGGGACTGATTGGGACGGTACCCACTAAGGATAAGAACTATAAAAAGATCCTGTCTGGAGGAAGAGGAGAAACTACAAGAACACTAAAGATACCTTTAAGCGAGGGGTACGTGATGTCTGGTACGCAATTAGCAGCCACCACCTTTCTAAAGACCTTTCTATAATACCCTTCCACTACTTGCAATACGCCTACTACACTATTAGCGGCTATTTCTTTGTCTCTTTGTCTCCAACCATTGAGGATAAGAACTATCCCGATACCCTGGAAGGAAATACAGGAGAAAATCCAGAGAATGAATATTTGAGATACTGCTAAGGAGAAAACACACCATAGCCCGAAACACGACCGAGGGAACAGACCCATTCAAGCTTGGAGAATTAGAAATAAAGATACACAAGGACAGGTTCTAAAACGTTTTATTGACATTACGTGACCTATTACCTCAGTCAATTTTGAGAACTATTTATCAGATACCATATATTATTCATCTTTTTATGTATTGTAATCTCTGACGAGCGCAGACGTGATTTCTCATTTCTTTGTGTATTGTAGCACTATTCAGCTGGCGCATTCTGCGGTAGGATTACCGCAGCCTAAATCAATGAAAGCCCATTCCACAAGAAAGGTGGGCTCATCTTGGGAGGCTGCCCGAGGGGTCTCGGCTTTACAACTTTGCCGAGCAGCTACTTGGTCAGGGGCAAACACGTTTGCTAAATTCAACAAATTTGATACCCTGGCTGAGGAGGACCTGGAGTTCTCTCATTTGGTGCTGCAGAGTCATCCGCACTCTCCCGCCCGTTTGGGAGCTTTGGTATAATCCCCATGGTCCTTACGGAGTCCCCAGCATCCACTAGAACGTCAGAGAAAATAAGATTTTACTCACCGGTAAATCTATTTCTCGTAGTCCGTAGTGGATGCTGGGCGCCCATCCCAAGTGCGGATTGTCTGCAATACTTGTACATAGTTATTGTTACAAAAATCGGGTTTTGTTGTGAGCCATCTCTTCAGAGGCTCCGTTGTTATCATACTGTTAACCGGGGTTCCTATCACGTGTTATATGGTGTGATTGGTGTGGCTGGTATGAGTCTTACCCGGGATTCAAAATCCTTCCTTATTGTGTCAGCTCTTCCGGGCACAGTTCCTAACTGAGGCTTGGAGGAGGGTCATAGGGGGAGGAGCCAGTGCACACCAGATAGTCCAAAATCTTTCTTTAGAGTGCCCAGTCTCCTGCGGAGCCGTCTATTCCCCATGGTCCTTACGGATTCCCCAGCATCCACTACGGACTACGAGAAATAGATTTACCGGTGAGTAAAATCTTATTTTCTGCGAGGTACACTGGATTCCACAGGACGGCCACCCTGACGCACTTGGCTTCTTTGGGTTGGTATGGCATTAGCTGCTGATACCTTCTCCTGTCGTGAGAATGTGGTGTCTGTGGCTGCTAACTGTTGTCGTCTCTTTTACCTGCTACTGCATTGGACTGATTAACAAAATGAGCTCCTGTGCACGGAGGCAGGGTTATAGAGAGCATCTTGGGAACAGTCAAAGCTTTTAGCCTGTTGGTGCCTCGGATCAAGATCCTACTCTACACCCAAATGTTATTCCCTAATGTTATTCCTGTGGAATCTAGTGTATCTCGCAGAACGAAATTTAACAAAGGTAAGTTCTTACTATAAATCTCCTTATACAGGAGGAGCAGCCTGTGGTGTCCTGTTGTTGTTGTTATTGTTATTATTATTATACAGGAGGAGCAGCCTGTGGTGTCCTGTTATTATTATACATGGGGAGCAGCCTGTGGTGTCTTGTTGTTGTTATTATTATACGGGGAGCAGCCTGTGGTGTCCTGTTATTATTATGCAGGGGAAGCAGCCTGCGGTGTCCTGTTTTTATTATTATTATTATTATTATATAGGGGGAGCAACCTGTGGTGTCCTGTTGTTATTATTATTATTATTATACAGGAGGAGCAGCCTGTGGTATCTTGTTGTTGTTGTTGTTATTATTATTATACATGGGGAGCAGCCTGTGGTGTCCTGTTGTTATTATATTATTATACAGGAGGAGCAGCATGTGGTGTCCTGTTGTTGTTGTTGTTGTTGTTGTTATTATTTATTATTATACTTGGGGAGTGACCTGTGGTGTCCTGTTATTATTAGTATAGAGGGGTAGGAGCCTGTGGTGCTTCACTTCCAAAATTGACTCCATTCGTCAGGACATAATATCCTACCAGAACGTG
Organism: Pseudophryne corroboree; assembly: GCF_028390025.1. Taxonomy (NCBI): domain Eukaryota; kingdom Metazoa; phylum Chordata; class Amphibia; order Anura; family Myobatrachidae; genus Pseudophryne; species Pseudophryne corroboree. The sequence continues at coordinate 2,335,441 of NW_026967494.1, forward strand.
AGCAACCCCCCTCTTCCATTTCCTGACCCATCCTCCCCCGCCCCTCTCCTTCCCTCCTACCAACTCTACACATCTTCTTTAGGTGAGCTCTTTAGCTCTTGGCTTACAATATCATCTCTACGCTAATGATACTCAAATCTACCTTTCCTCCCCGGACCTCCCCCCCCCGTCCTCATATCTCCAACTGTCACTCTGCAATCTCTTCCTGAATGTCCCAGCGCTTTCTTAAACTTATGTCTAACACTGAGCTGATAATCTTCCCTCCCTCTCGCATAACTTCTCCCACAATTTAATTATCTATTGATGGCACTACTATCTCCTCTTGCCCCCAAGTGCGCTGTCTTGGAGTCATCCTTGTCTCCTCCCTCTCCTTCACACCACACATTCAGCACCTCTCACAGTACTGCCATTTCCATCTCAAAAACATTTTTAGGCTCATACCCTTTCACACCCAGAATGCTACTAAGACCCTCATCCACTCACTGGTCATCTCCAGATTGGACTACTGTAATCTCCTTTCTGGCATACGCCTCTCTCCACTCCAATCTATCCTCAATGCTGCTGCCCATCTCATCTTCCTCACCAAACGTACCACATCCACCTCCCCTCTCATGCAGGACCTTCACTGGCTCCCCTTCCCATTCAGAATACAATTCAAGCTTCTCACATTCAAAGCCCTCACCCACTCTTCTCGCTCTTGCATCTGTGACCTCATCTCTTTGTACACTCCCACCTGTCCACTTCTCTCCGCTATTGCATGCCGACTCTCCTGCCAACTGATTACCTCCTCCAACTCCTACCTACAAGATTTCTCACGTGCTGCTCCCTGTCTCTGGAATTCTCTACCTCTCCCCATCCCACTCTCCACTTCTCTACAAAACTTCAATTGGCCTCCCAAGCCAACTATCCTCCTAACCCTCTTGTCCACGCTTGCAGTCTACCCCTTCTATGTCACCCTGGTGTGTTAGCCCTTCACCTTTTAGATTGTAAGCTCGCAAGAGCAGGGCGTTCTCCATCATGTGCCTTGCCTTCTCTTACACTATCTTATACTCCATCCTCCCATTGATGGCACCTAACCCCTGGTTTTCTGTATATACCTTGTATTTGTCCTATATTGTCTCAAACTCTGAATGTTTTTGTTTTGCTCATTTGTTTATGTACTGTGTAATGGGCGCTGCGGATCCCTTATGGCACCATATAAATAAAAGATAATACTAAATTGTTTTTTTTTTTAACAGATACAATTCACCATTGTTGTTTCTTCTAAATACTTTGTATCCATTTATTGATGAAACATTAGTAACCAAGATTTATAGTATGATCGTATCATTACAGTGACATGACTGGGGAGGGGATCTTGGAGTGTCACTGTGACGTCACTTATATCTACAGTAATATTACAGGGACATGACTGGGGAGGTGAGGGGGATCTGGAAGCATCACTGTGACATCACTTATATCTATAGTAATAATACAAGGACATGACTGGGGAGGTGAGGGGATCTGGGAGCATCACAGTGGCATCACATCTATAGTAATAATACAGGGACATGACTGGGGAGGTGAGGGATCTGAGAGCATCATTGTGACGTCACTTACATCTATAGTAATAATACAGGGACAGTAGTGAAGAAGACATCTAGTGAGTGTGAGACACCCGGCAGCCATCTTTGTGTGTCAGTTGGACTAAGCAGGACCCACAGCCCCTTCACGCTGCCTCCTCCTCACTCACTGATACATGAGAGACACAGCGACCAGAAGATCCTGGAACTCACCAACAAGATCATTCAGCTGCTGACTGGAGAGGTGACTGCCGGAAATGGGACATTATATAATAACACCAGGGGATGTGTTTGGGTGATGACTGGAGAGGTGACTGCTGGGAATTGGACATTATACAGTAACACCGGGGTATGTGTCTGGGTGATGACTGGAGAGGTGACTGCTGGGAATGAGACATTATACAGTAACACCAGGGGACGTGTCTGGGTGATGACTGGAGAAGTGACTGCTGGGAATGGGGCATTATACAGTAACACCGGGGGATGTGTCTGGGTGATGACTGGAGAGGTGACTGCTGGGAATGGGGCATTATACAGTAACACTAGGGGACGTGTCTGGGTGATGACTGGAGAGGTGACTGTTGGAATGGGGCATTATACAGTAACACCAGGGGACGTGTCTGGGTGATGACTGGAGAGGTGACTGCTGGGAATGAGGCATTATACAGTAACACCAGGGGATGTGTCTGGGCGATGACTGGAGAGGTGACTGCTGGGAATGGGACATTGTACAGTAACACCAGGGGACGTGTCTGGGTGATGACTGTATCACTGTGTCTGTCAGGTTCCTATAAGGTGTCAGGATGTCACTGTCTATGTCTCCATGCAGGAGGGGGAGTATATAGAGGAACACAGGGGTCTGTACAAGGACGTGATGATGGAGAATCACCGGCCCCTCACATCACTGGGTAAGAGGAGACTGTCATGTATTGTACAGGGGAGAGTAGGTATGGGGGCCCCTATATACACACATCACCTGAAAATCACATATATACACTGTACTCAGTCACTGTTTGTCTCCTACAGATGGGCCCAGTAACAGAGATACCCCAGAGAGATGTCCCTGTCCTCTGTATTCCCAGTATTGTACAGAGGAGGATCACAGGACCCCACAGGAGGATCAGGTAGGTGGGATTTAGGGTCTCCCCAATATACCAAAGTGACCATCACTATATGATCTGTAGAGGAGCTATGTGTCTTATACACTGATATTATACTGTTTCACCTCAGTTTAATCTGACTGTATGCAAATGTCATTCTAGTGTTTGTTTGTTTTTTAGGTAGAACGTCTGTCTGATATGAAGGCAGAAGATATAGAAGGAGAAGAAGAGGCGTATGTGACTGATATAAAGGCAGAAGATATAGAGGGAGAAGAAGAGACGTATGTGACTGATATAAAGACAGAAGATATAGAAGAAGAAGAAGAGACGTATGTGACTGATATAAAAGCAGAAGATATAGAAGAAGAAGAAGAGACGTATGTGACTGATATAAAGGCAGAAGCTATAGAAGGAGAAAAAGAGACGTATGTGACTGATATACAGGCAGAAGATATAGAAGGAGAGGAAGAGACGTATGTGACTGATATAAAGGCAGAAGATATAGAGGAAGAAGAAGAGACGTATGTGACTGATATAAAGGCAGAAGCTATAGATGGAGAAGAAGAGATGTATGTGACTGATTTAAAGGCAGAAGATATAGAGAGAGAAGAAGAGACGTATGTGACTGATATAAAGGCAGAAGATATAGAGGGAGAAGAAGAGACGTATGTGACTGATCTAAAGGCAGAAGATATAGAGGGAGAAGAAGAGACGCATGTGACTGATATAAAGGCAGAAGATATAGAGGGAGAAGAAGAGACGTATGTGAGGGGTGATCAGCAGTGTAAGGAGGAGGAGATCCCTACAGATATCAGCACAGGTGAGTAATAAACACTTATTACAGAAAAAGAGTCACATTTTCTCCTTTCTCAGTCACTACAACAATCTCTTAAACTACACCCTCCTCTGTCAGTACAAACTAATGAGGAATATGTATTTTCCTAGTGGGGGAGTCAAGAGCCATCAGCCTCTATTATATTCCTGCTCTCCCCTCACATCATGTCACTGTGTGTTACCAGCCCAGAGATCTGACCAGTCTCCTCCCCACACTCTCTGGTGTATCTCATACATCAGGAGCCATCAGTCCCTATTATACTCCTGCTCTCCCCCCTCACATCATGTCACTATGTGTTACCAGCCCAGAGATCTGACCAGTCTCCTCCCCACACTCTCTGGTGTATCTCATACATCAGGAACCATCATCCCCTATTATAGTCCTGCTCTCTCCCACTCACATCATGTCACTATGTTACCAGCCCAGAGATCTGACCAGTCTCCTCCCCACACTCTCTGGTGTATCTCATACATCAGGAGCCATCAGCCCCTATTATACTCCTGCTCTCTCCCACTCACATCATGTCACTATGTTACCAGCCCAAAGATCTGACCAGTCTCTTCCCCACACTCTCTGGTGTTTCTCATACATCAGGAGCCATCAGCCCCTATTATACTCCTGCTCCTCCCTCACATCATGTCACTGTGTGTTACCAGCCCAGAGATATGACCAGTCTCCTCCCCACACTCTCTGGTGTATCTCATACATCAGGAGCCATCAGCACCTATTATATTCCTGCTCTCCCCCTCACATCATGTCACTATGTGTTACCAGCCTAGAGATCTGACCAGTCTCTTCCCCACACTCTCTGGTGTATCTCATACATCAGGATCCATCAGCCCCTATTATACTCCTGCTCTCCCCCTCACATCATGTCACTGTGTGTTACCAGCCCAGAGATCTGACCAGTCTCCTCCACACACTCTCTGGTGTATCTCATACATCAGGAGCCATCAGCCCCTATTATACTCCTGCTCTCCCCCTCACATCATGTCACTGTGTGTTACCAGCCCAGAGATCTGACCAGTCTCCTCCCCACACTCTCTGGTGTATCTCATACATCAGGAGCCATCAGCCCCTATTATACTCCTGCTCTCCCCCTCACATCATGTCACTGTGTGTTACCAGCCTAGAGATCTGACCAGTCTCCTCCCAACACTCTCTGGTGTATCTCATACATCAGGAGCCATCAGCCCCTATTATACTCCTGCTCTCCCCCTCACATCATGTCACTGTGTGTTACCAGCCCAGAGATCTGACCAGTCTCCTCCCCACACTCTCTGGTGTATCTCATACATCAGGAGCCATCAGCCCCTATTATACTCCTGCTCTCCCCCTCACATCATGTCACTGTGTGTTACCAGCCCAGAGATCTGACCAGTCTCCTCCCCACACTCTCTGGTGTATCTCATTAATCAGTATCCATCAGCCCCTATTATACTCCTGCTCGCCCCCTCACATCATGTCACTGTGTGTTACCAGCCCAGAGATCTGACCAGTCTCCTCCCCAGACTCTCTGGTGTATCTCATACATCAGGAGACATCAGCCCCTATTATATTCCTGCTCTCCTCTCACATCATCTCACTGTGTTACCAGCCTAGAGATCTGACCAGTCTCCTCCCCACACTCTCTGGTGTATCTCATACATCAGGAGACATCAGCCCCTATTATACTCCTGCTCTCCCCCTCACATCATTTCACTGTGTTACCAGCCTAGAGATCTGACCAGTCTCCTCCCAACACTCTCTGGTGTATCTCATACATCAGGAGCCATCAGCCCCTATTATACTCCTGCTCTCCCCCTCACATCATGTCACTGTGTGTTACCAGCCCAGAGATCTGACCAGTCTCCTCCCCACACTCTCTGGTGTATCTCATACATCAGGAGCCATCAGCCCCTATTATACTCCTGCTCTCCCCCTCACATCATTTCACTGTGTTACCAGCCTAGAGATCTGACCAGTCTCCTCCCCACACTCTCTGGTGTATCTCATACATCAGGAGCCATCAGCCCCTATTATACTCCTGTTCTCCTCCTCACATCATGTCACTGCAGCCATACTATGTGCTAGCAGTACATCTGCCTATGGTATTACATGCCCTGAGAGTGTCACTATTAGCACACGCCGGTCTGTATATAAACCACTTTTCTCTTACGTTCTAGAGGATGCTGGGGTCCATATTAGTACCATGGGGCATAGACGGGCCCACCGGGAGCCACCGGCACCCCAAAAGTCCAACAGTGTGGACTGGGTCCTCCCTCCATGACCCCCCTCCAGACTCAGTTTAGAAAATGTGCCCGGAGGAGCCGGTCACAGCTAGGGGAGATCTACTGAGCTTCTTTAGTAAACATTTTCTCTAACGTCCTAAGTGGATGCTGGGACTCCATAAGGACCATGGGGAATAGCGGCTCCGCAGGAGACTGGACACAACTAAAGAAAGCTTTAGGACTACCTGGTGTGCACTGGCTCCTCCCTCTATGACCCTCCTCCAGACCTCAGTTAGAATTTTGTCGTCCGGTCCCGGAGCCGCGCCTCCGTCCCCCTTACAGAGCCAGAAGCAAGAAGACGTTCCTGGAAATCGGCGGCAGAAGACTTCGGTCTTCATCAAGGTAGCGCACAGCACTGCAGCTGTACTCCATTGCTCCCCATGCACACCTCACACTCCGGCCCTGGGCTGCAATTTAAGTACCTTGCTGGCATAAAAAACACATAATATAGTCATAAAGACTATACATGTGTAAAATACCCCTGCCAGATATATACATAAAAAAGCTGGAGAAGTCCGCCGAAAAAGGGGCGGGGCTATCTCCCTCAGCACACTGGTGTCCGTCTCCGGACACGGCCGCCCTCAAGGAACTTGCTGATAGGAAGCAGGAGGCTATCCTGAAGTCTGTTTATACACACTCAGGCATTATATTGAGACCAGCTATTGCTTCAGCATGGATGTGCAGTGCTGTAGCTGCGTGGTCAGATTCCCTGTCAGAAAATATTGATACCTTAGACAGGGACACTATATTGCTAACCATAGAGCATATAAAAGACGCTGTCTTATACATGAGAGATGCATAGAGGGATATTTGCCGGCTGGCATCTAGAATAAATGCAATGTCCATTTCTGCCAGGAGGGGTTTATGGACTCGGCAGTGGACAGGGGATGCAGATTCTAAAAGGCACATGGAAGTTTTGCCTTAGGGTGAGGAGTTGTTTGGGGATGGTCTCTCGGACCTAGTTTCCACAGCGACAGCTGGGAAATCAGCGTTTTCAACCCATATTCCCTCACAGCCAAAGAAAGCACCGTATTATCAAGTACAGTCCTTTTCGGTCCTTTCTGCCCAGAGGCAGAGGTAGAGGGAAAAAGCTGCAAAATACAGCCAGTTCCCAGGAACAAAAGTCCTCCCCCGCTTCCTCTAAGTCCACAGCATGACGCTGGGGCTCCACTGGCAGAGCCAGGTGCAGTGGGGGCCCGTCTCAAGTACTTCAGCAATCAGTGAGCTTGCTCACGGGTGGATCCCTGGATTCTACAAGTGGTATCTCAGGGATACAAGCTGGAATTCGAGACGTCTCCACCTCGCCGTTTCCTCAAATCTGCCTTGCCAACGACTCCCTTGGACAGGGAGGCAGTGTTGGAGGCAATTCACAAGCTGTATTCGCAGCAGGTGATAGTCAAGGTACCCCCTCCTTCAACAAGGAAGAGGTTACTATTCCACAATGTTTGTGGTACCGAAACCGGACGGTTCGGTGAGACCCATTTTAAATGTGAAATCCTTGAACACGTATATAAAAAGGTGCAAGTTCAAGATGGAATCGCTCAGGGTGGTTATTTCAAGCCTGGAGGAAGGGGATTACATGGTATCACTAGACATCAAGGATGCTTACCTGCATGTCCCCATTTACCCTCCTCACCAGGAGTACCTCAGATTTGTGGTACAGGAATGTCATTACCAATTCCAGACGTTGCCGTTTGGTCTGTCCACGGCACCGAGGGTATTTACCAAGGTAATGGCCGAAATGATGATACTCCTTCGAAAAAAGGGAGTTTTAATTATCCCATACTTGGACGATCTCCTGATAAAGGCGAGGTCCAGGGAACAGTTGTTGATCGGAGTAGCACTAGCTCGGGAAGTGCTACAACAGCACGGCTGGATCCTGAATATTCCAAAGTCGCAGCTAGTTCCTGCAACGCGTCTATTGTTCCTGGGGATGGTTCTGGACACAGAACAGAAAAAGGTGTTTCTCCCGGAGGAGAAGGCCAAGGAGTTGTCATCGCTAGTCAGAGACCTCCTAAAACCAAAACAGGTGTCGGTGCACCACTGCACGCAAGTCCTGGGAAAAATGGTAGCTTCTTACGAAGCAATTCCATTCGGAAGGTTCCATGCAAGGATCTTTCAGTGGGATCTGTTGGACAAGTGGTCCGGATCGCATCTTCAGATGCATCGGATGATAACCCTGTCTTCAAGGACCAGGGTGTCTCTACTGTGGTGGCTGCAGAGTGCTCATCTTTTGGAGGGCCGCAGATTCGGCATACAGGACTGGGTCCTGGTGACCACTGATGCCAGCCTTCGAGGCTGGGGGGCAGTCACTCAGGGAAGACATTTCCAAGGACTATGGTCAAGCCAGGAGATGTCCCTACACATAAATATTCTGGAACTAAGGGCCATTTACAATGCCCTAAGTCAGGCAAGACCCCTGCTTCAAAGCCATCCGGTGCTGATCCAGTCAGACAACATCACGGCGGTCGCCCATGTAAACCGACAGGGCGGCACGAGAAGCAGGGTGGCGATGGCAGAAGCCACAAGGATTCTCCGATGGGCGGAAAATCACGTGTTAGCACTGTCAGCAGTGTTCATTCCGGGAGTGGACAACTGGGAAGCAGACTTCCTCAGCAGGCACGACCTCCACCCGGGAGAGTGGGGACTTCATCCAGAAGTCTTCCGGCTGATTACAAACCGGTGGGAAAGGCCACAGGTGGACATGATGGCGTCCCGCCTCAACAAAAAGCTAGAAAACTATTGCGCCAGGTCAAGGGACCCTCAGGCGATAGCGGTGGACGCTCTAGTGACACCGTGGGTGTACCAGTCGGTTTATGTGTTCCCTCCTCTTCCTCTCATACCCAAGGTACTGAGGATAATAAGAAGGAGAAGAGTAAGAACTATACTCATTGTTCCGGATTGTCCAAGAAGAGCTTGGTACCCAGAACTTCAAGAGATGGACTCAGAGGACCCATGGCATCTACCGCTCAGACAAGACCTGCTGCAGCAGGGACCCTGTCTGTTCCAAGACTTACCGCGGCTGCGTTTGACGGCATGGCGGTTGAACACCGGATCCTAAAGGAAAAGGGCATTCCGGAGGAAGTCATTCCTACGCTGATCAAAGCCAGGAAAAATGTGACCGCAAAACATTATCACCGCATATGGCGGAAATATGTTGCGTGGTGTGAGGCCAGAAATGCCCCAACAGAGGAATTTCAGCTGGGTCGATTCCTGCACTTCCTACAGTCAGGGGTGACTAATGGGCCTCAAATTGGGTTCCATTAAGGTCCAGATTTCGGCTCTGTTGATTTTCTTCCAAAAAGAACTGGCTTCACTGCCTGAAGTTCAAACTTTTGTTAAAGGAGTGCTGCATATTCATCCCCCTTTTGTGCCTCCAGTGGCACCTTGGGATCTCAACGTGGTGTTGGATTTCCTAAAGTCGCATTGGTTTGAGCCACTTAAAACCGTGGAGCTAAAGTATCTCACGTGGAAAGTGGTCATGCTGTTGGCCTTGGCCTCGGCCAGGCGTGTGTCAGAATTGGCGGCTTTGTCATGTAAAAGCCCTTATCTGATTTTCCATATGGATAGGGCGGAATTGAGGACTCGTTCCCAATTCCTGCCTAAGGTGGTATCAGCTTTTCATTTGAACCAACCTATTGTGGTGCCTGTGGCTACTAGGGACTTGGAGGATTCCAAGTTGCTGGACGTAGTCAGGGCCCTGAAAATTTATGTTTCCAGGACGGCTAGAGTCAGGAAAACTGACTCGCTATTTATCCTGTATGCACCCAACAAGCTGGGTGCTCCTGCTTCTAAGCAGACTATTGCTTGCTGGATCTGTAGCACGATTCAGCTTGCACATTCTGCGGCTGGACTGCCGCATCCTAGATCAGTGAAAGCCCATTCCACGAGGAAGGTGGGCTCTTCTTGGGCGGCTGCCCGAGGGGTCTCGGCCTTGCAACTTTGCCGAGCAGCTACTTGGTCGGGGTCAAACACATTTGCATGATTCTACAAGTTTGACACCCTGGCTGAGGAGGACCTAGAGTTCGCTCATTCGGTGCTGCAGAGTCATCCGCACTCTCCCGCCTGTTTGGGAGCTTTGGTATAATCCCCATGGTCCTTACGGAGTCCCAGCATCCACTTAGGACGTTAGAGAAAATAAGATTTTACTCACCGGTAAATCTATTTCTCGTAGTCCGTAGTGGATGCTGGGCGCCCATCCCAAGTGCGGATTGTCTGCAATACTTGTATATAGTTATTGTATTAACGAAAGGGTTATTGTTGAGCCATCTGTTGAGAGGCTCAGTTGTATTCATACTGTTAACTTGGTATAGTATCACGAGTTGTACGGTGTGATTGGTGTGGCTGGTATGAGTCATACCCGGGATTCCAAATCCTTTCCTTATTGTGTCAGCTCTTCCGGGCACAGTGTCCTAACTGAGGTCTGGAGGAGGGTCATAGAGGGAGGAGCCAGTGCACACCAGGTAGTCCTAAATCTTTCTTAGTTGTGCCCAGTCTCCTGCGGAGCCGCTATTCCTCATAGTCCTTACGGAGTCCCAGCATCCACTACGGACTACGAGAAATAGATTTACCGGTGAGTAAAAATAAGAATTTACTTACCGATAATTCTATTTCTCGTAGTCCGTAGTGGATGCTGGGACTCCGTCAGGACCATGGGGAATAGCGGCTCCGCAGGAGACTGGGCACAAAAGTAAAAGCTTTAGGACTACCTGGTGTGCACTGGCTCCTCCCCCTATGACCCTCCTCCAAGCCTCAGTTAAGATACTGTGCCCGGACGAGCGTACACAATAAGGAAGGATTTTTGAATCCCGGGTAAGACTCATACCAGCCACACCAATCACACCGTATAACTTGTGATCTAAACCCAGTTAACAGCATGATAACATGAGGAGCCTCCAGAAAAGATGGCTCACTACAACAAAACCCAAATTTTGGCAACAATAACTATGTACAAGTATTGCAGACAATCCGCACTTGGGATGGGCGCCCAGCATCCACTACGGACTACGAGAAATAGAATTATCGGTAAGTAAATTCTTATTTTCTCTGACGTCCTAGTGGATGCTGGGACTCCGTCAGGACCACGGGGATTATACCAAAGCTCCCAAACGGGCGGGAGAGTGCGGATGACTCTGCAGCACCGAATGAGAGAACTCCAGGTCCTCCTCAGCCAGGGTATCAAATTTGTAGAATTTTGCAAACGTGTTTGCCCCTGACCAAGTAGCTGCTCGGCAAAGTTGTAATGGTCTCAGTGTTACCTAAATGTATGCACAGGTGATGTTATATTACTGCACCGCCCATGTCATCTCTAGTAATCCCGCATGATCTCTCAGTGTTACCTACATGTATGCACAGGCGATGTTATATTACTACACAGCCCATGTCATCTCTAGTAATCCCACATGATCTCTCAGTGTTACCTAAATGTATGCACAGGCGATGTTATATTACTGCACAGCCCATGTCACCTCTAGTAATCCCACATAATCTCTCAGTGTTACCTAAATGTATGCACAGGTGATGTTATATTACTACACAGCCCATGTCACCTCTAGTAATCCCACATGATCTCAGTGTTACCTAAATGTATGCACAGGCGATGTTATATTACTGCACAGCCCATGTCACCTCTAGTAATCCCACATGATCTCAGTGTTACCTAAATGTATGCACAGGCGATGTTATATTACTGCACAGCCCATGTCACCTCTAGTAATCCCACATGATCTCTCAGTGTTACCTAAATGTATGCACAGGTGATGTTATATTACTGCACAGCCCATGTCATCTCTAGTAATCCCACATGTTCTCTCAGTGTTACCTAAATGTATGCACAGGTGATGTTATATTACTGCACAGCCCATGTCACCTCTAGTAATCCCACATGATCTCAGTGTTACCTAAATGTATGCACAGGCGATGTTATATTACTGCACAGCCCATGTCACCTCTAGTAATCCCACATGATCTCAGTGTTACCTAAATGTATGCACAGGCAATGTTATATTACTGCACAGCCCATGTCACCTCTAGTAATCCCACATGATCTCTCAGTGTTACCTAAATGTATGCACAGGCGATGTTATATTACTGCACAGCCCATGTCACCTCTAGTAATCCCACATGATCTCTCAGTGTTACCTAAATGTATGCACAGGCAATGTTATATTACTGCACTGCCCATGTCATCTCTAGTAATCCCACATGATCTCTCAGTGTTACCTAAATGTATGCACAGGCGATGTTATATTACTGCACCGCCCATGTCACCTCTAGTAATCCCACATGATCTCTCAGTGTTACCTAAATGTATGCACAGGCGATGTTATATTACTGCACAGCCCATGTCACCTCTAGTAATCCCACATGATCTCAGTGTTACCTAAATGTATGCACAGGCGATGTTATATTACTGCACAGCCCATGTCACCTCAAGTAATCCCACATGATCTCTCAGTGTTACCTAAATGTATGCACAGGTGATGTAATATTACTGCACAGCCCATGTCACCTCTAGTAATCCCACATGATTTCAGTGTTGCCAAAATGTATGCACAGGCGATGTTATATTACTACACTGCCCATATCACCTCTAGTAATCCCACATGATCTCTCAGTGTTACCTAAATGTATGCACATGCGATGTTATATTACTGCACAGCCCATGTCACCTCTTGTAATCCCACATGATCTCAGTGTTACCTAAATGTATGCACAGGCGATGTCTATATTACTGCACAGCCCATGTCACCTCTAGTAATCCCACATGATCTCTCAGTGTTACCTAAATGTATGCACAGGTGATGTTATATTACTGCACAGCCCATGTCACCTCTAGTAATCCCACATGATCTCAGTGTTACCTAAATGTATGCACAGGTGATGTTATATTACTTTACAGCCCATGTCACCTCTAGTAATCCCACATGTTCTCTCAGTGTTACCTAAATGTATGCACAGGCGATGTTATATTACTGTACAGCCCATGTCACCTCTAGTAATTCCACATTATCCCAGTGTTACCTAAATGTATGCACAGGCGATGTTATATTACTGCACAGCCCATGTCACCTCTAGTAATCCCACATGATCTCTCAGTGTTACCTAAATGTATGCACAGGCGATGTTATATTACTGCACAGCCCATGTCATCTCTAGTAATCCCACATGATCTCAGTGTTACCTAAATGTATGCACAGGCAATGTTATATTACTGCACTGCCCATGTCATCTCTAGTAATCCCACATGATCTCTCAGTGTTACCTAAATGTATGCACAGGCGATGTTATATTACTGCACCGCCCATGTCACCTCTAGTAATCCCACATGATCTCTCAGTGTTACCTAAATGTATGCACAGGCGATGTTATATTACTGCACAGCCCATGTCACCTCTAGTAATCCCACATGATCTCAGTGTTACCTAAATGTATGCACAGGCGATGTTATATTACTGCACAGCCCATGTCACCTCAAGTAATCCCACATGATCTCTCAGTGTTACCTAAATGTATGCACAGGCAATGTTATATTACTGCACAGCCCATGTCACCTCTAGTAATCCCACATGATCTCAGTGTTACCTAAATGTATGCACAGGCAATGTTATATTACTGCACAGCCCATGTCACCTCTAGTAATCCCACATGATCTCAGTGTTACCTAAATGTATGCACAGGCGATGTTATATTACTACACAGCCCATATCACCTCTAGTAATCCCACATGATCTCTCAGTGTTACCTAAATGTATGCACATGCGATGTTATATTACTGCACAGCCCATGTCACCTCTTGTAATCCCACATGATCTCAGTGTTACCTAAATGTATGCACAGGCGATGTCTATATTACTGCACAGCCCATGTCACCTCTAGTAATCCCACATGATCTCAGTGTTACCTAAATGTATGCACAGGCGATGTTATATTACTGCACAGCCCATGTCATCTCTAGTAATCCCACATGATCTCTCAGTGTTACCTACATGTATGCACAGGCGATGTTATATTACTGCACAGCCCATGTCATCTCTAGTAATACCACATGATCTCAGTGTTACCTAAATGTATGCACAGGCGATGTCTATATTACTACACAGCCCATGTCACCTCTTGTAATCCCACATGTTCTCTCAGTGTTACCTAAATGTATGCACAGGAGATGTTATATTACTGCACAGCCCATGTCACCTCTAGTAATCCCACATGATCTCAGTGTTACCTAAATGTATGCACAGGCGATGTTTTATTACTGCACAGCCCATGTCATCTCTAGTAATCCCACATGATCTCTCAGTGTTACCTACATGTATGCACAGGCGATGTTATATTACTGCACAGCCCATGTCATCTCTAGTAATACCACATGATCTCAGTGTTACCTAAATGTATGCACAGGCGATGTCTATATTACTACACAGCCCATGTCACCTCTTGTAATCCCACATGTTCTCTCAGTGTTACCTAAATGTATGCACAGGAGATGTTATATTACTGCACAGCCCATGTCACCTCTAGTAATCCCACATGATCTCTCAGTGTTACCTAAATGTATGCACAGGTGATGTTATATTACTGCACAGCCCATGTCACCTCTAGTAATCCCACATGATCTCAGTGTTACCTAAATGTATGCACAGGTGATGTTATATTACTTTACAGCCCATGTCACCTCTAGTAATCCCACATGTTCTCTCAGTGTTACCTAAATGTATGCACAGGCGATGTTATATTACTGTACAGCCCATGTCACCTCTAGTAATTCCACATTATCCCAGTGTTACCTAAATGTATGCACAGGCGATGTTATATTACTGCACAGCCCATGTCACCTCTAGTAATCCCACATGATCTCTCAGTGTTACCTAAATGTATGCACAGGTGATGTTATATTACTGCACAGCCCATGTCATCTCTAGTAATCCCACATGATCTCAGTGTTATCTAAATGTATGCACAGGTGATGTTATATTACTGCACAGCCCATGTCACCTCTAGTAATCCCACATGTTCTCTCAGTGTTACCTAAATGTATGCACAGGTGATGTTATATTACTGCACAGCCCATGTCACCTCTAGTAATCCCACATGATCTCAGTGTTACCTAAATGTATGCACAGGCGATGTTATATTACTGCACAGCCCATGTCACCTCTAGTAATACCACATGATCTCTCAGTGTTACCTAAATGTATGCACAGGCGATGTTATATTACTGCACAGCCCATGTCACCTCTAGTAATACCACATGATCTCTCAGTGTTACCTAAATGTATGCACAGGCAATGTTATATTACTGCACTGCCCATGTCATCTCTAGTAAGCCCACATGATCTCTCAGTGTTACCTAAATGTATGCACAGGCGATGTTATATTACTGCACAGCCCATGTCACCTCTAGTAATCCCACATGATCTCAGTGTTACCTAAATGTATGCACAGGCGATGTTATATTACTGCACAGCCCATGTCACCTCAAGTAATCCCACATGATCTCTCAGTGTTACCTAAATGTATGCACAGGCAATGTTATATTACTGCACAGCCCATGTCACCTCTAGTAATCCCACATGATCTCAGTGTTACCTAAATGTATGCACAGGCAATGTTATATTACTGCACAGCCCATGTCACCTCTAGTAATCCCACATGATCTCAGTGTTACCTAAATGTATGCACAGGCGATGTTATATTACTACACAGCCCATATCACCTCTAGTAATCCCACATGATCTCTCAGTGTTACCTAAATGTATGCACATGCGATGTTATATTACTGCACAGCCCATGTCACCTCTTGTAATCCCACATGATCTCAGTGTTACCTAAATGTATGCACAGGCGATGTCTATATTACTGCACAGCCCATGTCACCTCTAGTAATCCCACATGATCTCAGTGTTACCTAAATGTATGCACAGGCGATGTTATATTACTGCACAGCCCATGTCATCTCTAGTAATCCCACATGATCTCTCAGTGTTACCTACATGTATGCACAGGCGATGTTATATTACTGCACAGCCCATGTCATCTCTAGTAATACCACATGATCTCAGTGTTACCTAAATGTATGCACAGGCGATGTCTATATTACTACACAGCCCATGTCACCTCTTGTAATCCCACATGTTCTCTCAGTGTTACCTAAATGTATGCACAGGAGATGTTATATTACTGCACAGCCCATGTCACCTCTAGTAATCCCACATGATCTCTCAGTGTTACCTAAATGTATGCACAGGTGATGTTATATTACTGCACAGCCCATGTCACCTCTAGTAATCCCACATGATCTCAGTGTTACCTAAATGTATGCACAGGTGATGTTATATTACTTTACAGCCCATGTCACCTCTAGTAATCCCACATGTTCTCTCAGTGTTACCTAAATGTATGCACAGGCGATGTTATATTACTGTACAGCCCATGTCACCTCTAGTAATTCCACATTATCCCAGTGTTACCTAAATGTATGCACAGGCGATGTTATATTACTGCACAGCCCATGTCACCTCTAGTAATCCCACATGATCTCAGTGTTACCTAAATGTATGCACAGGCGATGTTATATTGCTGTACAGCCCATGTCACCTCTAGTAATTCCACATTATCCCAGTGTTACCTAAATGTATGCACAGGCGATGTTATATTACTGCACAGCCCATGTCACCTCTAGTAATCCCACATGATCTCAGTGTTACCTAAATGTATGCACAGGTGATGTTATATTACTGCACAGCCCATGTCACCTCTAGGAATCCCACATGTTCTCTGTGTTACCTAAATGTATGCACAGGAGATGTTATATTACTACACAGCCCATGTCATCTCTAGTAATCCCACATGATCTCTCAGTGTTACCTAAATGTATGCACAGGCGATGTTATATTACTGCACAGCCCATGTCACCTCAAGTAATACCACATGATCTCAGTGTTACCTAAATGTATGCACAGGTGATGTTATATTACTGCACGGCCCATGTCACCTCTAGTAATCCAACATGATCTCTCAGTGTTACCTAAATGTATGCACAGGCGATGTTATATTACTGCACAGCCCATGTCACCTCTAGTAATCCCACATGATCTCTCAGTGTTACCTAAATGTATGCACAGGTGATGTAATATTACTGCACAGCCCATGTCACCTCTAGTAATCCCACATGATCTCAGTGTTACCTAAATGTATGCACAGGCGATGTTATTTTACTACACAGCCCATGTCACCTCTAGTAATACCACATGATCTCTCAGTTTTACCTAAATGTATGCACAGGCGATGTTATATTACTGCATAGACCATGTCACCTCTAGTAATACCACATGATCTCTCAGTTTTACCTAAATGTATGCACGGGCGATGTTATATTACTGCATAGACCATGTCACCTCTAGTAATCCCACATGATCTCAGTGTTACCTAAATGTATGCACGGGCGATGTTATATTACTGCACAGCACATGTCACCTCTAGTAATCCCACATGATCTCTCAGTGTTACCTAAATGTATGCACAGGCGATGTTATATTACTACACAGCCCATGTCATCTCTAGTAATCCCACATGATCTCTCAGTGTTACCTAAATGTATGCACAGGTGATGTTATATTACTGCACAGCCCATGTCATCTCTAGTAATCCCACATGTTCTCTCAGTGTTACCTAAATGTATGCACAGGCGATGTTCTATTACTGCACAGCCCATGTCACCTCTAGTAATCCCACATGTTCTCACAGTGTAACCTAAATGTATGCACAGGCGATGTTATATTACTGCACAGCCCATGTCACCTCTAGTAATCCCACATGATCTCTCGGTGTTACCTAAATGTATGCACAGGCGATGTTATATTACTGCACAGCCCATGTCACCTCTAGTAATCCCACATGATCTCTCGGTGTTACCTAAATGTATGCACAGGCGATGTTATATTACTGCACAGCCCATGTCACCTCTAGTAATCCCACATGATCTCAGTGTTACCAAAATGTATGCACAGGCGATGTTATATTACTACACAGCCCATATCACCTCTAGTAATCCCACATGATCTTTCAGTGTTACCAAAATGTATGCACAAGCAATGTTATATTACTGCACAGCCCATGTCACCTCTAGTAATCCCACATGATCTCTCAGTGTTACCTAAATGTATGCACAGGCAATGTTATATTACTGCACAGCCCATGTCACCTCTAGTAATCCCACATGATCTCTCAGTGTTACCTAAATGTATGCACAGGCGATGTTATATTACTGCACAGCCCATGTCACCTCTAAAAATCCCACATGGTCTCAGTGTTATCTAAATGTATGCACAGGAGATGTTATATTACTACACAGCCCATATCACCTCTAGTAATCCCACATGTTCTCTCAGTGTTACCTAAATGTATGCACAGGTGATGTTATTTTACTGCATAGCCCATGTCACCTCTAGTAATCCCACATGTTCTCTCAGTGTTACCTAAATGTATGTTAGGGTCTCCTGCCCTGTGCTGCCACGTCGTCATGGCAATCGGGAGACAAGTGCTTGTGGAGTAACCTGGGCGCAGCTGATACTCCGGTTCGGGTCTTTTGCTGTGCAGTGGTTATAGGCTCTGTGCACGGCAGGGGATCCGGTGCTGGTTTTTGTGCTCACAGTCTGTGAGGTCTGAGTGGGGCGTGGACAGCACCTGCTTTATAAGGCCTCTTTTCAGGGTAAGCAGATGCTGCTGAATCTTTGTTGGTTAGTCAGTTCATGAAAGTTAGCCAGTACTGTGTAGCTTTGTATTTGTTTGTTGCTTACTGCAAATAGGCCTGGGAATTTGGTATTACACTCTGCCAATCCAGACCTAGCAGTAAGACTGGAGTCAGTCGTTTAGCTTGCTGGGGTTCTGTTACTACTCTGTGAACTTAGCAAGTTTGCGGCTGTATTCTAAGACTTGCCTGTCTAATCCTGTCTCACTGTGCTAGGTGTCAGGGGTCAGTTTAGTGGCAGTAAGCTAAAACCTGTGCACTGCAAGTGAGAATTAGGATTGTGGAGACTCTCCTTGTGTCTATCATTCCATCTCTGACCAAGGAGTTTACTGCCACACCCGTTGGTAACCCTTTAGGGTTTTGCTGTTGCCCTTAGCAACAGCATTTCGGGTTCTCTACGTATTAAAACACAACATCTTGCTTTTTCCATCTGAGCAGTTCTAATACAAGGGAGATACCCAGTTCCTTAGCCTCTGGGCTTCTCTGTTCACTTTGTGTGTATTTTGTTACCCTATCACCTTCTGTGTACGTTATGTCATTTTCCCCAGTTTGTCTGTGAGACCATTTGTTTTGCATAACAGCTCAAACACCAGTACATTCCTGCAGACACTGGAGTGCATAACAGTTCTGACACCAGTACTTTCCTGCAGGCACTGGTGTGCATAACATATTCAGCAGCCTAATACTCCTGTTGAAATTTTGTGGGAATATGGAGCATACCCCTCAAAATACGTTGCAACAGGTGGTCGATCAGGTGCAGGTCCTGACTCGACAATTTAATGATTTGTCCATTAAAATGCACACCTCCCAGGCTGCTGGCGGAGCTCCCGCAGCAGCAGCACCTGCAGGGGTTAAGGAGCCGAAAGTAAATCTCCCGGATCGTTTTTCTGGAGATTGCTCGCAGTTCTTTTGTTTCAAGGAGAGCTGCAAGCTATACTTCCGGCTTAGGCCTCAGTCTTCTGGGTCGGAGATTCAGCGGGTGGGCATAGTGATTTCCTTGCTACAAGGAGACCCACAGGTCTGGGCATATGGGTTGCAGCCTGACTGTCCGTCGCTTTAAAGTGTTGATGCTTTTTTTTACGGCACTGGGCATGTTGTATGATGACCCTGACAAGACGGCCTCAACCGAGGCTCAGATTTCGATCCTTAAGCAAGGGCGAAGGCCAGTTGAGGTTTACTGTTCGGAGTTTCGGAGGTTGGCCCATGATACCCAGTGGAATGACCCAGCCCTGAGACACCAGTACCGAAGAGGTCTTTCTAACCAGATAAAGGACCAACTGGTACAATATCCCTTGCCTGATAGTTTGGATCAGCTCATGCAGTTATCCATCCGGGTGGATAGACGGCTGAGAGAGCGTAGGCTTGAGTAGATAAAGTCAACCTTTCTGTCAAACTTGACAGTTGTTAACGCCCCCTTGCCCTAGGACCCGCCCCCTTTTAATATTAAATGATAGTGTTTTATATCGCTTAATATAAAATTAATATAAATTTATAGTGTTCGATATTAAAACGTATTAAAAATTGTCGCGTAACACCAGTCGCAGAGTGTCAAGCAGCACCAGTCGCAGAATGTCACATATGACACACACTTTAAAATACATCTTTTTTTTTTTTTTTTTTTGTAACACAAAATGTTCTTACATTCCAGCAGCTGAAACTTCATGAGTCACACATGTTACAGTTTTAAAAAGGATAATCACTAATGACCGTGTCACAAAGGTCATTTTAAATGCTCAGAAACCCCTCAGAAGCCACGATGTACAATTTAACCATGACCATTCTTAGAAGCAAGGGTTCATCACACATGGCACTAATTTAAAAGGTCATTTTAAAATGTCACAAAGGTCATTTTAAATGCTCAGAAACCCTCAGAAGCCACGATGTACAATTTAACCATGAACATTCTTAGAAGCAAGGGTTCATCACACATGGTACTAATTTAAAAGGTCATTTTAAATGTCACAGAAACCCCTCAGAAGCACGATGTGCAAATTTGACCATGACCATTGCTTATAATTTGACCATGACCATTTTCGATTGTTATCTCTGTAGAGGAACATTAGCACCACCTACAGGTTTATGTGTTGACTCAAATCGGATTTTTCCATCTTTTGGATTAATTACATACCATAATGAGATATCATGGTGATGGGTCCTAATCAAAACCATTTTCGATTGTTATCTCTGTAGAGGAACATTAGCACCACCTACAGGTTTATGTGTTGACTCAAATCGGATTTTTCCAACTTTTGGATTCATTACATACCATAATGAGATATCATGGTGATGGGTCCTAATCAAATCAGTAAGCCCGTGTATATTTATGGAATCATAAAATAATTTTGTATTCATGTACAAAGACAATATTTTTTGTAATTTTAGCTACAAATCAGTAAGCCAGTGTATATTTATGGAATCATAAAATAATTTTGTATTCATGCACATTAGTTCATAAGAACTTCTGTATAATGCTTTTTATAAATTCATTTTATTATTAAATAATTTATGCGCTTTTTATGAGCCTCATATTCTACAGTATAAGATATACCCATTTGGAATGACTTCCATTCAATCTATACAAGTAGTTTAGACCACTCAGGATTTTTATTTTTTATTTATTTATTTATTTTTTTTTCTTCTGTATATATAATATAAATGTATTTGGTATGCGTTTGATGCTCTGTGTATGACATTTAAGAAACAGCTAAAAGATTATATCTTTATTGTAACTGAAAATATTTATCACATTTACTAAATTATAGACTAGAATTTATATATTTAAAAGTCCCGCCCAAGCATCTTGGAAATGTGGGACGGCGTACCACAGGTTGGTGGGGGCCATATGGCTCACAGCCAGTGTTATAAGAACAGACCACATCACTGAAGTGCACTGAGAAGAAGAAATTTCAACTGAAGCTGCACAGCTATACACACGTGAAGACATTATGGTAAGTGTTATTATTATTATTATTATTATCATAATTATTATTATTATTATTATATTTATACATATTGCATTTTTTATTTTATTTATTTATTTATTTTATTTTACAAATATGGCTCTGAAGGCTGTTTAAATATGTTGTTTCTATGCCGCGATATACACACTGTTACACGATTCTGTCCTGTCATTGCATCCTTTGTTTTTAGGCATACATGTATAATATGTTAATATTTCAAACCTATTGGACAGTTGCAAATCGCAGTATGCACTCATATGTGAAATGCATCGCTAAACAGCAACATCAATGCGATGCATTGTAACACATAGAACATATAGTTTTAATAATGTGGCTGTCTGAATGTTATTTAAATATGTGGTAATAGCGACATCTAGTGGTTCATTTTGGGAATGCGCCAACACAATATTTCAACTAATTCGTTTGATAGATATTAACCGTCTCTCATTTTCATTATTGGTTCAGAGACAGACAATGCAGAACATCAACAGCAAAAGATTATTATTATTATTATTATCATAATTATTATTATTATTATTATTATTATATTTATACATATTGCATTTTTTATTTTATTTATTTATTTATTTATTTTATTTTACAAATATGGCTCTGAATGCTGTTTAAATATGTTGTTTCTATGCCGCGATATACACACTGTTACACGATTCTGTCCTGCCATTGCATCCTTTGTTTTTAGGCATACATGTATAATATGTTAATATTTCAAACCTATTGGACAGTTGCAAATCGCAGTATGCACTCATATGTGAAATGCATCGCTAAACAGCAACATCAATGCGATGCATTGTAACACATAGAACATATAGTTTTAATAATGTGGCTGTCTGAATGTTATTTAAATATGTGGTAATAGCGACATCTAGTGGTTCATTTTGGGAATGCGCCAACACAATATTTCAACTAATTCGTTTGATAGATATTAACCGTCTCTCATTTTCATTATTGGTTCAGAGACAGACAATGCAGAACATCAACAACAAAAACACTTTCATGGTTAGAAACAGATCTTCTTCTTCTGATGATGATGATGCTTTGCCAAGTTATCAAACCTCTCAAAGTAAGCTATGTCTATAAAGGACATTGACGCGTTTTTATTTATATTTCAAGTTTAAATAGTATGAAATTATAGTCAAGGTCTACAATTTGTTCATTTTTAAAAGTTTAAATAGTATGAACGTACAACAGTCTGGATACATTGATAAGTAATTATTAAATAGTAATTATTAAATAATTATTATTTTCTCATTTTTATTTCCCCCGATTTGACAGTAATCACAAATACAGAGAATCTCGATTTGTCTGTTGATAGTCCCTTTGGCTTAGACTTCAGCGCTATACCGGATTTTAATAATATTTTGGAATTGGCGCCAGATTGTGAGTAACATGATATCTTTATTTATTTTTTATTTTATTTTTTATTTTTTATTTTTATTTTTTATTTATTTATTTATTTTTCCACGGCTAAAGAATTAAAAATAAACCTTGTACAGTTGTGCTGATTTGTTGTCAACTGTACACACTTTATATTCTCAGTAATGAATCGCTTTTTCATGTTATTCTAATTTTATACCGTATGTAATATTTTTTATTTTTTTATTTTTATTTTTCATTTTTCACCGGTTAAAGATGCCACAAAAATGGATGATGCGACGGCTGATGTTATTCTACGGGATATATTGAACAAACCTGATTATTGTCACAACACATCTATACAGAACAGCAATGTTGTTGATGAGCAACCGTTTTTCCCACACGCGACAGGGGGTCGTGCTAAAACATTCGAATATAAAGCAGGTGTGTAATCAAGCACTGTTATATGGTATATTGTTATGCGTTGATTTAAATGCTGATTTTCAGGCAGCGTTGTTTAGATTTATTTTATAATATAGGTATTACAGATGAGGCTGTAGCAATGCGTTATGCGCCGACGATACCATCAGGATGTGATTCAGTAGCGCAAATACACCGTCTTAGTACAAGCGGGAAAATATCAAAACGCACAACCGCCGCTGAAACGGAAAGCCATCAATTCGCAGCAGCAGGTGTGTAATCAAACGCTGTTATATGGTATATTGTTATGCGGTGATTTAAATACTGATTTACATGCAGAGTCGTTTATATTTATTTTATAATATATGTATTACAGATGATGCTGTAGCAAGACGCTATGCTCCTTTGATACCAACAGTCAGTGATACATGCTCGCAGATACACAGGCCTAGTACAAGCGGGAAAATATCAAAACGCACAACCGCCGCTGAAGCGGAGAACCATCAATTCGTAACGCCGGCAATTGTACATAAGAACGTTGCTAGGTCATCAGTTATGGCTGTGCATAACGGCTGTATCGTACCGAACAAACGAAAGCCGGCTCGACCAAGAACGAATGAGAGAAGTCATAATTCAACATTTACAGATCTGAAAAGAAAATTGTCATATTCCGAAAATGATAAGCCACAACGGAGAAGGATCGCGTTACAAACTGTATCATGCGTAAGTAATGATGTTGCTGTAACATCAAAACACACAGCGTTTAACACTGCAGACCGGGATGTCGCTGGTAATACAAAGACTGTAAAGGTTAAGAGGGCATCGCGTCTCTCAAGAAGTAATGTTAAGCAATTGTCGCAATCCGCTGTAATCACAATTCCAGATACACAGGTTTGTTCTGAAACAGAAACAAGGCACATAGCAGGCATTGGTTTGTTATCAAATATTGACTCAAGAAGTAATGTTAAGCAATTGTCGCAATCCGATGTCATCACTATTACCGATACACAGGATTGCTCTGAAACAGAAACAAGACACATAGCCGGTAATCCTGTGATATCAGATATTGATGACATAAATGGGCAAGAGCTTATTACAAATTGTGTAGAGTCAACGACACAAGATCCGCAGAATAGCTCTGATGAAGTATTATCAGCCGTTGCAGGAATACCTGGTAATACTACAACGGTTGATTGTGTAACATCAATGCCCAATATTTTTACAACGACAGCCCTGGTACACGCATCGGCTGATGCTTGTGTACCGGCGCGAGGGCTAGCGCCCGACATAGTTGATGAATGTCAAAATTCAGAACAATTAGGCCAAGACGCTGAAATACAATTTTACGCGTTGTTGGGTAAGATACGGGAAGATGTTGAGAACATGGGCGTAAAAGCCGGATATTTGTTAAAACACATTAAAGGTGTGTGCCACGGTAGTAAATGTAAACAAGACATTGTTAAAGAAGTTGTTGAGACGTATATGAATGTCATGTCAAAATACATAGATCGGTCGGTTAAGACAACTGAATTTATTAAAGCCAACATACATCATTTTGCAGAAATAAATGAAACTGATCCGTGACTAGGCATGCTAGGCAATGGTTTGAAACGTGTTTTAAATTTAAATGACTGTAAAAAAAAACCACGAATTAAACCTTGTTTAACATACAAGATCTCACAGTTATTCCGACGCGCAAAGGTGAAACAGGCTGTAACAACATTAATCAGATCGAGAAAGCGCAAGCGGCACAGGGAACATGCGGTAGGTGGTCAATTGAGAAAACGCAAGCGTCACAGGGTACATGTGGTAGGAGGTCAGCACAGTGCGAGGCATGTAGATTTAGATCAATCTCCACCCCATGCATTACCGAATGACGAATCACAGGCTGACAATATTGAGCGCGATGCAAGCCCCATATATGATGATGCAGGCCGTGTTGAGTCACCCGGTAATGACGAAGGTCGGCAACATGTATACTTAGAAGCAATTAACCGCTATGAACGACAACGACCGAATTTCAGAGCCGTTGAGTACCACAATCACTATCGGTTTGTTAATTTGGATAGGGTTACATCATTTGTAGAGGGAGTTCGAGCCATTCATACGGCTATACAGGCCATGCTCGATGATGTCCTTGCGGGCGTGGATCCTGCCGACCGCGTTCAGCTTAGATTGGAGGGGGGTGGGTTACACAATGCCATCTATTCGCATCGTAAGCCGCAAGAAACATTAGACGCTGCCAGTTTTTTGAATCAGATTACAAACACGCTTCAAAGTAACGCTGAATTCTTATTATCCACAGGCTTAAGATTTGTGATCAGTATTTTTAAAAACAGGCAGGGTCTGGTTTGACTGGGCGTAGTTTACAGCGCCTGCCCCAAAGTTTAATAATAGATAAAAGAAAGAGATATCTCTATGACTTCAGACGCGTAGGTAATAACCTGTGTTTGGCCGCTAGCGTCTGTAAACTTCTGGATAAAGGTAACAATGCCGATGATCATGTAATACAGGAGAGAGCGATCCAACTACATAAAGCTTTGAATCTGCCGCTTGATAAAGCGGTCAGCTTTAGCGATGTTGCAATTTTTGAAAATTATTTAAAAGTATCCATCAATCTCCTCTATTACAGTCAAGGGTCTTGGAAATACTACAGTGCAGACAGTCGTTACAAAGACACGATCTTTGTGCTATATCACGATTGTCACTTTTATGGGATACTCGATATCAAAGCGTTTCTTGGTGCCCGATATTACTGCGTCCGTTGTCATAGCGCTTACCATCATAGAAATAATCACGATTGTCTTTTCTTTTGTAAGGCTTGTCACAGGCCGGCTTGTATTGACGACGGTGTGACGGCTTTAAGGTGTTCGGTGTGTAGGGTATTTTGTCGATCAAACGAGTGTTTAGAGCTACACAAAGCTTTAGCTCTTGATCACAAAATATCCTGTCTTGAACATGTATATTGTGACAAGTGTTGTCTCTACAGGCGAACAGATCATAACTGCAGAGGCCTAAAGTGCCCCATTTGTAAGGTGTTCGTTGATGGGTTTTCGAACCATTTGTGCTATATACAAACCATCAAGCCGGAAGAGCCCACAAAGAAATACATCTTTTATGATTTTGAGTGTATGCAGGAGACGGGTGTGCACATACCAAACTACTGTTACGCTTTAACATTAACGGGTGAGAAAGACTGGGAGTTTAAGGGTGTTGCGTGTATCGAAGACTTTGTAAAGACGTTCATGAAACCAAAATTTGAGCATTACACATTCATAGCCCATAATGCAGGTCGCTATGATGCATATTTTGTGCTGCGCCAGCTGATTAAGGAGAAATTAAAGATTGAATTATTATCTAGAGGCGGCAACATAATGTGCATCACGGTAAAAGATTTGAAGATAAGATTTATCGACTCTTTAAATTTTTTACCCATGCGGCTTAGCAAGTTACCAAAGGCGATGGGGTTTGACGGTACCAAAGGTTATTTCCCACATTTTTTTAACACAGCTGATAACCAAAATTACATAGGAACTATGCCGTCAATAGAGTATTTTGGTCCACAATACATGATGCCTGATGAATTATCTGAGTTTACAGCTTGGTATAAACAGTGTGTACACAAACCGTTTAACTTTCAAAAAGAGCTCGTGCGATATTGTAAAGACGATGTGAAAATATTACAAAAAGCTTGTGATGCTTTCAGATCTGCTGTTATAGACATGACAGAACAGGAGTTTCTAATAACAAAGAAAAAAAATAGGTTGTGGTTAAACGTCACATCGAGGCTTTTCAATTAGTCACGTTGGCGAGCGTATGCATGGCCATGTACCGGTGTAAATTTTTACAGGAAAAGACACTGGCGCTTGTACCGGGTGATAACTATCACAAGACGCAGAAGCGTTACTCAACGCCCGCCATACAGTGGTTAATGTACATAGAACACAAAGAAGGGGTGAGTATAAGACACGCTTTACAAGGGGGTGAGAAGAAAGTTGGTAAATACAGCCTGGATGGTTATGCCGTGATTAACGGCACACCAACTGCATTTGAATTCCAAGGTTGTTTTTACCACGGCTGTGGTGCTTGTTACAACGCCGATGATAAAAACAAACTGACTAAAACGACCTACGGTCAATTACACCACAAGACGCAGGTAAAGTTGCACTACCTTAAACGTTGTGGATTTCAGATACGTGAAATCTGGGGTTGTGAATGGAAGTCTATGCTAGATTCTGATGCGGATCTACAGGCTTTTCTGAAGGGTAAAGATTTACCCGAACCCTTATCAATTGCCGGCGTTACGAATTGATGGTTCTCCGCTTCAGCGGCGGTTGTGCGTTTTGATATTTTCCCGCTTGTACTAGGCCTGTGTATCTGCGAGCATGTATCACTGACTGTTGGTATCAAAGGAGCATAGCGTCTTGCTACAGCATCATCTGTAATACATATATTATAAAATAAATATAAACGACTCTGCATGTAAATCAGTATTTAAATCACCGCATAACAATATACCATATAACAGCGTTTGATTACACACCTGCTGCTGCGAATTGATGGCTTTCCGTTTCAGCGGCGGTTGTGCGTTTTGATATTTTCCCGCTTGTACTAAGACGGTGTATTTGCGCTACTGAATCACATCCTGATGGTATCGTCGGCGCATAACGCATTGCTACAGCCTCATCTGTAATACCTATATTATAAAATAAATCTAAACAACGCTGCCTGAAAATCAGCATTTAAATCAACGCATAACAATATACCATATAACAGTGCTTGATTACACACCTGCTTTATATTCGAATGTTTTAGCACGACCCCCTGTCGCGTGTGGGAAAAACGGTTGCTCATCAACAACATTGCTGTTCTGTATAGATGTGTTGTGACAATAATCAGGTTTGTTCAATATATCCCGTAGAATAACATCAGCCGTCGCATCATCCATTTTTGTGGCATCTTTAACCGGTGAAAAATGAAAAATAAAAATAAAAAAATAAAAAATATTACATACGGTATAAAATTAGAATAACATGAAAAAGCGATTCATTACTGAGAATATAAAGTGTGTACAGTTGACAACAAATCAGCACAACTGTACAAGGTTTATTTTTAATTCTTTAGCCGTGGAAAAATAAATAAATAAATAAAAAATAAAAATAAAAAATAAAAAATAAAATAAAAAATAAATAAAGATATCATGTTACTCACAATCTGGCGCCAATTCCAAAATATTATTAAAATCCGGTATAGCGCTGAAGTCTAAGCCAAAGGGACTATCAACAGACAAATCGAGATTCTCTGTATTTGTGATTACTGTCAAATCGGGGGAAATAAAAATGAGAAAATAATAATTATTTAATAATTACTATTTAATAATTACTTATCAATGTATCCAGACTGTTGTACGTTCATACTATTTAAACTTTTAAAAATGAACAAATTGTAGACCTTGACTATAATTTCATACTATTTAAACTTGAAATATAAATAAAAACGCGTCAATGTCCTTTATAGACATAGCTTACTTTGAGAGGTTTGATAACTTGGCAAAGCATCATCATCATCAGAAGAAGAAGATCTGTTTCTAACCATGAAAGTGTTTTTGTTGTTGATGTTCTGCATTGTCTGTCTCTGAACCAATAATGAAAATGAGAGACGGTTAATATCTATCAAACGAATTAGTTGAAATATTGTGTTGGCGCATTCCCAAAATGAACCACTAGATGTCGCTATTACCACATATTTAAATAACATTCAGACAGCCACATTATTAAAACTATATGTTCTATGTGTTACAATGCATCGCATTGATGTTGCTGTTTAGCGATGCATTTCACATATGAGTGCATACTGCGATTTGCAACTGTCCAATAGGTTTGAAATATTAACATATTATACATGTATGCCTAAAAACAAAGGATGCAATGGCAGGACAGAATCGTGTAACAGTGTGTATATCGCGGCATAGAAACAACATATTTAAACAGCATTCAGAGCCATATTTGTAAAATAAAATAAATAAATAAATAAATAAAATAAAAAATGCAATATGTATAAATATAATAATAATAATAATAATAATAATTATGATAATAATAATAATAATAATCTTTTGCTGTTGATGTTCTGCATTGTCTGTCTCTGAACCAATAATGAAAATGAGAGACGGTTAATATCTATCAAACGAATTAGTTGAAATATTGTGTTGGCGCATTCCCAAAATGAACCACTAGATGTCGCTATTACCACATATTTAAATAACATTCAGACAGCCACATTATTAAAACTATATGTTCTATGTGTTACAATGCATCGCATTGATGTTGCTGTTTAGCGATGCATTTCACATATGAGTGCATACTGCGATTTGCAACTGTCCAATAGGTTTGAAATATTAACATATTATACATGTATGCCTAAAAACAAAGGATGCAATGACAGGACAGAATCGTGTAACAGTGTGTATATCGCGGCATAGAAACAACATATTTAAACAGCCTTCAGAGCCATATTTGTAAAATAAAATAAATAAATAAATAAAATAAAAAATGCAATATGTATAAATATAATAATAATAATAATAATAATTATGATAATAATAATAATAATAATAATAACACTTACCATAATGTCTTCACGTGTGTATAGCTGTGCAGCTTCAGTTGAAATTTCTTCTTCTCAGTGCACTTCAGTGATGTGGTCTGTTCTTATAACACTGGCTGTGAGCCATATGGCCCCCACCAACCTGTGGTACGCCGTCCCACATTTCCAAGATGCTTGGGCGGGACTTTTAAATATATAAATTCTAGTCTATAATTTAGTAAATGTGATAAATATTTTCAGTTACAATAAAGATATAATCTTTTAGCTGTTTCTTAAATGTCATACACAGAGCATCAAACGCATACCAAATACATTTATATTATATATACAGAAGAAAAATAAATAAATAAATAAATAAAAAATAAAAATCCTGAGTGGTCTAAACTACTTGTATAGATTGAATGGAAGTCATTCCAAATGGGTATATCTTATACTGTAGAATATGAGGCTCATAAAAAGCGCATAAATTATTTAATAATAAAATGAATTTATAAAAAGCATTATACAGAAGTTCTTATGAACTAATGTGCATGAATACAAAATTATTTTATGATTCCATAAATATACACTGGCTTACTGATTTGTAGCTAAAATTACAAAAAATATTGTCTTTGTACATGAATACAAAATTATTTTATGATTCCATAAATATACACGGGCTTACTGATTTGATTAGGACCCATCACCATGATATCTCATTATGGTATGTAATGAATCCAAAAGTTGGAAAAATCCGATTTGAGTCAACACATAAACCTGTAGGTGGTGCTAATGTTCCTCTACAGAGATAACAATCGAAAATGGTTTTGATTAGGACCCATCACCATGATATCTCATTATGGTATGTAATTAATCCAAAAGATGGAAAAATCCGATTTGAGTCAACACATAAACCTGTAGGTGGTGCTAATGTTCCTCTACAGAGATAACAATCGAAAATGGTCATGGTCAAATTATAAGCAATGGTCATGGTCAAATTTGCACATCGTGCTTCTGAGGGGTTTCTGTGACATTTAAAATGACCTTTTAAATTAGTACCATGTGTGATGAACCCTTGCTTCTAAGAATGTTCATGGTTAAATTGTACATCGTGGCTTCTGAGGGTTTCTGAGCATTTAAAATGACCTTTGTGACATTTTAAAATGACCTTTTAAATTAGTGCCATGTGTGATGAACCCTTGCTTCTAAGAATGGTCATGGTTAAATTGTACATCGTGGCTTCTGAGGGGTTTCTGAGCATTTAAAATGACCTTTGTGACACGGTCATTAGTGATTATCCTTTTTAAAACTGTAACATGTGTGACTCATGAAGTTTCAGCTGCTGGAATGTAAGAACATTTTGTGTTACAAAAAAAAAAAAAAAAAAGATGTATTTTAAAGTGTGTGTCATATGTGACATTCTGCGACTGGTGCTGCTTGACACTCTGCGACTGGTGTTACGCGACAATTTTTAATACGTTTTAATATCGAACACTATAAATTTATATTAATTTTATATTAAGCGATATAAAACACTCATTTAATATTAAAAGGGGCGGGTCCTAGGGTAAGGGGGCGTTAACAACTGTCAAGTTTGACAGAAAGGTTGACTTTATCTACTGGGTTGAAAGGGAGACTGAGATTTCCTTCCTTCCCAAGGGAACCTCAGACTCTGAGGAATTTTCTGAGGAGCCTATGCAGATTGGGGTTACCCGCCTCTCCTCGCGTGAGAAGACGCGGAGGAGACAGCAGGGGTTGTGTTTGTACTGTGGGAATAAAGGTCATGTGGTAGTATCATGCCCAGAAAAGCCGGAAAACTTCAGGGCCTGAGGGTGATGGGAAATATCCTGTCAGGCCAGAAGTCAGAATTTCCCAAGAAGACTTTTATCATTCCGGTGACCTTGAAGATCCTCGGTCAAACTGTCAAGACTGAGGCCTTTGTGGACAGTGGGGCCAACGGGGTTTTTATGGACCGCCAATTTGCCCTGAAATACTCTGTTCCCTTAGTACCCTTGGCATCGGAAATTGAGATTTGTGGGTTAAACGGGGAACCATTATCCCAAGGTAAAATTACCTCTTGCACTAGCCAGATTTCTTTGTTTATTGGAGCCACACACTCTGAAAAATTGTCCTTTTATGTGACTGTCTGTACTTTTGCCCCATTGGTGTTGGGGTTACCCTGGTTAAGGGCCCACAATCCTCAATTTGACTGGGTCTCTGGGGAGATTCTTAGTTGGGGTACTGATTGTTTCAGGAGTTGCTTGAGCCTTCCAGTCAGGCTCTCGCAGCTAAGTTTGCCAGGATTGCCAGGGTGTTATGCAGATTTTGCGGACGTGTTCTCCAAAAAAGTTGCAGAGGTACTACCTCCCCATCGCCCCTATGACTGTGCCATTGATTTGTTGCCAAATGCTAAGCTTCCCAAGAGCAGGTTGTACTCCCTGTCACGTCCTGAGACTCAGGCTATGGCAGAGTACATTCAGGAGAACTTGGCTAAGGGATTTATCAGACCTTCACAGTCTCCAGTTGGGTCGGGGTTCTTCTTTGTGGGTAAAAAGGACGGTTCGTTGCGACCCTGCATCGACTTCAGGGAATTGAACCGTATCACGATTAAAAACTCATACCCACTGCCTCTCATTTCGGTCTTGTTTGACCAGCTTCGTACTGCCACCATTTTTTCTAAGATTGACCTACGCGGTGCGTACAATCTAATCCGAATAAGAGAGGGGGATGAATGGAAGACTGCCTTTAATACCCACTCAGGGCATTATGAATATTTGGTGATGCCTTTTGGGCTCTGTAATGCCCCGGCAGTCTTCCAGAATTTCATGAATGATGTGCTCAGGGAATATTTGGATAGATTCTTAGTTGT
The DNA here is from genome assembly GCF_028390025.1 of Pseudophryne corroboree. Lineage (NCBI taxonomy): Eukaryota > Metazoa > Chordata > Amphibia > Anura > Myobatrachidae > Pseudophryne > Pseudophryne corroboree. The sequence goes on from NW_026967494.1 coordinate 2,368,164, forward strand.
ATACTTAGATGACATCCTAATCTTCTCCCATTCCCTGGAGGAACATCGGAAGCATGTACGCTTAGTCCTCCAGAAACTCAGAGACCACCGGCTTAGGGCGAAGCTGGAGAAGTGCGAATTTGAAGTTCAGCAAATCGCATTTCTAGGATATATTATCTCCCCAGAAGGTTTCCAAATGGAGGGTTCCAAGGTACAGGCAGTCCTGGATTGGGTGCAGCCCACTAGTTTGAAGGCGCTTCAGCGTTTCCTGGGCTTTGCGAATTTTTATAGACGATTTATCGCTGGATTTTCGACTATAGTGGCGCCCTTGGTGGCACTCACTAAGAAAGGGGCGGATGTTGCTCACTGGTCTTGTGAGGCTAAAGCGGCTTTTGCCCGTCTCAAAAGGGCATTTGTTTCGGCCAAGGTGCTGCGACACCCAGATCCAGAGCGTCCTTTTGTGGTGGAGGTGGATGCCTCTGAGATGGGTATTGGGGCAGTGCTTTCTCAGATGGGAGTGTCTGATAATCGCCTTCATCCTTGTGCTTACTTTACCCGTAAATTTTCGCCTGCCGAGATGAATTATGACGTGGGTAACCGGGAATTGTTGGCTATTAAGGATGCACTCGAGGAGTGGAGACACTGGCTTGAGGGGGCTAAGTTTGTGGTCTCAATTCTCACTGACCATAAGAATCTGGCATATTTAGAGTCAGCGAAGCGTCTCAATGCCAGGCAGGCACGATGGGCTTTGTTTTTTGCTCGCTTTAATTTTTTGATAACATATCGCCCTGGGTCAAAAAACATCAAGGCTGATGCGCTCTCGCAGAGTTTTGCTCCAATCCAGGAGACCACCGAGGAGCCGTTGCCCATTGTTTCCCCATCATGTATTAAAGTGGGCATTACCCAGGACCTCTTATCATTAGTCCTTAGAGCACAGGAGCAGGCTCCCCCAGACCTTCCGGTAGGTCTTTTGTTTGTGCCTCCTAGGTTAAGACAGCGAGTGTTCCTGGAATTCCATGCCAAGAAGTCGGCAGGTCACCCGCGTATTGCCAGAACTCGGGAGTTGCTATCTAGGGCGGTGTGGTGGCCCTCGGTGGCTAAGGATGTGGATCAGTGGGTTCGGGCATGTGACATCTGTGCCCGAAATAAGACTCCTAGAGGGGTTCCTGTTGGCCCCTTACATCCACTCTCTATCCCATCTAAGCCATGGACCCACATTTCAATGGATTTTGTGGTGGACTTGCCCAAATCCTCGGGGATGACAGCCATCTGGGTTGTCGTTGACAGGTTTTCGAAGATGGCGCACTTCGTTCCACTGGTTGGGCTGCCATCAGCCAGACGCCTGTCTGAATTATTTATGCTGCATGTTGTGCGTCTCCACGGGTTGCCACTTGATGTGGTCTCTGACCGCGGATCCCAGTTTGTGGCCAAATTCTGGAGGGCATTTTGTTCCGATCTCCAGATTTCTGTCAGCTTGTCGTCAGGCTACCATCCGCAGTCTAATGGGCAGACTGAAAGGGTGAACCAGTCCTTGGAGCAGTTCCTCAGGTGTTATGTCTCCAAGTGTCAGACTGACTGGGTTGCTCATCTGTCCATGGCGGAGTTTGCCTATAACAACGCGGCTCACTCTGCTACAGGGATCTCTCCCTTCCTTAGTGTGTATGGGCATCATCCTAAGGCCAATTCTTTTGACCCCCTGGACTCCACGCCTGGTGGTTCCTCTGTGGTTTCGGTCCTTAGAGGTATTTGGCGGAAAGTGAAGAAAGCCCTTGTGTCTGTGTCATTAGTGACCAAAAGGGTTTTTGATAAGCGGAAAAGACCCTGCAGCTTCAAATTAGGAGACTTCGTCTGGTTGTCTACCAAGAATTTGAAGTTGAGACAGCCATCTCATAAGTTAGGCCCCCGGTTCATCGGCCCTTATAAGATCACCAGGGTTATCAATCCGGTGGCATTTCAGTTAGATCTGCCCCGTTCTTTGGGTATCAATAAAACATTTAATTGTTCCCTTTTAAAACGGGCGATTAGTAATCCTTCTTCCAGTGGAAGACCTTCCCCTCTTCTGATACGTGGCCGGAGGGAGTTTGTTGTTGAAAGGATTCTTGACTCCAAGGTGGTTCGGGGTCGAATGTCATTTTTGGTGCACTGGAAGGGGTATGGCCCGGAGGAGCGGTCGTGGGTGCGCAGTTGTGATCTTCATGCCCCCAGACTGATACGCTCTTTCTTCTCGCAGTTCCCCGATAAACCCGGTGGTAGGGGTTCTTTGACCCCTCGTCAGAGGGGGGGTACTGTTAGGGTCTCCTGCCCTGTGCTGCCACGTCGTCATGGCAACCGGGAGACAAGTGCTAGTGGAGTAACCTGAGCGCAGCTGATACTCCGGTTCGGGTCTTTTGCTGTGCAGTGGTTATAGGCTCTGTGCACGGCAGGGGATCCGGTGCTGGTTTTTGTGCTCACAGTCTGTGAGGTCTGAGTGGGACGTGGACAGCACCTGCTTTATAAGGCCTCTTTTCAGGGTAAGCAGATGCTGCTGAATCTTTGTTGGTTAGTCAGTTCATGAAAGTTAGCCAGTACTGTGTAGCTTTGTATTTGTTTGTTGCTTACTGCAAATAGGCCTGGGAATTTGGTATTACACTCTGCCAATCCAGACCTAGCAGTAAGACTGGAGTCAGTCGTTTAGCTTGCTGGGGTTCTGTTACTACTCTGTGAACTTAGCAAGTTTGCGGCTGTAATCTAAGACTTGCCTGTCTAATCCTGTCTCACTGTGCTAGGTGTCAGGGGTCAGTTTAGTGGCAGTTAGCTAAAACCTGTGCACTGCAAGTGAGAATTAGGATTGTGGAGACTCTCCTTGTGTCTATCATTCCATCTCTGACCAAGGAGTTTACTGCCACACCCGTTGGTAACCCTTTAGGGTTTTGCTGTTGCCCTTAGCAACAGCATTTCGGGTTCTCTACGTATTAAAACACAACATCTTGCTTTTTCCATCTGAGCAGTTCTAATACAAGGGAGATACCCAGTTCCTTAGCCTCTGGGCTTCTCTGTTCACTTTGTGTGTATTTTGTTACCCTATCACCTTCTGTGTACGTTATGTCATTTTCCCCAGTTTGTCTGTGAGTCCATTTGTTTTGCATAACAGCTCAAACACCAGTACATTCCTGCAGACACTGGAGTGCATAACAGTTCTGACACCAGTACTTTCCTGCAGGCACTGGTGTGCATAACAATGTATGCACAGGCGATGTTATATTACTGCACAGCCCATGTCACCTCTAGTAATCCCACATGATCTCTCAGTGTTACCTAAACGTATGCACAGGCGGTGTTATATTACTGCACAGCCCATGTCATCTCTAGTAATCCCACATGATCTCAGTGTTACCTAAATGTATGCACAGGCGATGTTATATTACTGCACAGCCCATGTCACCTCTAGTAATCCCACATGATCTCTCAGTGTTACCTAAACGTATGCACAGGCGGTGTTATATTACTGCACGGCCCATGTCACCTCTAGTAATCCCACATGATCTCAGTGTTATCTAAATGTATGCACAGGTAATGTTATATTACTGCACAGCCCATATCACCTCTAGTAATCCCACATGATCTCTCAGTGTTACCTAAATGTATGCACAGGCGATGTTATATTACTGCACAGCCCATGTCACCTCTAGTAATCCCACATGATCTCAGTGTTACCAAAATGTATGCACAAGCGATGTTATATTACTGCACAGTCCATGTCACCGCTAGTAATCCCACATGATCTCTCAGTGTTACCTAAATGTATGCACAGCCCATGTCACCTCTAGTAATCCCACATGATCTCAGTGTTACCTAAATGTATGCACAGGCGATGTTATATTACTGCACAGCCCATGTCACCTCAAGTAAACCCACATGATCTCTCAGTGTTACCTAAATGTATGCACAGGTGATGTAATATTACTGCACAGCCCATGTCACCTCTAGTAATCGCACATGATCTCAGTGTTACCTAAATGTATGCACAGGCGATGTTATATTACTGCACAGCCCATGTCACCTCAAGTAATCCCACATGATCTCTCAGTGTTACCTAAATGTATGCACAGGTGATGTTATATTACTGCACAGCCCATGTCACCTCTAATAATCCCACATGATCTCTCAGTGTTACCTAAATGTATGCACAGGCAATGTTATATTACTGCACAGTCCATGTCACCTCTAGTAATCCCACATGTTCTCTCAGTGTTACCTAAATGTATGCACAGGCGATGTTATATTACTACACAGCCCATATCACCTCTAGTAATCCCACATGATCTCTCAGTGTTACCTAAATGTATGCACAGGCAATGTTATATTACTGCACAGCCCATGTCACCTCTAGTAATCCCACATGATCTCTCAGTGTTACCTAAACGTATGCACAGGCGATGTTATATTACTGCATAGACCATGTCACCTCTAGTAATCCCACATTATCTCAGTGTTACCTAAATGTATGCACAGGCGATGTTATATTACTGCACAGCCCATGTCACCTCTAGTAATCCCACATTATCTCAGTGTTACCTAAATGTATGCACAGGCGATGTTATATTACTGCACAGCCCATGTCACCTCTAGTAATCCCACATGATCTCTCAGTGTTACCTAAATGTATGCACAGGCGATGTTATATTACTGCACAGCCCATGTCACCTCTAGTAATCCCACATGATCTCTCAGTGTTACCTAAATGTATGCACAGCTGATGTTATATTACTGCACAGCCCATGTCATCTCTAGTAATACCACATGATCTCAGTGTTACCTAAATGTATGCACAGGCGATGTTATATTACTGCACAGCCCATGTCACCTCTAGTAATCCCACATGATCTCTCAGTGTTACCTAAATGTATGCACAGGCGATGTTATATTACTGCACAGCCCATGTCACCTCTAGTAATCCCACATGATCTCTCAGTGTTACCTAAACGTATGCACAGGCGGTGTTATATTACTGCACGGCCCATGTCACCTCTAGTAATCCCACATGATCTCAGTGTTATCTAAATGTATGCACAGGTAATGTTATATTACTGCACAGCCCATATCACCTCTAGTAATCCCACATGATCTCTCAGTGTTACCTAAATGTATGCACAGGCGATGTTATATTACTGCACAGCCCATGTCACCTCTAGTAATCCCACATGATCTCAGTGTTACCTAAATGTATGCACAGCCCATGTCACCTCTAGTAATCCCACATGATCTCAGTGTTACCTAAATGTATGCAGAGGCGATGTTATATTACTGCACAGCCCATGTCACCTCAAGTAATCCCACATGATCTCTCAGTGTTACCTAAATGTATGCACAGGTGATGTAATATTACTGCACAGCCCATGTCACCTCTAGTAATCCCACATGATCTCTCAGTGTTACCTAAATGTATGCACAGGTGATGTAATATTACTGCACAGCCCATGTCACCTCTAGTAATCCCACATGATCTCAGTGTTACCAAAATGTATGCACAGGCAATGTTATATTACTGCACAGCCCATGTCACCTCTAGTAATTCCACATGATCTCTCAGTGTTACCTAAATGTATGCACAGGCGATGTTATATTACTGCACAGCCCATGTCACCTCTAATAATCCCACATGATCTCTCAGTGTTACCTAAATGTATGCACAGGCGATGTTATATTACTGCACAGTCCATGTCACCTCTAGTAATCCCACATGTTCTCTCAGTGTTACCTAAATGTATGCCCAGGCGATGTTATATTACTACACAGCCCATATCACCTCTAGTAATCCCACATGATCTCTCAGTGTTACCTAAATGTATGCACAGGCAATGTTATATTACTGCACAGCCCATGTCACCTCTAGTAATCCCACATGATCTCTCAGTGTTACCTAAATGTATGCACAGGCGATGTTATATTACTGCACAGCCCATGTCACCTCTAGTAATCCCACATGTTCTCTCAGTGTTACCTAAATGTATGCACAGGCGATGTTATATTACTGTACAGCCCATGTCACCTCTAGTAATCCCACATGATCTCTCAGTGTTACCTAAACGTATGCACAGGCGATGTTATATTACTGCACAGCCCATGTCACCTCTAGTAATCCCACATGATCTCTCAGTGTTACCTAAACGTATGCACAGGCGATGTTATATTACTGCATAGACCATGTCACCTCTAGTAATCCCACATTATCTCAGTGTTACCTAAATGTATGCACAGGCGATGTTATATTACTGCACAGCCCATGTCACCTCTAGTAATCCCACATTATCTCAGTGTTACCTAAATGTATGCACAGGCGATGTTATATTACTGCACAGCCCATGTCACCTCTAGTAATCCCACATGATCTCTCAGTGTTACCTAAATGTATGCACAGGCGATGTTATATTACTGCACAGCCCATGTCACCTCTAGTAATCCCACATGATCTCTCAGTGTTACCTAAATGTATGCACAGGCGATGTTATATTACTGCACAGCCCATGTCACCTCTAGTAATCCCACATGATCTCTCAGTGTTACCTAAATGTATGCACAGGTGATGTTATATTACTGCACAGCCCATGTCATCTCTAGTAATACCACATGATCTCAGTGTTACCTAAATGTATGCACAGGCGATGTTATATTACTGCACAGCCCATGTCACCTCTAGTAATCCCACATGATCTCTCAGTGTTACCTAAATGTAGGCACAGGCGATGTTATATTACTGCACAGCCCATGTCACCTCTAGTAATCCCACATGGTCTCTCAGTGTTACCTAAATGTATGCACAGTTGATGTTATATTACTGCACAGCCCAAGTCACCTCTAGTAATCCCGCATGATCTCTCAGTGTTACCTAAATGTATGCACAGGTGATGTTATATTACTGCACAGCCCATGTCACCTCTAGTAATCCCACATGATCTCAGTGTTACCTAAATGTATGCACAGGTGATGTTATGTTACTGCACTGCCCATGTCACCTCTAGTAATCCCACATGATCTCTCAGTGTTACCTAAATGTATGCACAGGCGATGTAATATTACTGCACAGCCCATGTCACCTCTAGTAATCCCACATTATCTCAGTGTTACCTAAATATATGCACAGGCGATGTTATGTTACTGCACAGCCCATGTCACCTCTAGTAATCCCACATGTTCTCTCAGTGTTACCTAAATGTATGCACAGGCGATGTTATATTACTGCACAGCCCATGTCACCTCTAGTAATCCCACATGATCTCTCAGTGTTACCTAAACCTATGCACAGGCGATGTTATATTACTGCACAGCCCATGTCACCTCTAGTAATCCCACATGATCTCTCAGTGTTACCTAAACGTATGCACAGGCGATGTTATATTACTGCACAGCCCATGTCACCTCTAGTAATCCCACATGATCTCAGTGTTACCTAACTGTATGCACAGGCGATGTTATATTACTGCACAGCCCATGTCACCTCTAGTAATCCCACATTATCTCAGTGTTACCTAAATGTATGCACAGGCGATGTTATATTACTGCACAGCCCATGTCACCTCTAGTAATCCCACATGATCTCTCAGTGTTACCTAAATGTATGCACAGGCGATGTTATATTACTGCACAGCCCATGTCACCTCTAGTAATCCCACATGATCTCTCAGTGTTACCTAAATGTATGCACAGGTGATGTTATATTACTGCACAGCCCATGTCATCTCTAGTAATACCACATGATCTCAGTGTTACCTAAATGTATGCACAGGCGATGTTATATTACTGCACGGCCCATGTCACCTCTTGTAATCCCACATGATCTCAGTGTTACCTAAATGTATGCACAGGTGATGTTATATTACTGCACAGCCCATGTCACCTCTAGTAATCCCACATGATCTCAGTGTTACCTAAATGTATGCACAGGCGATGTTATATTACTGCACAGCCCATGTCACCTCTAGTAATCCCACATGATCTCTCAGTGTTACCTAAATGTAGGCACAGGCGATGTTATATTACTGCACAGCCCGTGTCACCTCTAGTAATCCCACATGGTCTCTCAGTGTTACCTAAATGTATGCACAGGTGATGTTATATTACTGCACAGCCCAAGTCACCTCTAGTAATCCCGCATGATCTCTCAGTGTTACCTAAATGTATGCACAGGTGATGTTATATTACTGCACAGCCCATGTCACCTCTAGTAATCCCACATGATCTCAGTGTTACCTAAATGTATGCACAGGCGATGTTATATTACTGCACAGCCCATGTCACCTCTAGTAACCTCACATGATCTCAGTGTTACCTAAATGTATGCAGAGGTGATGTTATATTACTGCACGGCCCATGTCACCTCTAGTAATCCCACATGATCTCAGTGTTACCTAAATGTATGCACAGGTGATGTTATGTTACTGAACTGCCCATGTCACCTCTAGTAATCCCACATGATCTCTCAGTGTTACCTAAATGTATGCACAGGCGATGTTATATTACTGCACAGCCCATGTCACCTCTAGTAATCCCACATTATCTCAGTGTTACCTAAATGTATGCACAGGCGATGTTATATTACTGCACAGCCCATGTCACCTCTAGTAATCCCACATGATCTCTCAGTGTTACCTAAATGTATGCACAGGTGATGTTATATTACTGCACAGCCCATGTCATCTCTAGTAATACCACATGATCTCCGTGTTACCTAAATGTATGCACAGGCGATGTTATATTACTGCACAGCCCATGTCACCTCTAGTAATCCCACATGATCTCTCAGTGTTACCTAAATGTATGCACAGGTGATGTTATATTACTGCACAGCCCATGTCATCTCTAGTAATACCACATGATCTCAGTGTTACCTAAATGTATGCACAGGCGATGTTATATTACTGCACAGCCCATGTCACCTCTAGTAATCCCACATGATCTCTCAGTGTTACCTAAATGTATGCATAGGCGATGTTATATTACTGCACAGCCCATGTCACCTCTAGTAATCCCACATGATCTCTCAGTGTTACCTAAATGTATGCACAGGCGATGTTATATTACTGCACAGCCCATGTCATCTCTAGTAATCCCACATGATCTCAGTGTTACCTAAATGTATGCAGAGGTGATGTTATATTACTGCACGGCCCATGTCACCTCTTGTAATCCCACATGATCTCAGTGTTACCTAAATGTATGCACAGGTGATGTTATATTACTGCACAGCCCATGTCACCTCTAGTAATCCCACATGATCTCAGTGTTACCTAAATGTATGCACAGGCGATGTTATATTACTGCACAGCCCATGTCACCTCTATTAATCCCACATGATCTCTCAGTGTTACCTAAATGTATGCACAGGTGATGTAATATTACTGCACAGCCCATGTCACCTCTAGTAATCCCACATGATCTCAGTGTTACCAAAATGTATGCACAGGCAATGTTATATTACTGCACAGCCCATGTCACCTCTAGTAATTCCACATGATCTCTCAGTGTTACCTAAATGTATGCACAGGCGATGTTATATTACTGCACAGCCCATGTCACCTCTAATAATCCCACATGATCTCTCAGTGTTACCTAAATGTATGCACAGGCGATGTTATATTACTGCACAGTCCATGTCACCTCTAGTAATCCCACATGTTCTCTCAGTGTTACCTAAATGTATGCCCAGGCGATGTTATATTACTACACAGCCCATATCACCTCTAGTAATCCCACATGATCTCTCAGTGTTACCTAAATGTATGCACAGGCAATGTTATATTACTGCACAGCCCATGTCACCTCTAGTAATCCCACATGATCTCTCAGTGTTACCTAAATGTATGCACAGGCGATGTTATATTACTGCACAGCCCATGTCACCTCTAGTAATCCCACATGTTCTCTCAGTGTTACCTAAATGTATGCACAGGCGATGTTATATTACTGTACAGCCCATGTCACCTCTAGTAATCCCACATGATCTCTCAGTGTTACCTAAACGTATGCACAGGCGATGTTATATTACTGCACAGCCCATGTCACCTCTAGTAATCCCACATGATCTCTCAGTGTTACCTAAACGTATGCACAGGCGATGTTATATTACTGCATAGACCATGTCACCTCTAGTAATCCCACATTATCTCAGTGTTACCTAAATGTATGCACAGGCGATGTTATATTACTGCACAGCCCATGTCACCTCTAGTAATCCCACATTATCTCAGTGTTACCTAAATGTATGCACAGGCGATGTTATATTACTGCACAGCCCATGTCAATCCCACATGATCTCTCAGTGTTACCTAAATGTATGCACAGGCGATGTTATATTACTGCACAGCCCATGTCACCTCTAGTAATCCCACATGATCTCTCAGTGTTACCTAAATGTATGCACAGGCGATGTTATATTACTGCACAGCCCATGTCACCTCTAGTAATCCCACATGATCTCTCAGTGTTACCTAAATGTATGCACAGGTGATGTTATATTACTGCACAGCCAATGTCATCTCTAGTAATACCACATGATCTCAGTGTTACCTAAATGTATGCACAGGCGATGTTATATTACTGCACAGCCCATGTCACCTCTAGTAATCCCACATGATCTCTCAGTGTTACCTAAATGTAGGCACAGGCGATGTTATATTACTGCACAGCCCATGTCACCTCTAGTAATCCCACATGGTCTCTCAGTGTTACCTAAATGTATGCACAGTTGATGTTATATTACTGCACAGCCCAAGTCACCTCTAGTAATCCCGCATGATCTCTCAGTGTTACCTAAATGTATGCACAGGTGATGTTATATTACTGCACAGCCCATGTCACCTCTAGTAATCCCACATGATCTCAGTGTTACCTAAATGTATGCACAGGTGATGTTATGTTACTGCACTGCCCATGTCACCTCTAGTAATCCCACATGATCTCTCAGTGTTACCTAAATGTATGCACAGGCGATGTAATATTACTGCACAGCCCATGTCACCTCTAGTAATCCCACATTATCTCAGTGTTACCTAAATGTATGCACAGGCGATGTTATGTTACTGCACAGCCCATGTCACCTCTAGTAATCCCACATGTTCTCTCAGTGTTACCTAAATGTATGCACAGGCGATGTTATATTACTGCACAGCCCATGTCACCTCTAGTAATCCCACATGATCTCTCAGTGTTACCTAAACCTATGCACAGGCGATGTTATATTACTGCACAGCCCATGTCACCTCTAGTAATCCCACATGATCTCTCAGTGTTACCTAAACGTATGCACAGGCGATGTTATATTACTGCACAGCCCATGTCACCTCTAGTAATCCCACATGATCTCAGTGTTACCTAAATGTATGCACAGGCGATGTTATATTACTGCACAGCCCATGTCACCTCTAGTAATCCCACATTATCTCAGTGTTACCTAAATGTATGCACAGGCGATGTTATATTACTGCACAGCCCATGTCACCTCTAGTAATCCCACATGATCTCTCAGTGTTACCTAAATGTATGCACAGGCGATGTTATATTACTGCACAGCCCATGTCACCTCTAGTAATCCCACATGATCTCTCAGTGTTACCTAAATGTATGCACAGGTGATGTTATATTACTGCACAGCCCATGTCATCTCTAGTAATACCACATGATCTCAGTGTTACCTAAATGTATGCACAGGCGATGTTATATTACTGCACGGCCCATGTCACCTCTTGTAATCCCACATGATCTCAGTGTTACCTAAATGTATGCACAGGTGATGTTATATTACTGCACAGCCCATGTCACCTCTAGTAATCCCACATGATCTCTCAGTGTTACCTAAATGTATGCACAGGCGATGTTATATTACTGCACAGCCCATGTCACCTCTAGTAATCCCACATGATCTCTCAGTGTTACCTAAACGTATGCACAGGCGATGTTATATTACTGCATAGACCATGTCACCTCTAGTAATCCCACATGATCTCAGTGTTACCTAAATGTATGCACAGGCGATGTTATATTATTGCACAGCCCATGTCACCTCTAGTAATCCCACATGATCTCAGTGTTACCTAAATGTATGCACAGGCGATGTTATATTACTGCACAGCCCATGTCACCTCTAGTAACCTCAAATGATCTCAGTGTTACCTAAATGTATGCACAGGCGATGTTATATTACTGCACAGCCCATGTCACCTCTAGTAATCCCACATGATCTCTCAGTGTTACCTAAATGTATGCACAGGCGATGTTATATTACTGCACAGTCCATGTCACGTCTAGTAACCCCACATGATCTCAGTGTTACCTAAATGTATGCACAGGCAATGTTATATTACTGCACAGCCCATGTCACCTCTAGTAATTCCACATGATCTCTCAGTGTTACCTAAATGTATGCACAGGCGATGTTATATTACTGCACAGCCCATGTCACCTCTAATAATCCCACATGGTCTCAGTGTTATCTAAATGTATGCACAGGTAATGTTATATTACTGCACAGTCCATGTCACCTCTAGTAATCCCACATGTTCTCTCAGTGTTACCTAAATGTATGCACAGGCGATGTTATATTACTGCACAGCCCATGTCACCTCTAGTAATCCCACATGATCTCTCAGTGTTACCTAAACGTATGCACAGGCGGTGTTCTATTACTGCACAGCCCATGTCACCTCTAGTAATCCCACATGATCTCTCAGTGTTACCTAAACGTATGCACAGGTGATGTAATATTACTGCACAGCCCATGTCACCTCTAGTAATCCCACATGATCTCAGTGTTACCTAAATGTATGCACAGGCGATGTTATATTACTGCACAGCCCATGTCACCTCTAGTAATCCCACATGATCTCTCAGTGTTACCTAAATGTATGCACAGGCGATGTTATATTACTGCACAGCCCATGTCATCTCTAGTAATCCCACATGATCTCAGTGTTACCTAAATGTATGCAGAGGTGATGTTATATTACTGCACGGCCCATGTCACCTCTTGTAATCCCACATGATCTCAGTGTTACCTAAATGTATGCACAGGTGATGTTATATTACTGCACAGCCCATGTCACCTCTAGTAATCCCACATGATCTCAGTGTTACCTAAATGTATGCACAGGCGATGTTATATTACTGCACAGCCCATGTCACCTCTAGTAATCCCACATGATCTCTCAGTGTTACCTAAATGTAGGCACAGGCGATGTTATATTACTGCACAGCCCATGTCACCTCTAGTAATCCCGCATGATCTCTCAGTGTTACCTAAATGTATGCACAGGTGATGTTATATTACTGCATAGACCATGTCACCTCTAGTAATCCCGCATGATCTCTCAGTGTTACCTAAATGTATGCACAGGTGATGTTATATTACTGCACAGCCCATGTCACCTCTAGTAATCCCACATGATCTCAGTGTTACCTAAATGTATGCACAGGCGATGTTATATTACTGCACAGCCCATGTCACCTCTAGTAACCTCACATGATCTCAGTGTTACCTAAATGTATGCACAGGCGATGTTATATTACTGCACAGCCCATGTCACCTCTAGTAATCCCACATGATCTCTCAGTGTTACCTAAATGTATGCACAGGCGATGTTATATTACTGCACAGTCCATGTCACGTCTAGTAACCCCACATGATCTCAGTGTTACCTAAATGTATGCACAGGCAATGTTATATTACTGCACAGCCCATGTCACCTCTAGTAATTCCACATGATCTCTCAGTGTTAACTAAATGTATGCACAGGCGATGTTATATTACTGCACAGCCCATGTCACCTCTAATAATCCCACATGGTCTCAGTGTTATCTAAATGTATGCACAGGTAATGTTATATTACTGCACAGTCCATGTCACCTCTAGTAATCCCACATGTTCTCTCAGTGTTACCTAAATGTATGCACAGGCGATGTTATATTACTGCACAGCCCATGTCACCTCTAGTAATCCCACATGTTCTCTCAGTGTTACCTAAATGTATGCACAGGCGATGTTATATTACTGCACATCCCATGTCACCTCTAGTAATCCCACATGATCTCTCAGTGTTACCTAAACGTATGCACAGGCGGTGTTCTATTACTGCACAGCCCATGTCACCTCTAGTAATCCCACATGATCTCAGTGTTACCTAAATGTATGCACAGGCGATGTTATATTACTGCACAGCCCATGTCACCTCAAGTAATCCCACATGATCTCTCAGTGTTACCTAAATGTATGCACAGGTGATGTAATATTACTGCACAGCCCATGTCACCTCTAGTAATCCCACATGATCTCAGTGTTACCTAAATGTATGCACAGGCGATGTTATATTACTACACAGCCCATGTCACCTCTAGTAATACCACATGATCTCTCAGTGTTACCTAAATGTATGCACAGGCGATGTTATATTACTGCATAGACCATGTCACCTCTAGTAATACCACATGATCTCAGTGTTACCTAAATGTATGCACAGGCGATGTTATATTACTGCACAGCCCATGTCACCTCTAGTAACCTCACATGATCTCAGTGTTACCTAAATGTATGCACAGGCGATGTTATATTACTGCACAGCCCATGTCACCTCTAGTAATCCCACATGATCTCTCAGTGTTATCTAAATGTATGCACAGGCGATGTTATATTACTGCACAGTCCATGTCACGTCTAGTAACCCCACATGATCTCAGTGTTACCTAAATGTATGCACAGGCAATGTTATATTACTGCACAGCCCATGTCACCTCTAGTAATTCCACATGATCTCTCAGTGTTACCTAAATGTATGCACAGGCGATGTTATATTACTGCACAGCCCATGTCACCTCTAATAATCCCACATGGTCTCAGTGTTATCTAAATGTATGCACAGGTAATGTTATATTACTGCACAGTCCATGTCACCTCTAGTAATCCCACATGTTCTCTCAGTGTTACCTAAATGTATGCACAGGCGATGTTATATTACTGCACAGCCCATGTCACCTCTAGTAATCCCACATGTTCTCTCAGTGTTACCTAAATGTATGCACAGGCGATGTTATATTACTGCACAGCCCATGTCACCTCTAGTAATCCCACATGATCTCTCAGTGTTACCTAAACGTATGCACAGGCGGTGTTCTATTACTGCACAGCCCATGTCACCTCTAGTAATCCCACATGATCTCAGTGTTACCTAAATGTATGCACAGGCGATGTTATATTACTGCACAGCCCATGTCACCTCAAGTAATCCCACATGATCTCTCAGTGTTACCTAAATGTATGCACAGGTGATGTAATATTACTGCACAGCCCATGTCACCTCTAGTAATCCCACATGATCTCAGTGTTACCTAAATGTATGCACAGGCGATGTTATATTACTACACAGCCCATGTCACCTCTAGTAATACCACATGATCTCTCAGTGTTACCTAAATGTATGCACAGGCGATGTTATATTACTGCATAGACCATGTCACCTCTAGTAATACCACATGATCTCAGTGTTACCTAAATGTATGCACAGGCGATGTTATATTACTGCACAGCCCATGTCACCTCTAGTAATCCCACATGATCTCTCAGTGTTACCTAAATGTATGCACAGGCGATGTTATATTACTACACAGCCCATGTCACCTCTAGTAATACCACAAGATCTCTCAGTGTTACCTAAATGTATGCACAGGTGATGTTATATTACTGCACAGCCCATGTCATCTCTAGTAATCCCACATGTTCTCTCAGTGTTACCTAAATGTATGCACAGGCAATGTTACATTACTGCACAGCCCATGTCACCTCTAGTAATCCCACATGTTCTCTCAGTGTAACCTAAATGTATGCACAGGCGATGTTATATTACTTCACAGCCCATGTCACCTCTAGTAATCCCACATGATCTCTCAGTGTTACCTAAATGTATGCACAGGCGATGTTATATTACTGCACAGCCCATGTCACCTCTAGTAACCTCACATGATCTCAGTGTTACCTAAATGTATGCACAGGCGATGTTATATTACTGCACAGCCCATGTCACCTCTAGTAATCCCACATGATCTCTCAGTGTTACCTAAATGTATGCACAGGCGATGTTATATTACTGCACAGTCCATGTCACCTCTAGTAATCCCACATGATCTCAGTGTTACCAAAATGTATGCACAGGCAATGTTATATTACTGCACAGCCCATGTCACCTCTAGTAATTCCACATGATCTCTCAGTGTTACCTAAATGTATGCACAGGCGATGTTATATTACTGCACAGTCCATGTCACGTCTAGTAACCCCACATGATCTCAGTGTTACCTAAATGTATGCACAGGCAATGTTATATTACTGCACAGCCCATGTCACCTCTAGTAATTCCACATGATCTCTCAGTGTTACCTAAATGTATGCACAGGCGATGTTATATTACTGCACAGCCCATGTCACCTCTAATAATCCCACATGGTCTCAGTGTTATCTAAATGTATGCACAGGTAATGTTATATTACTGCACAGTCCATGTCACCTCTAGTAATCCCACATGTTCTCTCAGTGTTACCTAAATGTATGCACAGGCGATGTTATATTACTGCACAGCCCATGTCACCTCTAGTAATCCCACATGATCTCTCAGTGTTACCTAAACGTATGCACAGGCGGTGTTCTATTACTGCACAGCCCATGTCACCTCTAGTAATCCCACATGATCTCTCAGTGTTACCTAAACGTATGCACAGGTGATGTAATATTACTGCACAGCCCATGTCACCTCTAGTAATCCCACATGATCTCAGTGTTACCTAAATGTATGCACAGGCGATGTTATATTACTGCACAGCCCATGTCACCTCTAGTAATCCCACATGATCTCTCAGTGTTACCTAAATGTATGCACAGGCGATGTTATATTACTGCACAGCCCATGTCATCTCTAGTAATCCCACATGATCTCAGTGTTACCTAAATGTATGCAGAGGTGATGTTATATTACTGCACGGCCCATGTCACCTCTTGTAATCCCACATGATCTCAGTGTTACCTAAATGTATGCACAGGTGATGTTATATTACTGCACAGCCCATGTCACCTCTAGTAATCCCACATGATCTCAGTGTTACCTAAATGTATGCACAGGCGATGTTATATTACTGCACAGCCCATGTCACCTCTAGTAATCCCACATGATCTCTCAGTGTTACCTAAATGTAGGCACAGGCGATGTTATATTACTGCACAGCCCATGTCACCTCTAGTAATCCCGCATGATCTCTCAGTGTTACCTAAATGTATGCACAGGTGATGTTATATTACTGCATAGACCATGTCACCTCTAGTAATCCCGCATGATCTCTCAGTGTTACCTAAATGTATGCACAGGTGATGTTATATTACTGCACAGCCCATGTCACCTCTAGTAATCCCACATGATCTCAGTGTTACCTAAATGTATGCACAGGCGATGTTATATTACTGCACAGCCCATGTCACCTCTAGTAACCTCACATGATCTCAGTGTTACCTAAATGTATGCACAGGCGATGTTATATTACTGCACAGCCCATGTCACCTCTAGTAATCCCACATGATCTCTCAGTGTTACCTAAATGTATGCACAGGCGATGTTATATTACTGCACAGTCAATGTCACGTCTAGTAACCCCACATGATCTCAGTGTTACCTAAATGTATGCACAGGCAATGTTATATTACTGCACAGCCCATGTCACCTCTAGTAATTCCACATGATCTCTCAGTGTTACCTAAATGTATGCACAGGCGATGTTATATTACTGCACAGCCCATGTCACCTCTAATAATCCCACATGGTCTCAGTGTTATCTAAATGTATGCACAGGTAATGTTATATTACTGCACAGTCCATGTCACCTCTAGTAATCCCACATGTTCTCTCAGTGTTACCTAAATGTATGCACAGGCGATGTTATATTACTGCACAGCCCATGTCACCTCTAGTAATCCCACATGTTCTCTCAGTGTTACCTAAATGTATGCACAGGCGATGTTATATTACTGCACAGCCCATGTCACCTCTAGTAATCCCACATGATCTCAGTGTTACCTAAATGTATGCACAGGCGATGTTATATTACTGCACAGCCCATGTCACCTCTAGTAACCTCACATGATCTCAGTGTTACCTAAATGTATGCAGAGGTGATGTTATATTACTGCACGGCCCATGTCACCTCTAGTAATCCCACATGATCTCAGTGTTACCTAAATGTATGCACAGGTGATGTTATGTTACTGAACTGCCCATGTCACCTCTAGTAATCCCACATGATCTCTCAGTGTTACCTAAATGTATGCACAGGCGATGTTATATTACTGCACAGCCCATGTCACCTCTAGTAATCCCACATTATCTCAGTGTTACCTAAATGTATGCACAGGCGATGTTATATTACTGCACAGCCCATGTCACCTCTAGTAATCCCACATGATCTCTCAGTGTTACCTAAATGTATGCACAGGTGATGTTATATTACTGCACAGCCCATGTCATCTCTAGTAATACCACATGATCTCCGTGTTACCTAAATGTATGCACAGGCGATGTTATATTACTGCACAGCCCATGTCACCTCTAGTAATCCCACATGATCTCTCAGTGTTACCTAAATGTATGCACAGGTGATGTTATATTACTGCACAGCCCATGTCATCTCTAGTAATACCACATGATCTCAGTGTTACCTAAATGTATGCACAGGCGATGTTATATTACTGCACAGCCCATGTCACCTCTAGTAATCCCACATGATCTCTCAGTGTTACCTAAATGTATGCATAGGCGATGTTATATTACTGCACAGCCCATGTCACCTCTAGTAATCCCACATGATCTCTCAGTGTTACCTAAATGTATGCACAGGCGATGTTATATTACTGCACAGCCCATGTCATCTCTAGTAATCCCACATGATCTCAGTGTTACCTAAATGTATGCAGAGGTGATGTTATATTACTGCACGGCCCATGTCACCTCTTGTAATCCCACATGATCTCAGTGTTACCTAAATGTATGCACAGGCGATGTTATATTACTGCACAGTCCATGTCACCTCTAGTAATCCCACATGATCTCAGTGTTACCAAAATGTATGCACAGGCAATGTTATATTACTGCACAGCCCATGTCACCTCTAGTAATTCCACATGATCTCTCAGTGTTACCTAAATGTATGCACAGGCGATGTTATATTACTGCACAGTCCATGTCACGTCTAGTAACCCCACATGATCTCAGTGTTACCTAAATGTATGCACAGGCAATGTTATATTACTGCACAGCCCATGTCACCTCTAGTAATTCCACATGATCTCTCAGTGTTACCTAAATGTATGCACAGGCGATGTTATATTACTGCACAGCCCATGTCACCTCTAATAATCCCACATGGTCTCAGTGTTATCTAAATGTATGCACAGGTAATGTTATATTACTGCACAGTCCATGTCACCTCTAGTAATCCCACATGTTCTCTCAGTGTTACCTAAATGTATGCACAGGCGATGTTATATTACTGCACAGCCCATGTCACCTCTAGTAATCCCACATGATCTCTCAGTGTTACCTAAACGTATGCACAGGCGGTGTTCTATTACTGCACAGCCCATGTCACCTCTAGTAATCCCACATGATCTCTCAGTGTTACCTAAACGTATGCACAGGTGATGTAATATTACTGCACAGCCCATGTCACCTCTAGTAATCCCACATGATCTCAGTGTTACCTAAATGTATGCACAGGCGATGTTATATTACTGCACAGCCCATGTCACCTCTAGTAATCCCACATGATCTCTCAGTGTTACCTAAATGTATGCACAGGCGATGTTATATTACTGCACAGCCCATGTCATCTCTAGTAATCCCACATGATCTCAGTGTTACCTAAATGTATGCAGAGGTGATGTTATATTACTGCACGGCCCATGTCACCTCTTGTAATCCCACATGATCTCAGTGTTACCTAAATGTATGCACAGGTGATGTTATATTACTGCACAGCCCATGTCACCTCTAGTAATCCCACATGATCTCAGTGTTACCTAAATGTATGCACAGGCGATGTTATATTACTGCACAGCCCATGTCACCTCTAGTAATCCCACATGATCTCTCAGTGTTACCTAAATGTAGGCACAGGCGATGTTATATTACTGCACAGCCCATGTCACCTCTAGTAATCCCGCATGATCTCTCAGTGTTACCTAAATGTATGCACAGGTGATGTTATATTACTGCATAGACCATGTCACCTCTAGTAATCCCGCATGATCTCTCAGTGTTACCTAAATGTATGCACAGGTGATGTTATATTACTGCACAGCCCATGTCACCTCTAGTAATCCCACATGATCTCAGTGTTACCTAAATGTATGCACAGGCGATGTTATATTACTGCACAGCCCATGTCACCTCTAGTAACCTCACATGATCTCAGTGTTACCTAAATGTATGCACAGGCGATGTTATATTACTGCACAGCCCATGTCACCTCTAGTAATCCCACATGATCTCTCAGTGTTACCTAAATGTATGCACAGGCGATGTTATATTACTGCACAGTCCATGTCACGTCTAGTAACCCCACATGATCTCAGTGTTACCTAAATGTATGCACAGGCAATGTTATATTACTGCACAGCCCATGTCACCTCTAGTAATTCCACATGATCTCTCAGTGTTACCTAAATGTATGCACAGGCGATGTTATATTACTGCACAGCCCATGTCACCTCTAATAATCCCACATGGTCTCAGTGTTATCTAAATGTATGCACAGGTAATGTTATATTACTGCACAGTCCATGTCACCTCTAGTAATCCCACATGTTCTCTCAGTGTTACCTAAATGTATGCACAGGCGATGTTATATTACTGCACAGCCCATGTCACCTCTAGTAATCCCACATGTTCTCTCAGTGTTACCTAAATGTATGCACAGGCGATGTTATATTACTGCACAGCCCATGTCACCTCTAGTAATCCCACATGATCTCAGTGTTACCTAAATGTATGCACAGGCGATGTTATATTACTGCACAGCCCATGTCACCTCTAGTAATCCCACATGATCTCTCAGTGTTACCTAAATGTATGCACAGGCGATGTTATATTACTGCACAGCCCATGTCACCTCTAGTAATCCCACATGATCTCTCAGTGTTACCTAAATGTATGCACAGGCGATGTTATATTACTGCACAGCCCATGTCACCTCTAGTAATCCCACATGATCTCTCAGTGTTACCTAAATGTATGCACAGGTGATGTTATATTACTGCACAGCCAATGTCATCTCTAGTAATACCACATGATCTCAGTGTTACCTAAATGTATGCACAGGCGATGTTATATTACTGCACAGCCCATGTCACCTCTAGTAATCCCACATGATCTCTCAGTGTTACCTAAATGTAGGCACAGGCGATGTTATATTACTGCACAGCCCATGTCACCTCTAGTAATCCCACATGGTCTCTCAGTGTTACCTAAATGTATGCACAGTTGATGTTATATTACTGCACAGCCCAAGTCACCTCTAGTAATCCCGCATGATCTCTCAGTGTTACCTAAATGTATGCACAGGTGATGTTATATTACTGCACAGCCCATGTCACCTCTAGTAATCCCACATGATCTCAGTGTTACCTAAATGTATGCACAGGTGATGTTATGTTACTGCACTGCCCATGTCACCTCTAGTAATCCCACATGATCTCTCAGTGTTACCTAAATGTATGCACAGGCGATGTAATATTACTGCACAGCCCATGTCACCTCTAGTAATCCCACATTATCTCAGTGTTACCTAAATGTATGCACAGGCGATGTTATGTTACTGCACAGCCCATGTCACCTCTAGTAATCCCACATGTTCTCTCAGTGTTACCTAAATGTATGCACAGGCGATGTTATATTACTGCACAGCCCATGTCACCTCTAGTAATCCCACATGATCTCTCAGTGTTACCTAAACCTATGCACAGGCGATGTTATATTACTGCACAGCCCATGTCACCTCTAGTAATCCCACATGATCTCTCAGTGTTACCTAAACGTATGCACAGGCGATGTTATATTACTGCACAGCCCATGTCACCTCTAGTAATCCCACATGATCTCAGTGTTACCTAAATGTATGCACAGGCGATGTTATATTACTGCACAGCCCATGTCACCTCTAGTAATCCCACATTATCTCAGTGTTACCTAAATGTATGCACAGGCGATGTTATATTACTGCACAGCCCATGTCACCTCTAGTAATCCCACATGATCTCTCAGTGTTACCTAAATGTATGCACAGGCGATGTTATATTACTGCACAGCCCATGTCACCTCTAGTAATCCCACATGATCTCTCAGTGTTACCTAAATGTATGCACAGGTGATGTTATATTACTGCACAGCCCATGTCATCTCTAGTAATACCACATGATCTCAGTGTTACCTAAATGTATGCACAGGCGATGTTATATTACTGCACGGCCCATGTCACCTCTTGTAATCCCACATGATCTCAGTGTTACCTAAATGTATGCACAGGTGATGTTATATTACTGCACAGCCCATGTCACCTCTAGTAATCCCACATGATCTCTCAGTGTTACCTAAATGTATGCACAGGCGATGTTATATTACTGCACAGCCCATGTCACCTCTAGTAATCCCACATGATCTCTCAGTGTTACCTAAACGTATGCACAGGCGATGTTATATTACTGCATAGACCATGTCACCTCTAGTAATCCCACATGATCTCAGTGTTACCTAAATGTATGCACAGGCGATGTTATATTATTGCACAGCCCATGTCACCTCTAGTAATCCCACATGATCTCAGTGTTACCTAAATGTATGCACAGGCGATGTTATATTACTGCACAGCCCATGTCACCTCTAGTAACCTCAAATGATCTCAGTGTTACCTAAATGTATGCACAGGCGATGTTATATTACTGCACAGCCCATGTCACCTCTAGTAATCCCACATGATCTCTCAGTGTTACCTAAATGTATGCACAGGCGATGTTATATTACTGCACAGTCCATGTCACGTCTAGTAACCCCACATGATCTCAGTGTTACCTAAATGTATGCACAGGCAATGTTATATTACTGCACAGCCCATGTCACCTCTAGTAATTCCACATGATCTCTCAGTGTTACCTAAATGTATGCACAGGCGATGTTATATTACTGCACAGCCCATGTCACCTCTAATAATCCCACATGGTCTCAGTGTTATCTAAATGTATGCACAGGTAATGTTATATTACTGCACAGTCCATGTCACCTCTAGTTATCCCACATGTTCTCTCAGTGTTACCTAAATGTATGCACAGGCGATGTTATATTACTGCACAGCCCATGTCACCTCTAGTAATCCCACATGATCTCTCAGTGTTACCTAAACGTATGCACAGGCGGTGTTCTATTACTGCACAGCCCATGTCACCTCTAGTAATCCCACATGATCTCTCAGTGTTACCTAAACGTATGCACAGGTGATGTAATATTACTGCACAGCCCATGTCACCTCTAGTAATCCCACATGATCTCAGTGTTACCTAAATGTATGCACAGGCGATGTTATATTACTGCACAGCCCATGTCACCTCTAGTAATCCCACATGATCTCTCAGTGTTACCTAAATGTATGCACAGGCGATGTTATATTACTGCACAGCCCATGTCATCTCTAGTAATCCCACATGATCTCAGTGTTACCTAAATGTATGCAGAGGTGATGTTATATTACTGCACGGCCCATGTCACCTCTTGTAATCCCACATGATCTCAGTGTTACCTAAATGTATGCACAGGTGATGTTATATTACTGCACAGCCCATGTCACCTCTAGTAATCCCACATGATCTCAGTGTTACCTAAATGTATGCACAGGCGATGTTATATTACTGCACAGCCCATGTCACCTCTAGTAATCCCACATGATCTCTCAGTGTTACCTAAATGTAGGCACAGGCGATGTTATATTACTGCACAGCCCATGTCACCTCTAGTAATCCCGCATGATCTCTCAGTGTTACCTAAATGTATGCACAGGTGATGTTATATTACTGCATAGACCATGTCACCTCTAGTAATCCCGCATGATCTCTCAGTGTTACCTAAATGTATGCACAGGTGATGTTATATTACTGCACAGCCCATGTCACCTCTAGTAATCCCACATGATCTCAGTGTTACCTAAATGTATGCACAGGCGATGTTATATTACTGCACAGCCCATGTCACCTCTAGTAACCTCACATGATCTCAGTGTTACCTAAATGTATGCACAGGCGATGTTATATTACTGCACAGCCCATGTCACCTCTAGTAATCCCACATGATCTCTCAGTGTTACCTAAATGTATGCACAGGCGATGTTATATTACTGCACAGTCCATGTCACGTCTAGTAACCCCACATGATCTCAGTGTTACCTAAATGTATGCACAGGCAATGTTATATTACTGCACAGCCCATGTCACCTCTAGTAATTCCACATGATCTCTCAGTGTTACCTAAATGTATGCACAGGCGATGTTATATTACTGCACAGCCCATGTCACCTCTAATAATCCCACATGGTCTCAGTGTTATCTAAATGTATGCACAGGTAATGTTATATTACTGCACAGTCCATGTCACCTCTAGTAATCCCACATGTTCTCTCAGTGTTACCTAAATGTATGCACAGGCGATGTTATATTACTGCACAGCCCATGTCACCTCTAGTAATCCCACATGTTCTCTCAGTGTTACCTAAATGTATGCACAGGCGATGTTATATTACTGCACATCCCATGTCACCTCTAGTAATCCCACATGATCTCTCAGTGTTACCTAAACGTATGCACAGGCGGTGTTCTATTACTGCACAGCCCATGTCACCTCTAGTAATCCCACATGATCTCAGTGTTACCTAAATGTATGCACAGGCGATGTTATATTACTGCACAGCCCATGTCACCTCAAGTAATCCCACATGATCTCTCAGTGTTACCTAAATGTATGCACAGGTGATGTAATATTACTGCACAGCCCATGTCACCTCTAGTAATCCCACATGATCTCAGTGTTACCTAAATGTATGCACAGGCGATGTTATATTACTACACAGCCCATGTCACCTCTAGTAATACCACATGATCTCTCAGTGTTACCTAAATGTATGCACAGGCGATGTTATATTACTGCATAGACCATGTCACCTCTAGTAATACCACATGATCTCAGTGTTACCTAAATGTATGCACAGGCGATGTTATATTACTGCACAGCCCATGTCACCTCTAGTAACCTCACATGATCTCAGTGTTACCTAAATGTATGCACAGGCGATGTTATATTACTGCACAGCCCATGTCACCTCTAGTAATCCCACATGATCTCTCAGTGTTATCTAAATGTATGCACAGGCGATGTTATATTACTGCACAGTCCATGTCACGTCTAGTAACCCCACATGATCTCAGTGTTACCTAAATGTATGCACAGGCAATGTTATATTACTGCACAGCCCATGTCACCTCTAGTAATTCCACATGATCTCTCAGTGTTACCTAAATGTATGCACAGGCGATGTTATATTACTGCACAGCCCATGTCACCTCTAATAATCCCACATGGTCTCAGTGTTATCTAAATGTATGCACAGGTAATGTTATATTACTGCACAGTCCATGTCACCTCTAGTAATCCCACATGTTCTCTCAGTGTTACCTAAATGTATGCACAGGCGATGTTATATTACTGCACAGCCCATGTCACCTCTAGTAATCCCACATGTTCTCTCAGTGTTACCTAAATGTATGCACAGGCGATGTTATATTACTGCACAGCCCATGTCACCTCTAGTAATCCCACATGATCTCTCAGTGTTACCTAAACGTATGCACAGGCGGTGTTCTATTACTGCACAGCCCATGTCACCTCTAGTAATCCCACATGATCTCAGTGTTACCTAAATGTATGCACAGGCGATGTTATATTACTGCACAGCCCATGTCACCTCAAGTAATCCCACATGATCTCTCAGTGTTACCTAAATGTATGCACAGGTGATGTAATATTACTGCACAGCCCATGTCACCTCTAGTAATCCCACATGATCTCAGTGTTACCTAAATGTATGCACAGGCGATGTTATATTACTACACAGCCCATGTCACCTCTAGTAATACCACATGATCTCTCAGTGTTACCTAAATGTATGCACAGGCGATGTTATATTACTGCATAGACCATGTCACCTCTAGTAATACCACATGATCTCAGTGTTACCTAAATGTATGCACAGGCGATGTTATATTACTGCACAGCCCATGTCACCTCTAGTAATCCCACATGATCTCTCAGTGTTACCTAAATGTATGCACAGGCGATGTTATATTACTACACAGCCCATGTCACCTCTAGTAATACCACAAGATCTCTCAGTGTTACCTAAATGTATGCACAGGTGATGTTATATTACTGCACAGCCCATGTCATCTCTAGTAATCCCACATGTTCTCTCAGTGTTACCTAAATGTATGCACAGGCAATGTTACATTACTGCACAGCCCATGTCACCTCTAGTAATCCCACATGTTCTCTCAGTGTAACCTAAATGTATGCACAGGCGATGTTATATTACTTCACAGCCCATGTCACCTCTAGTAATCCCACATGATCTCTCAGTGTTACCTAAATGTATGCACAGGCGATGTTATATTACTGCACAGCCCATGTCACCTCTAGTAACCTCACATGATCTCAGTGTTACCTAAATGTATGCACAGGCGATGTTATATTACTGCACAGCCCATGTCACCTCTAGTAATCCCACATGATCTCTCAGTGTTACCTAAATGTATGCACAGGCGATGTTATATTACTGCACAGTCCATGTCACCTCTAGTAATCCCACATGATCTCAGTGTTACCAAAATGTATGCACAGGCAATGTTATATTACTGCACAGCCCATGTCACCTCTAGTAATTCCACATGATCTCTCAGTGTTACCTAAATGTATGCACAGGCGATGTTATATTACTGCACAGTCCATGTCACGTCTAGTAACCCCACATGATCTCAGTGTTACCTAAATGTATGCACAGGCAATGTTATATTACTGCACAGCCCATGTCACCTCTAGTAATTCCACATGATCTCTCAGTGTTACCTAAATGTATGCACAGGCGATGTTATATTACTGCACAGCCCATGTCACCTCTAATAATCCCACATGGTCTCAGTGTTATCTAAATGTATGCACAGGTAATGTTATATTACTGCACAGTCCATGTCACCTCTAGTAATCCCACATGTTCTCTCAGTGTTACCTAAATGTATGCACAGGCGATGTTATATTACTGCACAGCCCATGTCACCTCTAGTAATCCCACATGATCTCTCAGTGTTACCTAAACGTATGCACAGGCGGTGTTCTATTACTGCACAGCCCATGTCACCTCTAGTAATCCCACATGATCTCTCAGTGTTACCTAAACGTATGCACAGGTGATGTAATATTACTGCACAGCCCATGTCACCTCTAGTAATCCCACATGATCTCAGTGTTACCTAAATGTATGCACAGGCGATGTTATATTACTGCACAGCCCATGTCACCTCTAGTAATCCCACATGATCTCTCAGTGTTACCTAAATGTATGCACAGGCGATGTTATATTACTGCACAGCCCATGTCATCTCTAGTAATCCCACATGATCTCAGTGTTACCTAAATGTATGCAGAGGTGATGTTATATTACTGCACGGCCCATGTCACCTCTTGTAATCCCACATGATCTCAGTGTTACCTAAATGTATGCACAGGTGATGTTATATTACTGCACAGCCCATGTCACCTCTAGTAATCCCACATGATCTCAGTGTTACCTAAATGTATGCACAGGCGATGTTATATTACTGCACAGCCCATGTCACCTCTAGTAATCCCACATGATCTCTCAGTGTTACCTAAATGTAGGCACAGGCGATGTTATATTACTGCACAGCCCATGTCACCTCTAGTAATCCCGCATGATCTCTCAGTGTTACCTAAATGTATGCACAGGTGATGTTATATTACTGCATAGACCATGTCACCTCTAGTAATCCCGCATGATCTCTCAGTGTTACCTAAATGTATGCACAGGTGATGTTATATTACTGCACAGCCCATGTCACCTCTAGTAATCCCACATGATCTCAGTGTTACCTAAATGTATGCACAGGCGATGTTATATTACTGCACAGCCCATGTCACCTCTAGTAACCTCACATGATCTCAGTGTTACCTAAATGTATGCACAGGCGATGTTATATTACTGCACAGCCCATGTCACCTCTAGTAATCCCACATGATCTCTCAGTGTTACCTAAATGTATGCACAGGCGATGTTATATTACTGCACAGTCCATGTCACGTCTAGTAACCCCACATGATCTCAGTGTTACCTAAATGTATGCACAGGCAATGTTATATTACTGCACAGCCCATGTCACCTCTAGTAATTCCACATGATCTCTCAGTGTTACCTAAATGTATGCACAGGCGATGTTATATTACTGCACAGCCCATGTCACCTCTAATAATCCCACATGGTCTCAGTGTTATCTAAATGTATGCACAGGTAATGTTATATTACTGCACAGTCCATGTCACCTCTAGTAATCCCACATGTTCTCTCAGTGTTACCTAAATGTATGCACAGGCGATGTTATATTACTGCACAGCCCATGTCACCTCTAGTAATCCCACATGTTCTCTCAGTGTTACCTAAATGTATGCACAGGCGATGTTATATTACTGCACAGCCCATGTCACCTCTAGTAATCCCACATGATCTCAGTGTTACCTAAATGTATGCACAGGCGATGTTATATTACTGCACAGCCCATGTCACCTCTAGTAACCTCACATGATCTCAGTGTTACCTAAATGTATGCAGAGGTGATGTTATATTACTGCACGGCCCATGTCACCTCTAGTAATCCCACATGATCTCAGTGTTACCTA
This sequence comes from Pseudophryne corroboree, assembly GCF_028390025.1. Taxonomy (NCBI): domain Eukaryota; kingdom Metazoa; phylum Chordata; class Amphibia; order Anura; family Myobatrachidae; genus Pseudophryne; species Pseudophryne corroboree. The sequence goes on from NW_026967494.1 coordinate 2,397,191, forward strand.
AATGTATGCACAGGTGATGTTATGTTACTGAACTGCCCATGTCACCTCTAGTAATCCCACATGATCTCTCAGTGTTACCTAAATGTATGCACAGGCGATGTTATATTACTGCACAGCCCATGTCACCTCTAGTAATCCCACATTATCTCAGTGTTACCTAAATGTATGCACAGGCGATGTTATATTACTGCACAGCCCATGTCACCTCTAGTAATCCCACATGATCTCTCAGTGTTACCTAAATGTATGCACAGGCGATGTTATATTACTGCACAGCCCATGTCATCTCTAGTAATCCCACATGATCTCAGTGTTACCTAAATGTATGCAGAGGTGATGTTATATTACTGCACGGCCCATGTCACCTCTTGTAATCCCACATGATCTCAGTGTTACCTAAATGTATGCACAGGCGATGTTATATTACTGCACAGTCCATGTCACCTCTAGTAATCCCACATGATCTCAGTGTTACCAAAATGTATGCACAGGCAATGTTATATTACTGCACAGCCCATGTCACCTCTAGTAATTCCACATGATCTCTCAGTGTTACCTAAATGTATGCACAGGCGATGTTATATTACTGCACAGTCCATGTCACGTCTAGTAACCCCACATGATCTCAGTGTTACCTAAATGTATGCACAGGCAATGTTATATTACTGCACAGCCCATGTCACCTCTAGTAATTCCACATGATCTCTCAGTGTTACCTAAATGTATACACAGGTGATGTTATATTACTGCACAGCCCATGTCATCTCTAGTAATACCACATGATCTCCGTGTTACCTAAATGTATGCACAGGCGATGTTATATTACTGCACAGCCCATGTCACCTCTAGTAATCCCACATGATCTCTCAGTGTTACCTAAATGTATGCACAGGTGATGTTATATTACTGCACAGCCCATGTCATCTCTAGTAATACCACATGATCTCAGTGTTACCTAAATGTATGCACAGGCGATGTTATATTACTGCACAGCCCATGTCACCTCTAGTAATCCCACATGATCTCTCAGTGTTACCTAAATGTATGCATAGGCGATGTTATATTACTGCACAGCCCATGTCACCTCTAGTAATCCCACATGATCTCTCAGTGTTACCTAAATGTATGCACAGGCGATGTTATATTACTGCACAGCCCATGTCATCTCTAGTAATCCCACATGATCTCAGTGTTACCTAAATGTATGCAGAGGTGATGTTATATTACTGCACGGCCCATGTCACCTCTTGTAATCCCACATGATCTCAGTGTTACCTAAATGTATGCACAGGTGATGTTATATTACTGCACAGCCCATGTCACCTCTAGTAATCCCACATGATCTCAGTGTTACCTAAATGTATGCACAGGCGATGTTATATTACTGCACAGCCCATGTCACCTCTAGTAATCCCACATGATCTCTCAGTGTTACCTAAATGTATGCACAGGTGATGTAATATTACTGCACAGCCCATGTCACCTCTAGTAATCCCACATGATCTCAGTGTTACCAAAATGTATGCACAGGCAATGTTATATTACTGCACAGCCCATGTCACCTCTAGTAATTCCACATGATCTCTCAGTGTTACCTAAATGTATGCACAGGCGATGTTATATTACTGCACAGCCCATGTCACCTCTAATAATCCCACATGATCTCTCAGTGTTACCTAAATGTATGCACAGGCGATGTTATATTACTGCACAGTCCATGTCACCTCTAGTAATCCCACATGTTCTCTCAGTGTTACCTAAATGTATGCCCAGGCGATGTTATATTACTACACAGCCCATATCACCTCTAGTAATCCCACATGATCTCTCAGTGTTACCTAAATGTATGCACAGGCAATGTTATATTACTGCACAGCCCATGTCACCTCTAGTAATCCCACATGATCTCTCAGTGTTACCTAAATGTATGCACAGGCGATGTTATATTACTGCACAGCCCATGTCACCTCTAGTAATCCCACATGTTCTCTCAGTGTTACCTAAATGTATGCACAGGCGATGTTATATTACTGTACAGCCCATGTCACCTCTAGTAATCCCACATGATCTCTCAGTGTTACCTAAACGTATGCACAGGCGATGTTATATTACTGCACAGCCCATGTCACCTCTAGTAATCCCACATGATCTCTCAGTGTTACCTAAACGTATGCACAGGCGATGTTATATTACTGCATAGACCACGTCACCTCTAGTAATCCCACATTATCTCAGTGTTACCTAAATGTATGCACAGGCGATGTTATATTACTGCACAGCCCATGTCACCTCTAGTAATCCCACATTATCTCAGTGTTACCTAAATGTATGCACAGGCGATGTTATATTACTGCACAGCCCATGTCACCTCTAGTAATCCCACATGATCTCTCAGTGTTACCTAAATGTATGCACAGGCGATGTTATATTACTGCACAGCCCATGTCACCTCTAGTAATCCCACATGATCTCTCAGTGTTACCTAAATGTATGCACAGGCGATGTTATATTACTGCACAGCCCATGTCACCTCTAGTAATCCCACATGATCTCTCAGTGTTACCTAAATGTATGCACAGGTGATGTTATATTACTGCACAGCCCATGTCATCTCTAGTAATACCACATGATCTCAGTGTTACCTAAATGTATGCACAGGCGATGTTATATTACTGCACAGCCCATGTCACCTCTAGTAATCCCACATGATCTCTCAGTGTTACCTAAATGTAGGCACAGGCGATGTTATATTACTGCACAGCCCATGTCACCTCTAGTAATCCCACATGGTCTCTCAGTGTTACCTAAATGTATGCACAGTTGATGTTATATTACTGCACAGCCCAAGTCACCTCTAGTAATCCCGCATGATCTCTCAGTGTTACCTAAATGTATGCACAGGTGATGTTATATTACTGCACAGCCCATGTCACCTCTAGTAATCCCACATGATCTCAGTGTTACCTAAATGTATGCACAGGTGATGTTATGTTACTGCACTGCCCATGTCACCTCTAGTAATCCCACATGATCTCTCAGTGTTACCTAAATGTATGCACAGGCGATGTAATATTACTGCACAGCCCATGTCACCTCTAGTAATCCCACATTATCTCAGTGTTACCTAAATGTATGCACAGGCGATGTTATGTTACTGCACAGCCCATGTCACCTCTAGTAATCCCACATGTTCTCTCAGTGTTACCTAAATGTATGCACAGGCGATGTTATATTACTGCACAGCCCATGTCACCTCTAGTAATCCCACATGATCTCTCAGTGTTACCTAAACCTATGCACAGGCGATGTTATATTACTGCACAGCCCATGTCACCTCTAGTAATCCCACATGATCTCTCAGTGTTACCTAAACGTATGCACAGGCGATGTTATATTACTGCACAGCCCATGTCACCTCTAGTAATCCCACATGATCTCAGTGTTACCTAAATGTATGCACAGGCGATGTTATATTACTGCACAGCCCATGTCACCTCTAGTAATCCCACATTATCTCAGTGTTACCTAAATGTATGCACAGGCGATGTTATATTACTGCACAGCCCATGTCACCTCTAGTAATCCCACATGATCTCTCAGTGTTACCTAAATGTATGCACAGGTGATGTTATATTACTGCACAGCCCATGTCATCTCTAGTAATACCACGTGATCTCAGTGTTACCTAAATGTATGCACAGGCGATGTTATATTACTGCACGGCCCATGTCACCTCTTGTAATCCCACATGATCTCAGTGTTACCTAAATGTATGCACAGGTGATGTTATATTACTGCACAGCCCATGTCACCTCTAGTAATCCCACATGATCTCAGTGTTACCTAAATGTATGCACAGGCGATGTTATATTACTGCACAGCCCATGTCACCTCTAGTAATCCCACATGATCTCAGTGTTACCTAAATGTATGCACAGGTGATGTTATATTACTGCACAGCCCATGTCACCTCTAGTAATCCCACATGATCTCAGTGTTACCTAAATGTATGCACAGGCGATGTTATATTACTGCACAGCCCATGTCACCTCTAGTAATCCCACATGATCTCTCAGTGTTACCTAAATGTAGGCACAGGCGATGTTATATTACTGCACAGCCCGTGTCACCTCTAGTAATCCCACATGGTCTCTCAGTGTTACCTAAATGTATGCACAGGTGATGTTATATTACTGCACAGCCCAAGTCACCTCTAGTAATCCCGCATGATCTCTCAGTGTTACCTAAATGTATGCACAGGTGATGTTATATTACTGCACAGCCCATGTCACCTCTAGTAATCCCACATGATCTCAGTGTTACCTAAATGTATGCACAGGCGATGTTATATTACTGCACAGCCCATGTCACCTCTAGTAACCTCACATGATCTCAGTGTTACCTAAATGTATGCAGAGGTGATGTTATATTACTGCACGGCCCATGTCACCTCTAGTAATCCCACATGATCTCAGTGTTACCTAAATGTATGCACAGGTGATGTTATGTTACTGAACTGCCCATGTCACCTCTAGTAATCCCACATGATCTCTCAGTGTTACCTAAATGTATGCACAGGCGATGTTATATTACTGCACAGCCCATGTCACCTCTAGTAATCCCACATTATCTCAGTGTTACCTAAATGTATGCACAGGCGATGTTATATTACTGCACAGCCCATGTCACCTCTAGTAATCCCACATGATCTCTCAGTGTTACCTAAATGTATGCACAGGTGATGTTATATTACTGCACAGCCCATGTCATCTCTAGTAATACCACATGATCTCCGTGTTACCTAAATGTATGCACAGGCGATGTTATATTACTGCACAGCCCATGTCACCTCTAGTAATCCCACATGATCTCTCAGTGTTACCTAAATGTATGCACAGGTGATGTTATATTACTGCACAGCCCATGTCATCTCTAGTAATACCACATGATCTCAGTGTTACCTAAATGTATGCACAGGCGATGTTATATTACTACACAGCCCATGTCACCTCTAGTAATCCCACATGATCTCTCAGTGTTACCTAAATGTATGCATAGGCGATGTTATATTACTGCACAGCCCATGTCACCTCTAGTAATCCCACATGATCTCTCAGTGTTACCTAAATGTATGCACAGGCGATGTTATATTACTGCACAGCCCATGTCATCTCTAGTAATCCCACATGATCTCAGTGTTACCTAAATGTATGCAGAGGTGATGTTATATTACTGCACGGCCCATGTCACCTCTTGTAATCCCACATGATCTCAGTGTTACCTAAATGTATGCACAGGTGATGTTATATTACTGCACAGCCCATGTCACCTCTAGTAATCCCACATGATCTCAGTGTTACCTAAATGTATGCACAGGCGATGTTATATTACTGCACAGCCCATGTCACCTCTAGTAATCCCACATGATCTCTCAGTGTTACCTAAATGTAGGCACAGGCGATGTTATATTACTGCACAGCCCATGTCACCTCTAGTAATCCCGCATGATCTCTCAGTGTTACCTAAATGTATGCACAGGTGATGTTATATTACTGCACAGCCCAAGTCACCTCTAGTAATCCCGCATGATCTCTCAGTGTTACCTAAATGTATGCACAGGTGATGTTATATTACTGCACAGCCCATGTCACCTCTAGTAATCCCACATGATCTCAGTGTTACCTAAATGTATGCACAGGCGATGTTATATTACTGCACAGCCCATGTCACCTCTAGTAACCTCACATGATCTCAGTGTTACCTAAATGTATGCACAGGCGATGTTATATTACTGCACAGCCCATGTCACCTCTAGTAATCCCACATGATCTCTCAGTGTTACCTAAATGTATGCACAGGCGATGTTATATTACTGCACAGCCCATGTCACCTCTAGTAATCCCACATGATCTCAGTGTTACCTAAATGTATGCACAGGCGATGTTATATTATTGCACAGCCCATGTCACCTCTAGTAATCCCACATGATCTCAGTGTTACCTAAATGTATGCACAGGCGATGTTATATTACTGCACAGCCCATGTCACCTCTAGTAACCTCAAATGATCTCAGTGTTACCTAAATGTATGCACAGGCGATGTTATATTACTGCACAGCCCATGTCACCTCTAGTAATCCCACATGATCTCTCAGTGTTACCTAAATGTATGCACAGGCGATGTTATATTACTGCACAGTCCATGTCACGTCTAGTAACCCCACATGATCTCAGTGTTACCTAAATGTATGCACAGGCAATGTTATATTACTGCACAGCCCATGTCACCTCTAGTAATTCCACATGATCTCTCAGTGTTACCTAAATGTATGCACAGGCGATGTTATATTACTGCACAGCCCATGTCACCTCTAATAATCCCACATGGTCTCAGTGTTATCTAAATGTATGCACAGGTAATGTTATATTACTGCACAGTCCATGTCACCTCTAGTAATCCCACATGTTCTCTCAGTGTTACCTAAATGTATGCACAGGCGATGTTATATTACTGCACAGCCCATGTCACCTCTAGTAATCCCACATGATCTCTCAGTGTTACCTAAACGTATGCACAGGCGGTGTTCTATTACTGCACAGCCCATGTCACCTCTAGTAATCCCACATGATCTCTCAGTGTTACCTAAACGTATGCACAGGTGATGTAATATTACTGCACAGCCCATGTCACCTCTAGTAATCCCACATGATCTCAGTGTTACCTAAATGTATGCACAGGCGATGTTATATTACTGCACAGCCCATGTCACCTCTAGTAATCCCACATGATCTCTCAGTGTTACCTAAATGTATGCACAGGCGATGTTATATTACTGCACAGCCCATGTCATCTCTAGTAATCCCACATGATCTCAGTGTTACCTAAATGTATGCAGAGGTGATGTTATATTACTGCACGGCCCATGTCACCTCTTGTAATCCCACATGATCTCAGTGTTACCTAAATGTATGCACAGGTGATGTTATATTACTGCACAGCCCATGTCACCTCTAGTAATCCCACATGATCTCAGTGTTACCTAAATGTATGCACAGGCGATGTTATATTACTGCACAGCCCATGTCACCTCTAGTAATCCCACATGATCTCTCAGTGTTACCTAAATGTAGGCACAGGCGATGTTATATTACTGCACAGCCCATGTCACCTCTAGTAATCCCGCATGATCTCTCAGTGTTACCTAAATGTATGCACAGGTGATGTTATATTACTGCATAGACCATGTCACCTCTAGTAATCCCGCATGATCTCTCAGTGTTACCTAAATGTATGCACAGGTGATGTTATATTACTGCACAGCCCATGTCACCTCTAGTAATCCCACATGATCTCAGTGTTACCTAAATGTATGCACAGGCGATGTTATATTACTGCACAGCCCATGTCACCTCTAGTAACCTCACATGATCTCAGTGTTACCTAAATGTATGCACAGGCGATGTTATATTACTGCACAGCCCATGTCACCTCTAGTAATCCCACATGATCTCTCAGTGTTACCTAAATGTATGCACAGGCGATGTTATATTACTGCACAGTCCATGTCACGTCTAGTAACCCCACATGATCTCAGTGTTACCTAAATGTATGCACAGGCAATGTTATATTACTGCACAGCCCATGTCACCTCTAGTAATTCCACATGATCTCTCAGTGTTACCTAAATGTATGCACAGGCGATGTTATATTACTGCACAGCCCATGTCACCTCTAATAATCCCACATGGTCTCAGTGTTATCTAAATGTATGCACAGGTAATGTTATATTACTGCACAGTCCATGTCACCTCTAGTAATCCCACATGTTCTCTCAGTGTTACCTAAATGTATGCACAGGCGATGTTATATTACTGCACAGCCCATGTCACCTCTAGTAATCCCACATGTTCTCTCAGTGTTACCTAAATGTATGCACAGGCGATGTTATATTACTGCACAGCCCATGTCACCTCTAGTAATCCCACATGATCTCTCAGTGTTACCTAAACGTATGCACAGGCGGTGTTCTATTACTGCACAGCCCATGTCACCTCTAGTAATCCCACATGATCTCAGTGTTACCTAAATGTATGCACAGGCGATGTTATATTACTGCACAGCCCATGTCACCTCAAGTAATCCCACATGATCTCTCAGTGTTACCTAAATGTATGCACAGGTGATGTAATATTACTGCACAGCCCATGTCACCTCTAGTAATCCCACATGATCTCAGTGTTACCTAAATGTATGCACAGGCGATGTTATATTACTACACAGCCCATGTCACCTCTAGTAATACCACATGATCTCTCAGTGTTACCTAAATGTATGCACAGGCGATGTTATATTACTGCATAGACCATGTCACCTCTAGTAATACCACATGATCTCAGTGTTACCTAAATGTATGCACAGGCGATGTTATATTACTGCACAGCCCATGTCACCTCTAGTAACCTCACATGATCTCAGTGTTACCTAAATGTATGCACAGGCGATGTTATATTACTGCACAGCCCATGTCACCTCTAGTAATCCCACATGATCTCTCAGTGTTATCTAAATGTATGCACAGGCGATGTTATATTACTGCACAGTCCATGTCACGTCTAGTAACCCCACATGATCTCAGTGTTACCTAAATGTATGCACAGGCAATGTTATATTACTGCACAGCCCATGTCACCTCTAGTAATTCCACATGATCTCTCAGTGTTACCTAAATGTATGCACAGGCGATGTTATATTACTGCACAGCCCATGTCACCTCTAATAATCCCACATGGTCTCAGTGTTATCTAAATGTATGCACAGGTAATGTTATATTACTGCACAGTCCATGTCACCTCTAGTAATCCCACATGTTCTCTCAGTGTTACCTAAATGTATGCACAGGCGATGTTATATTACTGCACAGCCCATGTCACCTCTAGTAATCCCACATGTTCTCTCAGTGTTACCTAAATGTATGCACAGGCGATGTTATATTACTGCACAGCCCATGTCACCTCTAGTAATCCCACATGATCTCTCAGTGTTACCTAAACGTATGCACAGGCGGTGTTCTATTACTGCACAGCCCATGTCACCTCTAGTAATCCCACATGATCTCAGTGTTACCTAAATGTATGCACAGGCGATGTTATATTACTGCACAGCCCATGTCACCTCAAGTAATCCCACATGATCTCTCAGTGTTACCTAAATGTATGCACAGGTGATGTAATATTACTGCACAGCCCATGTCACCTCTAGTAATCCCACATGATCTCAGTGTTACCTAAATGTATGCACAGGCGATGTTATATTACTACACAGCCCATGTCACCTCTAGTAATACCACATGATCTCTCAGTGTTACCTAAATGTATGCACAGGCGATGTTATATTACTGCATAGACCATGTCACCTCTAGTAATACCACATGATCTCAGTGTTACCTAAATGTATGCACAGGCGATGTTATATTACTGCACAGCCCATGTCACCTCTAGTAATCCCACATGATCTCTCAGTGTTACCTAAATGTATGCACAGGCGATGTTATATTACTACACAGCCCATGTCACCTCTAGTAATACCACAAGATCTCTCAGTGTTACCTAAATGTATGCACAGGTGATGTTATATTACTGCACAGCCCATGTCATCTCTAGTAATCCCACATGTTCTCTCAGTGTTACCTAAATGTATGCACAGGCAATGTTACATTACTGCACAGCCCATGTCACCTCTAGTAATCCCACATGTTCTCTCAGTGTAACCTAAATGTATGCACAGGCGATGTTATATTACTTCACAGCCCATGTCACCTCTAGTAATCCCACATGATCTCTCAGTGTTACCTAAATGTATGCACAGGCGATGTTATATTACTGCACAGCCCATGTCACCTCTAGTAACCTCACATGATCTCAGTGTTACCTAAATGTATGCACAGGCGATGTTATATTACTGCACAGCCCATGTCACCTCTAGTAATCCCACATGATCTCTCAGTGTTACCTAAATGTATGCACAGGCGATGTTATATTACTGCACAGTCCATGTCACCTCTAGTAATCCCACATGATCTCAGTGTTACCAAAATGTATGCACAGGCAATGTTATATTACTGCACAGCCCATGTCACCTCTAGTAATTCCACATGATCTCTCAGTGTTACCTAAATGTATGCACAGGCGATGTTATATTACTGCACAGTCCATGTCACGTCTAGTAACCCCACATGATCTCAGTGTTACCTAAATGTATGCACAGGCAATGTTATATTACTGCACAGCCCATGTCACCTCTAGTAATTCCACATGATCTCTCAGTGTTACCTAAATGTATGCACAGGCGATGTTATATGACTGCACAGCCCATGTCACCTCTAATAATCCCACATGGTCTCAGTGTTATCTAAATGTATGCACAGGTAATGTTATATTACTGCACAGTCCATGTCACCTCTAGTAATCCCACATGTTCTCTCAGTGTTACCTAAATGTATGCACAGGCGATGTTATATTACTGCACAGCCCATGTCACCTCTAGTAATCCCACATGATCTCTCAGTGTTACCTAAACGTATGCACAGGCGGTGTTCTATTACTGCACAGCCCATGTCACCTCTAGTAATCCCACATGATCTCTCAGTGTTACCTAAACGTATGCACAGGTGATGTAATATTACTGCACAGCCCATGTCACCTCTAGTAATCCCACATGATCTCAGTGTTACCTAAATGTATGCACAGGCGATGTTATATTACTGCACAGCCCATGTCACCTCTAGTAATCCCACATGATCTCTCAGTGTTACCTAAATGTATGCACAGGCGATGTTATATTACTGCACAGCCCATGTCATCTCTAGTAATCCCACATGATCTCAGTGTTACCTAAATGTATGCAGAGGTGATGTTATATTACTGCACGGCCCATGTCACCTCTTGTAATCCCACATGATCTCAGTGTTACCTAAATGTATGCACAGGTGATGTTATATTACTGCACAGCCCATGTCACCTCTAGTAATCCCACATGATCTCAGTGTTACCTAAATGTATGCACAGGCGATGTTATATTACTGCACAGCCCATGTCACCTCTAGTAATCCCACATGATCTCTCAGTGTTACCTAAATGTAGGCACAGGCGATGTTATATTACTGCACAGCCCATGTCACCTCTAGTAATCCCGCATGATCTCTCAGTGTTACCTAAATGTATGCACAGGTGATGTTATATTACTGCATAGACCATGTCACCTCTAGTAATCCCGCATGATCTCTCAGTGTTACCTAAATGTATGCACAGGTGATGTTATATTACTGCACAGCCCATGTCACCTCTAGTAATCCCACATGATCTCAGTGTTACCTAAATGTATGCACAGGCGATGTTATATTACTGCACAGCCCATGTCACCTCTAGTAACCTCACATGATCTCAGTGTTACCTAAATGTATGCACAGGCGATGTTATATTACTGCACAGCCCATGTCACCTCTAGTAATCCCACATGATCTCTCAGTGTTACCTAAATGTATGCACAGGCGATGTTATATTACTGCACAGTCCATGTCACGTCTAGTAACCCCACATGATCTCAGTGTTACCTAAATGTATGCACAGGCAATGTTATATTACTGCACAGCCCATGTCACCTCTAGTAATTCCACATGATCTCTCAGTGTTACCTAAATGTATGCACAGGCGATGTTATATTACTGCACAGCCCATGTCACCTCTAATAATCCCACATGGTCTCAGTGTTATCTAAATGTATGCACAGGTAATGTTATATTACTGCACAGTCCATGTCACCTCTAGTAATCCCACATGTTCTCTCAGTGTTACCTAAATGTATGCACAGGCGATGTTATATTACTGCACAGCCCATGTCACCTCTAGTAATCCCACATGTTCTCTCAGTGTTACCTAAATGTATGCACAGGCGATGTTATATTACTGCACAGCCCATGTCACCTCTAGTAATCCCACATGATCTCTCAGTGTTACCTAAACGTATGCACAGGCGGTGTTCTATTACTGCACAGCCCATGTCACCTCTAGTAATCCCACATGATCTCAGTGTTACCTAAATGTATGCACAGGCGATGTTATATTACTGCACAGCCCATGTCACCTCAAGTAATCCCACATGATCTCTCAGTGTTACCTAAATGTATGCACAGGTGATGTAATATTACTGCACAGCCCATGTCACCTCTAGTAATCCCACATGATCTCAGTGTTACCTAAATGTATGCACAGGCGATGTTATATTACTACACAGCCCATGTCACCTCTAGTAATACCACATGATCTCTCAGTGTTACCTAAATGTATGCACAGGCGATGTTATATTACTGCATAGACCATGTCACCTCTAGTAATACCACATGATCTCAGTGTTACCTAAATGTATGCACAGGCGATGTTATATTACTGCACAGCCCATGTCACCTCTAGTAACCTCACATGATCTCAGTGTTACCTAAATGTATGCACAGGCGATGTTATATTACTGCACAGCCCATGTCACCTCTAGTAATCCCACATGATCTCTCAGTGTTACCTAAATGTATGCACAGGCGATGTTATATTACTGCACAGTCCATGTCACGTCTAGTAACCCCACATGATCTCAGTGTTACCTAAATGTATGCACAGGCAATGTTATATTACTGCACAGCCCATGTCACCTCTAGTAATTCCACATGATCTCTCAGTGTTACCTAAATGTATGCACAGGCGATGTTATATTACTGCACAGCCCATGTCACCTCTAATAATCCCACATGGTCTCAGTGTTATCTAAATGTATGCACAGGTAATGTTATATTACTGCACAGTCCATGTCACCTCTAGTAATCCCACATGTTCTCTCAGTGTTACCTAAATGTATGCACAGGCGATGTTATATTACTGCACAGCCCATGTCACCTCTAGTAATCCCACATGTTCTCTCAGTGTTACCTAAATGTATGCACAGGCGATGTTATATTACTGCACAGCCCATGTCACCTCTAGTAATCCCACATGATCTCTCAGTGTTACCTAAACGTATGCACAGGCGGTGTTCTATTACTGCACAGCCCATGTCACCTCTAGTAATCCCACATGATCTCAGTGTTACCTAAATGTATGCACAGGCGATGTTATATTACTGCACAGCCCATGTCACCTCAAGTAATCCCACATGATCTCTCAGTGTTACCTAAATGTATGCACAGGTGATGTAATATTACTGCACAGCACATGTCACCTCTAGTAATCCCACATGATCTCAGTGTTACCTAAATGTATGCACAGGCGATGTTATATTACTACACAGCCCATGTCACCTCTAGTAATACCACATGATCTCTCAGTGTTACCTAAATGTATGCACAGGCGATGTTATATTACTGCATAGACCATGTCACCTCTAGTAATACCACATGATCTCAGTGTTACCTAAATGTATGCACAGGCGATGTTATATTACTGCACAGCCCATATCACCTCTAGTAATCCCACATGATCTCTCAGTGTTACCTAAATGTATGCACAGGCGATGTTATATTACTACACAGCCCATGTCACCTCTAGTAATACCACAAGATCTCTCAGTGTTACCTAAATGTATGCACAGGTGATGTTATATTACTGCACAGCCCATGTCATCTCTAGTAATCCCACATGTTCTCTCAGTGTTACCTAAATGTATGCACAGGCAATGTTACATTACTGCACAGCCCATGTCACCTCTAGTAATCCCACATGTTCTCTCAGTGTAACCTAAATGTATGCACAGGCGATGTTATATTACTTCACAGCCCATGTCACCTCTAGTAATCCCACATGATCTCTCAGTGTTACCTAAATGTATGCACAGGCGATGTTATATTACTGCACAGCCCATGTCACCTCTAGTAACCTCACATGATCTCAGTGTTACCTAAATGTATGCACAGGCGATGTTATATTACTGCACAGCCCATGTCACCTCTAGTAATCCCACATGATCTCTCAGTGTTACCTAAATGTATGCACAGGCGATGTTATATTACTGCACAGTCCATGTCACCTCTAGTAATCCCACATGATCTCAGTGTTACCAAAATGTATGCACAGGCAATGTTATATTACTGCACAGCCCATGTCACCTCTAGTAATTCCACATGATCTCTCAGTGTTACCTAAATGTATGCACAGGCGATGTTATATTACTGCACAGCCCATGTCACCTCTAATAATCCCACATGGTCTCAGTGTTATCTAAATGTATGCACAGGTAATGTTATATTACTGCACAGTCCATGTCACCTCTAGTAATCCCACATGTTCTCTCAGTGTTACGTAAATGTATGCACAGGCGATGTTATATTACTGCACAGCCCATGTCACCTCTAGTAATCCCACATGATCTCAGTGTTACCTAAATGTATGCACAGGCGATGTTATATTACTGCACAGCCCGTGTCACCTCTAGTAATCCCACATGATCTCTCAGTGTTACCTAAATGTATGCACAGGCGATGTTATATTACTGCACAGTCCATGTCACCTCTAGTAATCCCAAATGATCTCAGTGTTACCAAAATGTATGCACAGGCGATGTTATATTACTGCACAGCCCATGTCACCTCTAGTAATCCCACATGATCTCTCAGTGTTACCTAAACGTATGCACAGACGATGTTATATTACTGCACAGCCCATGTCACCTCTAGTAATCCCACATGATCTCAGTGTTACCTAAATGTATGCACAGGCGATGTTATATTACTGCACAGCCCATGTCACCTCTAGTAATCCCACATGATCTCTCAGTGTTACCTAAATGTATGCACAGGAGATGTTATATTACTGCACAGCCCATGTCACCTCTAGTAATCCCACATGATCTCAGTGTTACCTAAATGTATGCACAGGCGATGTTATATTACTGCACAGCCCGTGTCACCTCTAGTAACCCCACATGTTCTCAGTGTTACCTAAATGTATGCAGAGGTGATGTTATATTACTGCACGGCCCATGTCACCTCTAGTAATCCCACATGATCTCAGTGTTACCTAAATGTATGCACAGGTGATGTTATGTTGCTGCACTGCCCATGTCACCTCTAGTAATCCCACATGATCTCAGTGTTACCTAAATGTATGCACAGGCGATGTTATATTACTGCACAGCCCATGTCACCTCTAGTAATCCCACATGATCTCTCAGTGTTACCTAAATGTAGGCACAGGCGATGTTATATTACTGCACAGCCCATGTCACCTCTAGTAATCCCGCATGATCTCTCAGTGTTACCTAAATGTATGCACAGGTGATGTTATATTACTGCACAGCCCAAGTCACCTCTAGTAATCCCGCATGATCTCTCAGTGTTACCTAAATGTATGCACAGGCGATGTTATATTACTGCACAGCCCATGTCACCTCTAGTAATCCCACATGATCTCTCAGTGTTACCTAAATGTATGCACAGGCGATGTTATATTACTGCACAGCCCATGTCACCTCTAGTAATCCCACATGATCTCTCAGTGTTACCTAAATGTATGCACAGGCGATGTTATATTACTGCACAGCCCATGTCACCTCTAGTAATCCCACATGATCTCTCAGTGTTACCTAAACGTATGCACAGGCGATGTTATATTACTGCATAGACCATGTCACCTCTAGTAATCCCACATGATCTCAGTGTTACCTAAATGTATGCACAGGCGATGTTATATTATTGCACAGCCCATGTCACCTCTAGTAATCCCACATGATCTCAGTGTTACCTAAATGTATGCACAGGCGATGTTATATTACTGCACAGCCCATGTCACCTCTAGTAACCTCACATGATCTCAGTGTTACCTAAATGTATGCACAGGCGATGTTATATTACTGCACAGCCCATGTCACCTCTAGTAATCCCACATGATCTCTCAGTGTTACCTAAATGTATGCACAGACGATGTTATATTACTGCACAGCCCATGTCACCTCTAGTAATCCCACATGATCTCAGTGTTACCTAAATGTATGCACAGGCGATGTTATATTACTGCACAGCCCATGTCACCTCTAGTAATCCCACATGATCTCTCAGTGTTACCTAAATGTATGCACAGGAGATGTTATATTACTGCACAGCCCATGTCACCTCTAGTAATCCCACATGATCTCAGTGTTACCTAAATGTATGCACAGGCGATGTTATATTACTGCACAGCCCATGTCACCTCAAGTAATCCCACATGATCTCTCAGTGTTACCTAAATGTATGCACAGGTGATGTAATATTACTGCACAGCACATGTCACCTCTAGTAATCCCACATGATCTCAGTGTTACCTAAATGTATGCACAGGCGATGTTATATTACTACACAGCCCATGTCACCTCTAGTAATACCACATGATCTCTCAGTGTTACCTAAATGTATGCACAGGCGATGTTATATTACTGCATAGACCATGTCACCTCTAGTAATACCACATGATCTCAGTGTTACCTAAATGTATGCACAGGCGATGTTATATTACTGCACAGCCCATATCACCTCTAGTAATCCCACATGATCTCTCAGTGTTACCTAAATGTATGCACAGGCGATGTTATATTACTACACAGCCCATGTCACCTCTAGTAATACCACAAGATCTCTCAGTGTTACCTAAATGTATGCACAGGTGATGTTATATTACTGCACAGCCCATGTCATCTCTAGTAATCCCACATGTTCTCTCAGTGTTACCTAAATGTATGCACAGGCAATGTTACATTACTGCACAGCCCATGTCACCTCTAGTAATCCCACATGTTCTCTCAGTGTAACCTAAATGTATGCACAGGCGATGTTATATTACTTCACAGCCCATGTCACCTCTAGTAATCCCACATGATCTCTCAGTGTTACCTAAATGTATGCACAGGCGATGTTATATTACTGCACAGCCCATGTCACCTCTAGTAACCTCACATGATCTCAGTGTTACCTAAATGTATGCACAGGCGATGTTATATTACTGCACAGCCCATGTCACCTCTAGTAATCCCACATGATCTCTCAGTGTTACCTAAATGTATGCACAGGCGATGTTATATTACTGCACAGTCCATGTCACCTCTAGTAATCCCACATGATCTCAGTGTTACCAAAATGTATGCACAGGCAATGTTATATTACTGCACAGCCCATGTCACCTCTAGTAATTCCACATGATCTCTCAGTGTTACCTAAATGTATGCACAGGCGATGTTATATTACTGCACAGCCCATGTCACCTCTAATAATCCCACATGGTCTCAGTGTTATCTAAATGTATGCACAGGTAATGTTATATTACTGCACAGTCCATGTCACCTCTAGTAATCCCACATGTTCTCTCAGTGTTACGTAAATGTATGCACAGGCGATGTTATATTACTGCACAGCCCATGTCACCTCTAGTAATCCCACATGATCTCAGTGTTACCTAAATGTATGCACAGGCGATGTTATATTACTGCACAGCCCGTGTCACCTCTAGTAATCCCACATGATCTCTCAGTGTTACCTAAATGTATGCACAGGCGATGTTATATTACTGCACAGTCCATGTCACCTCTAGTAATCCCAAATGATCTCAGTGTTACCAAAATGTATGCACAGGCGATGTTATATTACTGCACAGCCCATGTCACCTCTAGTAATCCCACATGATCTCTCAGTGTTACCTAAACGTATGCACAGACGATGTTATATTACTGCACAGCCCATGTCACCTCTAGTAATCCCACATGATCTCAGTGTTACCTAAATGTATGCACAGGCGATGTTATATTACTGCACAGCCCATGTCACCTCTAGTAATCCCACATGATCTCTCAGTGTTACCTAAATGTATGCACAGGAGATGTTATATTACTGCACAGCCCATGTCACCTCTAGTAATCCCACATGATCTCAGTGTTACCTAAATGTATGCACAGGCGATGTTATATTACTGCACAGCCCGTGTCACCTCTAGTAACCCCACATGTTCTCAGTGTTACCTAAATGTATGCAGAGGTGATGTTATATTACTGCACGGCCCATGTCACCTCTAGTAATCCCACATGATCTCAGTGTTACCTAAATGTATGCACAGGTGATGTTATGTTGCTGCACTGCCCATGTCACCTCTAGTAATCCCACATGATCTCAGTGTTACCTAAATGTATGCACAGGCGATGTTATATTACTGCACAGCCCATGTCACCTCTAGTAATCCCACATGATCTCTCAGTGTTACCTAAATGTAGGCACAGGCGATGTTATATTACTGCACAGCCCATGTCACCTCTAGTAATCCCGCATGATCTCTCAGTGTTACCTAAATGTATGCACAGGTGATGTTATATTACTGCACAGCCCAAGTCACCTCTAGTAATCCCGCATGATCTCTCAGTGTTACCTAAATGTATGCACAGGCGATGTTATATTACTGCACAGCCCATGTCACCTCTAGTAATCCCACATGATCTCTCAGTGTTACCTAAATGTATGCACAGGCGATGTTATATTACTGCACAGCCCATGTCACCTCTAGTAATCCCACATGATCTCTCAGTGTTACCTAAATGTATGCACAGGCGATGTTATATTACTGCACAGCCCATGTCACCTCTAGTAATCCCACATGATCTCTCAGTGTTACCTAAACGTATGCACAGGCGATGTTATATTACTGCATAGACCATGTCACCTCTAGTAATCCCACATGATCTCAGTGTTACCTAAATGTATGCACAGGCGATGTTATATTATTGCACAGCCCATGTCACCTCTAGTAATCCCACATGATCTCAGTGTTACCTAAATGTATGCACAGGCGATGTTATATTACTGCACAGCCCATGTCACCTCTAGTAACCTCACATGATCTCAGTGTTACCTAAATGTATGCACAGGCGATGTTATATTACTGCACAGCCCATGTCACCTCTAGTAATCCCACATGATCTCTCAGTGTTACCTAAATGTATGCACAGACGATGTTATATTACTGCACAGCCCATGTCACCTCTAGTAATCCCACATGATCTCAGTGTTACCTAAATGTATGCACAGGCGATGTTATATTACTGCACAGCCCATGTCACCTCTAGTAATCCCACATGATCTCTCAGTGTTACCTAAATGTATGCACAGGAGATGTTATATTACTGCACAGCCCATGTCACCTCTAGTAATCCCACATGATCTCAGTGTTACCTAAATGTATGCACAGGCGATGTTATATTACTGCACAGCCCGTGTCACCTCTAGTAACCCCACATGTTCTCAGTGTTACCTAAATGTATGCAGAGGTGATGTTATATTACTGCATAGACCATGTCACCTCTAGTAACCTCACATGATCTCAGTGTTACCTAAATGTATGCACAGGCGATGTTATATTACTGCACAGCCCATGTCACCTCTAGTAATCCCACATGATCTCTCAGTGTTACCTAAATGTATGCACAGGCGATGTTATATTACTGCACAGCCCATGTCACCTCTAGTAATCCCACATGATCTCTCAGTGTTACCTAAACGTATGCACAGGCGATGTTATATTACTGCATAGACCATGTCACCTCTAGTAATCCCACATGATCTCAGTGTTACCTAAATGTATGCACAGGCGATATTATATTATTGCACAGCCCATGTCACCTCTAGTAATCCTACATGATCTCAGTGTTACCTAAATGTATGCACAGGCGATGTTATATTACTGCACAGCCCATGTCACCTCTAGTAACCTCACATGATCTCAGTGTTACCTAAATGTATGCACAGGCGATGTTATATTACTGCACAGCCCATGTCACCTCTAGTAATCCCACATGATCTCTCAGTGTTACCTAAATGTATGCACAGGCGATGTTATATTACTGCACAGTCCATGTCACGTCTAGTAACCCCACATGATCTCAGTGTTACCTAAATGTATGCACAGGCAATGTTATATTACTGCACAGCCCATGTCACCTCTAGTAATTCCACATGATCTCTCAGTGTTACCTAAATGTATGCACAGGCGATGTTATATTACTGCACAGCCCATGTCACCTCTAATAATCCCACATGGTCTCAGTGTTATCTAAATGTATGCACAGGTAATGTTATATTACTGCACAGTCCATGTCACCTCTAGTAATCCCACATGTTCTCTCAGTGTTACCTAAATGTATGCACAGGCGATGTTATATTACTGCACAGCCCATGTCACCTCTAGTAATCCCACATGTTCTCTCAGTGTTACCTAAATGTATGCACAGGCGATGTTATATTACTGCACAGCCCATGTCACCTCTAGTAATCCCACATGATCTCTCAGTGTTACCTAAACGTATGCACAGGCGGTGTTCTATTACTGCACAGCCCATGTCACCTCTAGTAATCCCACATGGTCTCAGTGTTATCTAAATGTATGCACAGGTAATGTTATATTACTGCACAGTCCATGTCACCTCTAGTAATCCCACATGTTCTCTCAGTGTTACGTAAATGTATGCACAGGCGATGTTATATTACTGCACAGCCCATGTCACCTCTAGTAATCCCACATGATCTCAGTGATACCTAAATGTATGCACAGGCGATGTTATATTACTGCACAGCCCATATCACCTCTAATAATCCCACATGTTCTCTCAGTGTTACCTAAATGTATGCACAGGCGATGTTATATTACTGCACAGCCCGTGTCACCTCTAGTAATCCCACATGATCTCTCAGTGTTACCTAAATGTATGCACAGGCGATGTTATATTACTGCACAGTCCATGTCACCTCTAGTAATCCCAAATGATCTCAGTGTTACCAAAATGTATGCACAGGCGATGTTATATTACTGCACAGCCCATGTCACCTCTAGTAATCCCACATGATCTCTCAGTGTTACCTAAATGTATGCACAGACGATGTTATATTACTGCACAGCCCATGTCACCTCTAGTAATCCCACATGATCTCTCAGTGTTACCTAAATGTATGCACAGGCGATGTTATATTACTGCACAGCCCATGTCACCTCTAGTAATCCCACATGATCTCTCAGTGTTACCTAAATGTATGCACAGGAGATGTTATATTACTGCACAGCCCATGTCACCTCTAGTAATCCCACATGATCTCAGTGTTACCTAAATGTATGCACAGGCGATGTTATATTACTGCACAGCCCGTGTCACCTCTAGTAACCCCACATGTTCTCAGTGTTACCTAAATGTATGCAGAGGTGATGTTATATTACTGCACGGCCCATGTCACCTCTAGTAATCCCACATGATCTCAGTGTTACCTAAATGTATGCACAGGTGATGTTATATTATTGCACAGCCCATGTCACCTCTAGTAATCCCACATGATCTCAGTGTTACCTAAATGTATGCACAGGCGATGTTATATTACTGCACAGCCCATGTCACCTCTAGTAATCCCACATGATCTCTCAGTGTTACCTAAATGTATGCACAGACGATGTTATATTACTGCACAGCCCATGTGACCTCTAGTAATCCCACATGATCTCAGTGTTACCTAAATGTATGCACAGGCGATGTTATATTACTGCACAGCCCATGTCACCTCTAGTAATCCCACATGATCTCTCAGTGTTACCTAAATGTATGCACAGGAGATGTTATATTACTGCACAGCCCATGTCACCTCTAGTAATCCCACATGATCTCAGTGTTACCTAAATGTATGCACAGGCGATGTTATATTACTGCACAGCCCGTGTCACCTCTAGTAACCCCACATGTTCTCGGTGTTACCTAAATGTATGCAGAGGTGATGTTATATTACTGCATAGACCATGTCACCTCTAGTAACCTCACATGATCTCAGTGTTACCTAAATGTATGCACAGGCGATGTTATATTACTGCACAGCCCATGTCACCTCTAGTAATCCCACATGATCTCTCAGTGTTACCTAAATGTATGCACAGGCGATGTTATATTACTGCACAGCCCATGTCACCTCTAGTAATCCCACATGATCTCTCAGTGTTACCTAAACGTATGCACAGGCGATGTTATATTACTGCATAGACCATGTCACCTCTAGTAATCCCACATGATCTCAGTGTTACCTAAATGTATGCACAGGCGATATTATATTATTGCACAGCCCATGTCACCTCTAGTAATCCCACATGATCTCAGTGTTACCTAAATGTATGCACAGGCGATGTTATATTACTGCACAGCCCATGTCACCTCTAGTAACCTCACATGATCTCAGTGTTACCTAAATGTATGCACAGGCGATGTTATATTACTGCACAGCCCATGTCACCTCTAGTAATCCCACATGATCTCTCAGTGTTACCTAAATGTATGCACAGGCGATGTTATATTACTGCACAGTCCATGTCACGTCTAGTAACCCCACATGATCTCAGTGTTACCTAAATGTATGCACAGGCAATGTTATATTACTGCACAGCCCATGTCACCTCTAGTAATTCCACATGATCTCTCAGTGTTACCTAAATGTATGCACAGGCGATGTTATATTACTGCACAGCCCATGTCACCTCTAATAATCCCACATGGTCTCAGTGTTATCTAAATGTATGCACAGGTAATGTTATATTACTGCACAGTCCATGTCACCTCTAGTAATCCCACATGTTCTCTCAGTGTTACCTAAATGTATGCACAGGCGATGTTATATTACTGCACAGCCCATGTCACCTCTAGTAATCCCACATGTTCTCTCAGTGTTACCTAAATGTATGCACAGGCGATGTTATATTACTGCACAGTCCATGTCACGTCTAGTAACCCCACATGATCTCAGTGTTACCTAAATGTATGCACAGGCAATGTTATATTACTGCACAGCCCATGTCACCTCTAGTAATTCCACATGATCTCTCAGTGTTACCTAAATGTATGCACAGGCGATGTTATATTACTGCACAGCCCATGTCACCTCTAATAATCCCACATGGTCTCAGTGTTATCTAAATGTATGCACAGGTAATGTTATATTACTGCACAGTCCATGTCACCTCTAGTAATCCCACATGTTCTCTCAGTGTTACCTAAACGTATGCACAGGCGGTGTTCTATTACTGCACAGCCCATGTCACCTCTAGTAATCCCACATGATCTCAGTGTTACCTAAATGTATGCACAGGTGATGTTATATTACTGCACAGCCCATGTCACCTCTAGTAATCCCACATGATCTCAGTGTTACCTAAATGTATGCACAGGCGATGTTATATTACTGCACAGCCCATGTCACCTCTAGTAATCCCACATGATCTCAGTGTTACCTAAATGTATGCACAGGCGATGTTATATTACTGCACAGCCCATGTCACCTCTGGTAACCTCACATGATCTCAGTGTTACCTAAATGTATGCACAGGCGATGTTATATTACTGCACAGCCCATGTCACCTCTAGTAATCCCACATGATCTCTCAGTGTTACCTAAATGTATGCACAGGCGATGTTATATTACTGCACAGTCCATGTCACGTCTAGTAACCCCACATGATCTCAGTGTTACCTAAATGTATGCACAGGCGATGTTATATTACTGCACAGCCCATGTCACCTCTAGTAATTCCACATGATCTCTCAGTGTTACCTAAATGTATGCACAGGCGATGTTATATTACTGCACAGCCCATGTCACCTCTAATAATCCCACATGGTCTCAGTGTTATCTAAATGTATGCACAGGTAATGTTATATTACTGCACAGTCCATGTCACCTCTAGTAATCCCACATGTTCTCTCAGTGTTACCTAAATGTATGCACAGGCGATGTTATATTACTGCACAGCCCATGTCACCTCTAGTAATCCCACATGATCTCTCAGTGTTACCTAAACGTATGCACAGGCGGTGTTCTATTACTGCACAGCCCATGTCACCTCTAGTAATCCCACATGATCTCAGTGTTACCTAAATGTCTGCACAGGCGATGTTATATTACTGCACAGCCCATGTCACCTCAAGTAATCCCACATGATCTCTCAGTGTTACCTAAATGTATGCACAGGTGATGTAATATTACTGCACAGCCCATGTCACCTCTAGTAATCCCACATGATCTCAGTGTTACCTAAATGTATGCACAGGCGATGTTATATTACTACACAGCCCATGTCACCTCTAGTAATACCACATGATCTCTCAGTGTTACCTAAATGTATGCACAGGCGATGTTATATTACTGCATAGACCATGTCACCTCTAGTAATACCACATGATCTCAGTGTTACCTAAATGTATGCACAGGCGATGTTATATTACTGCACAGCCCATGTCACCTCTAGTAATCCCACATGATCTCTCAGTGTTACCTAAATGTATGCACAGGTGATGTTATATTACTACACAGCCCATGTCACCTCTAGTAATACCACAAGATCTCTCAGTGTTACCTAAATGTATGCACAGGTGATGTTATATTACTGCACAGCCCATGTCATCTCTAGTAATCCCACATGTTCTCTCAGTGTTACCTAAATGTATGCACAGGCAATGTTACATTACTGCACAGCCCATGTCACCTCTAGTAATCCCACATGTTCTCTCAGTGTTACCTAAATGTATGCACAGGCGATGTTATATTACTTCACAGCCCATGTCACCTCTAGTAATCCCACATGGTCTCAGTGTTATCTAAATGTATGCACAGGTAATGTTATATTACTGCACAGTCCATGTCACCTCTAGTAATCCCACATGTTCTCTCAGTGTTACGTAAATGTATGCACAGGCGATGTTATATTACTGCACAGCCCATGTCACCTCTAGTAATCCCACATGATCTCAGTGATACCTAAATGTATGCACAGGCGATGTTATATTACTGCACAGCCCATATCACCTCTAATAATCCCACATGTTCTCTCAGTGTTACCTAAATGTATGCACAGGCGATGTTATATTACTGCACAGCCCGTGTCACCTCTAGTAATCCCACATGATCTCTCAGTGTTACCTAAATGTATGCACAGGCGATGTTATATTACTGCACAGTCCATGTCACTTCTAGTAATCCCAAATGATCTCAGTGTTACCAAAATGTATGCACAGGCGATGTTATATTACTGCACAGCCCATGTCACCTCTAGTAATCCCACATGATCTCTCAGTGTTACCTAAATGTATGCACAGACGATGTTATATTACTGCACAGCCCATGTCACCTCTAGTAATCCCACATGATCTCTCAGTGTTACCTAAATGTATGCACAGGAGATGTTATATTACTGCACAGCCCATGTCACCTCTAGTAATCCCACATGATCTCAGTGTTACCTAAATGTATGCACAGGCGATGTTATATTACTGCACAGCCCGTGTCACCTCTAGTAACCCCACATGTTCTCAGTGTTACCTAAATGTATGCAGAGGTGATGTTATATTACTGCACGGCCCATGTCACCTCTAGTAATCCCACATGATCTCAGTGTTACCTAAATGTATGCACAGGTGATGTTATATTATTGCACAGCCCATGTCACCTCTAGTAATCCCACATGATCTCAGTGTTACCTAAATGTATGCACAGGCGATGTTATATTACTGCACAGCCCATGTCACCTCTAGTAATCCCACATGATCTCTCAGTGTTACCTAAATGTATGCACAGACGATGTTATATTACTGCACAGCCCATGTGACCTCTAGTAATCCCACATGATCTCAGTGTTACCTAAATGTATGCACAGGCGATGTTATATTACTGCACAGCCCATGTCACCTCTAGTAATCCCACATGATCTCTCAGTGTTACCTAAATGTATGCACAGGAGATGTTATATTACTGCACAGCCCATGTCACCTCTAGTAATCCCACATGATCTCAGTGTTACCTAAATGTATGCACAGGCGATGTTATATTACTGCACAGCCCGTGTCACCTCTAGTAACCCCACATGTTCTCGGTGTTACCTAAATGTATGCAGAGGTGATGTTATATTACTGCATAGACCATGTCACCTCTAGTAACCTCACATGATCTCAGTGTTACCTAAATGTATGCACAGGCGATGTTATATTACTGCACAGCCCATGTCACCTCTAGTAATCCCACATGATCTCTCAGTGTTACCTAAATGTATGCACAGGCGATGTTATATTACTGCACAGCCCATGTCACCTCTAGTAATCCCACATGATCTCTCAGTGTTACCTAAACGTATGCACAGGCGATGTTATATTACTGCATAGACCATGTCACCTCTAGTAATCCCACATGATCTCAGTGTTACCTAAATGTATGCACAGGCGATATTATATTATTGCACAGCCCATGTCACCTCTAGTAATCCCACATGATCTCAGTGTTACCTAAATGTATGCACAGGCGATGTTATATTACTGCACAGCCCATGTCACCTCTAGTAACCTCACATGATCTCAGTGTTACCTAAATGTATGCACAGGCGATGTTATATTACTGCACAGCCCATGTCACCTCTAGTAATCCCACATGATCTCTCAGTGTTACCTAAATGTATGCACAGGCGATGTTATATTACTGCACAGTCCATGTCACGTCTAGTAACCCCACATGATCTCAGTGTTACCTAAATGTATGCACAGGCAATGTTATATTACTGCACAGCCCATGTCACCTCTAGTAATTCCACATGATCTCTCAGTGTTACCTAAATGTATGCACAGGCGATGTTATATTACTGCACAGCCCATGTCACCTCTAATAATCCCACATGGTCTCAGTGTTATCTAAATGTATGCACAGGTAATGTTATATTACTGCACAGTCCATGTCACCTCTAGTAATCCCACATGTTCTCTCAGTGTTACCTAAATGTATGCACAGGCGATGTTATATTACTGCACAGCCCATGTCACCTCTAGTAATCCCACATGTTCTCTCAGTGTTACCTAAATGTATGCACAGGCGATGTTCTATTACTGCACAGTCCATGTCACGTCTAGTAACCCCACATGATCTCAGTGTTACCTAAATGTATGCACAGGCAATGTTATATTACTGCACAGCCCATGTCACCTCTAGTAATTCCACATGATCTCTCAGTGTTACCTAAATGTATGCACAGGCGATGTTATATTACTGCACAGCCCATGTCACCTCTAATAATCCCACATGGTCTCAGTGTTATCTAAATGTATGCACAGGTAATGTTATATTACTGCACAGTCCATGTCACCTCTAGTAATCCCACATGTTCTCTCAGTGTTACCTAAACGTATGCACAGGCGGTGTTCTATTACTGCACAGCCCATGTCACCTCTAGTAATCCCACATGATCTCAGTGTTACCTAAATGTATGCACAGGTGATGTTATATTACTGCACAGCCCATGTCACCTCTAGTAATCCCACATGATCTCAGTGTTACCTAAATGTATGCACAGGCGATGTTATATTACTGCACAGCCCATGTCACCTCTAGTAATCCCACATGATCTCAGTGTTACCTAAATGTATGCACAGGCGATGTTATATTACTGCACAGCCCATGTCACCTCTGGTAACCTCACATGATCTCAGTGTTACCTAAATGTATGCACAGGCGATGTTATATTACTGCACAGCCCATGTCACCTCTAGTAATCCCACATGATCTCTCAGTGTTACCTAAATGTATGCACAGGCGATGTTATATTACTGCACAGTCCATGTCACGTCTAGTAACCCCACATGATCTCAGTGTTACCTAAATGTATGCACAGGCGATGTTATATTACTGCACAGCCCATGTCACCTCTAGTAATTCCACATGATCTCTCAGTGTTACCTAAATGTATGCACAGGCGATGTTATATTACTGCACAGCCCATGTCACCTCTAATAATCCCACATGGTCTCAGTGTTATCTAAATGTATGCACAGGTAATGTTATATTACTGCACAGTCCATGTCACCTCTAGTAATCCCACATGTTCTCTCAGTGTTACCTAAATGTATGCACAGGCGATGTTATATTACTGCACAGCCCATGTCACCTCTAGTAATCCCACATGATCTCTCAGTGTTACCTAAATGTATGCACAGGCGATGTTATATTACTGCACAGTCCATGTCACGTCTAGTAACCCCACATGATCTCAGTGTTACCTAAATGTATGCACAGGCGATGTTATATTACTGCACAGCCCATGTCACCTCTAGTAATTCCACATGATCTCTCAGTGTTACCTAAATGTATGCACAGGCGATGTTATATTACTGCACAGCCCATGTCACCTCTAATAATCCCACATGGTCTCAGTGTTATCTAAATGTATGCACAGGTAATGTTATATTACTGCACAGTCCATGTCACCTCTAGTAATCCCACATGTTCTCTCAGTGTTACCTAAATGTATGCACAGGCGATGTTATATTACTGCACAGCCCATGTCACCTCTAGTAATCCCACATGATCTCTCAGTGTTACCTAAACGTATGCACAGGCGGTGTTCTATTACTGCACAGCCCATGTCACCTCTAGTAATCCCACATGATCTCAGTGTTACCTAAATGTCTGCACAGGCGATGTTATATTACTGCACAGCCCATGTCACCTCAAGTAATCCCACATGATCTCTCAGTGTTACCTAAATGTATGCACAGGTGATGTAATATTACTGCACAGCCCATGTCACCTCTAGTAATCCCACATGATCTCAGTGTTACCTAAATGTATGCACAGGCGATGTTATATTACTACACAGCCCATGTCACCTCTAGTAATACCACATGATCTCTCAGTGTTACCTAAATGTATGCACAGGCGATGTTATATTACTGCATAGACCATGTCACCTCTAGTAATACCACATGATCTCAGTGTTACCTAAATGTATGCACAGGCGATGTTATATTACTGCACAGCCCATGTCACCTCTAGTAATCCCACATGATCTCTCAGTGTTACCTAAATGTATGCACAGGTGATGTTATATTACTACACAGCCCATGTCACCTCTAGTAATACCACAAGATCTCTCAGTGTTACCTAAATGTATGCACAGGTGATGTTATATTACTGCACAGCCCATGTCATCTCTAGTAATCCCACATGTTCTCTCAGTGTTACCTAAATGTATGCACAGGCAATGTTACATTACTGCACAGCCCATGTCACCTCTAGTAATCCCACATGTTCTCTCAGTGTTACCTAAATGTATGCACAGGCGATGTTATATTACTTCACAGCCCATGTCACCTCTAGTAATCCCACATGGTCTCAGTGTTATCTAAATGTATGCACAGGTAATGTTATATTACTGCACAGTCCATGTCACCTCTAGTAATCCCACATGTTCTCTCAGTGTTACGTAAATGTATGCACAGGCGATGTTATATTACTGCACAGCCCATGTCACCTCTAGTAATCCCACATGATCTCAGTGATACCTAAATGTATGCACAGGCGATGTTATATTACTGCACAGCCCATATCACCTCTAATAATCCCACATGTTCTCTCAGTGTTACCTAAATGTATGCACAGGCGATGTTATATTACTGCACAGCCCGTGTCACCTCTAGTAATCCCACATGATCTCTCAGTGTTACCTAAATGTATGCACAGGCGATGTTATATTACTGCACAGTCCATGTCACTTCTAGTAATCCCAAATGATCTCAGTGTTACCAAAATGTATGCACAGGCGATGTTATATTACTGCACAGCCCATGTCACCTCTAGTAATCCCACATGATCTCTCAGTGTTACCTAAATGTATGCACAGACGATGTTATATTACTGCACAGCCCATGTCACCTCTAGTAATCCCACATGATCTCTCAGTGTTACCTAAATGTATGCACAGGCGATGTTATATTACTGCACAGCCCATTTCACCTCTAGTAATCCCACATGATCTCAGTGTTACCTAAATGTATGCACAGGCGATGTTATATTACTGCACAGCCCGTGTCACCTCTAGTAACCCCACATGTTCTCAGTGTTACCTAAATGTATGCAGAGGTGATGTTATATTACTGCACGGCCCATGTCACCTCTAGTAATCCCACATGATCTCAGTGTTACCTAAATGTATGCACAGGTGATGTTATGTTGCTGCACTGCCCATGTCACCTCTAGTAATCCCACATGATCTCTCAGTGTTACCTAAATGTATGCACAGGCGATGTAATATTACTGCACAGCCCATGTCACCTCTAGTAATCCCACATTATCTCAGTGTTACCTAAATGTATGCACAGGCGATGTTATATTACTGCACAGCCCATGTCACCTCTAGTAATCCCACATGATCTCTCAGTGTTACCTAAATGTATGCACAGGCGATGTTATATTACTGCACAGCCCATGTCACCTCTAGTAATCCCACATGATCTCTCAGTGTTACCTAAACGTATGCACAGGCGATGTTATATTACTGCATAGACCATGTCACCTCTAGTAATCCCACATGATCTCAGTGTTACCTAAATGTATGCACAGGCGATGTTATATTATTGCACAGCCCATGTCACCTCTAGTAATCCCACATGATCTCAGTGTTACCTAAATGTAAGCATAGGCGATGTTATATTACTGCACAGCCCATGTCACCTCTAGTAACCTCACATGATCTCAGTGTTACCTAAATGTATGCACAGGCGATGTTATATTACTGCACAGCCCATGTCACCTCTAGTAATCCCACATGATCTCTCAGTGTTACCTAAATGTATGCACAGACGATGTTATATTACTGCACAGCCCATGTCACCTCTAGTAATCCCACATGATCTCAGTGTTACCTAAATGTATGCACAGGCGATGTTATATTACTGCACAGCCCATGTCACCTCTAGTAATCCCACATGATCTCTCAGTGTTACCTAAATGTATGCACAGGAGATGTTATATTACTGCACAGCCCATGTCACCTCTAGTAATCCCACATGATCTCAGTGTTACCTAAATGTATGCACAGGCGATGTTATATTACTGCACAGCCCGTGTCACCTCTAGTAACCCCACATGTTCTCAGTGTTACCTAAATGTATGCAGAGGTGATGTTATATTACTGCATAGACCATGTCACCTCTAGTAACCTCACATGATCTCAGTGTTACCTAAATGTATGCACAGGCGATGTTATATTACTGCACAGCCCATGTCACCTCTAGTAATCCCACATGATCTCTCAGTGTTACCTAAATGTATGCACAGGCGATGTTATATTACTGCACAGCCCATGTCACCTCTAGTAATCCCACATGATCTCTCAGTGTTACCTAAACGTATGCACAGGCGATGTTATATTACTGCATAGACCATGTCACCTCTAGTAATCTCACATGATCTCAGTGTTACCTAAATGTATGCACAGGCGATATTATATTATTGCACAGCCCATGTCACCTCTAGTAATCCCACATGATCTCAGTGTTACCTAAATGTATGCACAGGCGATGTTATATTACTGCACAGCCCATGTCACCTCTAGTAACCTCACATGATCTCAGTGTTACCTAAATGTATGCACAGGCGATGTTATATTACTGCACAGCCCATGTCACCTCTAGTAATCCCACATGATCTCTCAGTGTTACCTAAATGTATGCACAGGCGATGTTATATTACTGCACAGTCCATGTCACGTCTAGTAACCCCACATGATCTCAGTGTTACCTAAATGTATGCACAGGCAATGTTATATTACTGCACAGCCCATGTCACCTCTAGTAATTCCACATGATCTCTCAGTGTTACCTAAATGTATGCACAGGCGATGTTATATTACTGCACAGCCCATGTCACCTCTAATAATCCCACATGGTCTCAGTGTTATCTAAATGTATGCACAGGTAATGTTATATTACTGCACAGTCCATGTCACCTCTAGTAATCCCACATGTTCTCTCAGTGTTACCTAAATGTATGCACAGGCGATGTTATATTACTGCACAGCCCATGTCACCTCTAGTAATCCCACATGTTCTCTCAGTGTTACCTAAATGTATGCACAGGCGATGTTATATTACTGCACAGCCCATGTCACCTCTAGTAATCCCACATGATCTCTCAGTGTTACCTAAACGTATGCACAGGCGGTGTTCTATTGCTGCACAGCCCATGTCACCTCTAGTAATCCCACATGATCTCAGTGTTACCTAAATGTATGCACAGGCGATGTTATATTACTGCACAGCCCATGTCACCTCAAGTAATCCCACATGATCTCTCAGTGTTACCTAAATGTATGCACAGGTGATGTAATATTACTGCACAGCCCATGTCACCTCTAGTAATCCCACATGATCTCAGTGTTACCTAAATGTATGCACAGGCGATGTTATATTACTACACAGCCCATGTCACCTCTAGTAATACCACATGATCTCTCAGTGTTACCTAAATGTATGCACAGGCGATGTTATATTACTGCATAGACCATGTCACCTCTAGTAATACCACATGATCTCAGTGTTACCTAAATGTATGCACAGGCGATGTTATATTACTGCACAGCCCATGTCACCTCTAGTAATCCCACATGATCTCTCAGTGTTACCTAAATGTATGCACAGGCGATGTTATATTACTACACAGCCCATGTCACCTCTAGTAATACCACAAGATCTCTCAGTGTTACCTAAATGTATGCACAGGTGATGTTATATTACTGCACAGCCCATGTCATCTCTAGTAATCCCACATGTTCTCTCAGTGTTACCTAAATGTATGCACAGGCAATGTTACATTACTGCACAGCCCATGTCACCTCTAGTAATCCCACATGTTCTCTCAGTGTTACCTAAATGTATGCACAGGCGATGTTATATTACTTCACAGCCCATGTCACCTCTAGTAATCCCACATGATCTCTCAGTGTTACCTAAATGTATGCACAGGCGATGTTATATTACTGCACAGCCCATGTCACCTCTAGTAACCTCACATGATCTCAGTGTTACCTAAATGTATGCACAGGCGATGTTATATTACTGCACAGCCCATGTCACCTCTAGTAATCCCACATGATCTCTCAGTGTTACCTAAATGTATGCACAGGAGATGTTATATTACTGCACAGCCCATGTCACCTCTAGTAATCCCACATGATCTCTCAGTGTTACCTAAATGTATGCACAGGCGATGTTATATTACTGCACAGTCCATGTCACCTCTAGTAATCCCACATGATCTCAGTGTTACCAAAATGTATGCACAGGCAATGTTATATTACTGCACAGCCCATGTCACCTCTAGTAATTCCACATGATCTCTCAGTGTTACCTAAATGTATGCACAGGCGATGTTATATTACTGCACAGCCCATGTCACCTCTAATAATCCCACATGGTCTCAGTGTTATCTAAATGTATGCACAGGTAATGTTATATTACTGCACAGTCCATGTCACCTCTAGTAATCCCACATGTTCTCTCAGTGTTACGTAAATGTATGCACAGGCGATGTTATATTACTGCACAGCCCATGTCACCTTTAGTAATCCCACATGATCTCAGTGATACCTAAATGTATGCACAGGCGATGTTATATTACTGCACAGCCCATATCACCTCTAATAATCCCACATGTTCTCTCAGTGTTACCTAAATGTATGCACAGGCGATGTTATATTACTGCACAGCCCGTGTCACCTCTAGTAATCCCACATGATCTCTCAGTGTTACCTAAATGTATGCACAGGCGATGTTATATTACTGCACAGTCCATGTCACCTCTAGTAATCCCAAATGATCTCAGTGTTACCAAAATGTATGCACAGGCGATGTTATATTACTGCACAGCCCATGTCACCTCTAGTAATCCCACATGATCTCTCAGTGTTACCTAAATGTATGCACAGACGATGTTATATTACTGCACAGCCCATGTCACCTCTAGTAATCCCACATGATCTCTCAGTGTTACCTAAATGTATGCACAGGCGATGTTATATTACTGCACAGCCCATGTCACCTCTAGTAATCCCACATGATCTCTCAGTGTTACCTAAATGTATGCACAGGAGATGTTATATTACTGCACAGCCCATGTCACCTCTAGTAATCCCACATGATCTCAGTGTTACCTAAATGTATGCACAGGCGATGTTATATTACTGCACAGCCCGTGTCACCTCTAGTAACCCCACATGTTCTCAGTGTTACCTAAATGTATGCAGAGGTGATGTTATATTACTGCACGGCCCATGTCACCTCTAGTAATCCCACATGATCTCAGTGTTACCTAAATGTATGCACAGGTGATGTTATGTTGCTGCACTGCCCATGTCACCTCTAGTAATCCCACATGATCTCTCAGTGTTACCTAAATGTATGCACAGGCGATGTAATATTACTGCACAGCCCATGTCACCTCTAGTAATCCCACATTATCTCAGTGTTACCTAAATGTATGCACAGGCGATGTTATATTACTGCACAGCCCATGTCACCTCTAGTAATCCCACATGATCTCTCAGTGTTACCTAAATGTATGCACAGGCGATGTTATATTACTACACAGCCCATGTCACCTCTAGTAATCCCACATGATCTCTCAGTGTTACCTAAATGTATGCACAGGTGATGTTATATTACTGCACAGCCCATGTCATCTCTAGTAATACCACATGATCTCAGTGTTACCTAAATGTATGCACAGGCGATGTTATATTACTGCACAGCCCATGTCACCTCTAGTAATCCCACATTATCTCTCAGTGTTACCTAAATGTATGCACAGGCGATGTTATATTACTGCACAGCCCATGTCACCTCTAGTAATCCCACATGATCTATCAGTGTTACCTAAATGTATGCACAGGCGATGTTATATTACTGCACAGCCCATGTCATCTCTAGTAATCCCACATGATCTCAGTGTTACCTAAATGTATGCAGAGGTGATGTTATATTACTGCACGGCCCATGTCACCTCTTGTAATCCCACATGATCTCAGTGTTACCTAAATGTATGCACAGGTGATGTTATATTACTGCACAGCCCATGTCACCTCTAGTAATCCCACATGATCTCAGTGTTACCTAAATGTATGCACAGGCGATGTTATATTACTGCACAGCCCATGTCACCTCTAGTAATCCCGCATGATCTCTCAGTGTTACCTAAATGTAGGCACAGGCGATGTTATATTACTGCACAGCCCAAGTCACCTCTAGTAATCCCGCATGATCTCTCAGTGTTACCTAAATGTATGCACAGGTGATGTTATATTACTGCACAGCCCATGTCACCTCTAGTAATCCCACATGATCTCAGTGTTACCTAAATGTATGCACAGGCGATGTTATATTACTGCACAGCCCATGTCACCTCTAGTAATCCCACATGATCTCAGTGTTACCTAAATGTATGCACAGGCGATGTTATATTACTGCACAGCCCGTGTCACCTCTAGTAACCCCACATGTTCTCAGTGTTACCTAAATGTATGCAGAGGTGATGTTATATTACTGCACGGCCCATGTCACCTCTAGTAATCCCACATGATCTCAGTGTTACCTAAATGTATGCACAGGTGATGTTATGTTGCTGCACTGCCCATGTCACCTCTAGTAATCCCACATGATCTCTCAGTGTTACCTAAATGTATGCATAGGTGATGTTATATTACTGCACAGCCCATGTCACCTCTAGTAATCCCACATGATCTATCAGTGTTACCTAAATGTATGCACAGGCGATGTTATATTACTGCACAGCCCATGTCATCTCTAGTAATCCCACATGATCTCAGTGTTACCTAAATGTATGCAGAGGTGATGTTATATTACTGCACGGCCCATGTCACCTCTTGTAATCCCACATGATCTCAGTGTTACCTAAATGTATGCACAGGTGATGTTATATTACTGCACAGCCCATGTCACCTCTAGTAATCCCACATGATCTCAGTGTTACCTAAATGTAGGCACAGGCGATGTTATATTACTGCACAGCCCATGTCACCTCTAGTAATCCCGCATGATCTCTCAGTGTTACCTAAATGTATGCACAGGTGATGTTATATTACTGCACAGCCCAAGTCACCTCTAGTAATCCCGCATGATCTCTCAGTGTTACCTAAATGTATGCACAGGTGATGTTATATTACTGCACAGCCCATGTCACCTCTAGTAATCCCACATGATCTCAGTGTTACCTAAATGTATGCACAGGCGATGTTATATTACTGCACAGCCCATGTCACCTCTAGTAACCTCACATGATCTCAGTGTTAACTAAATGTATGCCCAGGCGATGTTATATTACTGCACAGCCCATGTCACCTCTAGTAATCCCACATGATCTCTCAGTGTTACCTAAATGTATGCACAGGCGATGTTATATTACTGCACAGCCCATGTCACCTCTAGTAATCCCACATGATCTCAGTGTTACCTAAATGTATGCACAGGCGATGTTATATTACTGCACAGCCCATG
The DNA here is from genome assembly GCF_028390025.1 of Pseudophryne corroboree. Lineage (NCBI taxonomy): Eukaryota > Metazoa > Chordata > Amphibia > Anura > Myobatrachidae > Pseudophryne > Pseudophryne corroboree. Next base: position 2,433,572 of record NW_026967494.1, read on the forward strand.
TCACCTCTGGTAACCTCACATGATCTCAGTGTTACCTAAATGTATGCACAGGCGATGTTATATTACTGCACAGCCCATGTCACCTCTAGTAATCCCACATGATCTCTCAGTGTTACCTAAATGTATGCACAGGCGATGTTATATTACTGCACAGTCCATGTCACGTCTAGTAACCCCACATGATCTCAGTGTTACCTAAATGTATGCACAGGCGATGTTATATTACTGCACAGCCCATGTCACCTCTAGTAATTCCACATGATCTCTCAGTGTTACCTAAATGTATGCACAGGCGATGTTATATTACTGCACAGCCCATGTCACCTCTAATAATCCCACATGGTCTCAGTGTTATCTAAATGTATGCACAGGTAATGTTATATTACTGCACAGTCCATGTCACCTCTAGTAATCCCACATGTTCTCTCAGTGTTACCTAAATGTATGCACAGGCGGTGTTATATTACTGCACAGCCCATGTCACCTCAAGTAATCCCACATGATCTCTCAGTGTTACCTAAATGTATGCACAGGTGATGTAATATTACTGCACAGCCCATGTCACCTCTAGTAATCCCACATGATCTCAGTGTTACCTAAATGTATGCACAGGCGATGTTATATTACTACACAGCCCATGTCACCTCTAGTAATACCACATGATCTCTCAGTGTTACCTAAATGTATGCACAGGCGATGTTATATTACTGCATAGACCATGTCACCTCTAGTAATACCACATGATCTCAGTGTTACCTAAATGTATGCACAGGCGATGTTATATTACTGCACAGCCCATGTCACCTCTAGTAATCCCACATGATCTCTCAGTGTTACCTAAATGTATGCACAGGCGATGTTATATTACTACACAGCCCATGTCACCTCTAGTAATACCACAAGATCTCTCAGTGTTACCTAAATGTATGCACAGGCAATGTTACATTACTGCACAGCCCATGTCACCTCTAGTAATCCCACAATTTCTCTCAGTGTAACCTAAATGTATGCACAGGCGATGTTATATTACTGCACAGCCCATGTCACCTCTAGTAATCCCACATGATCTCTCAGTGTTACCTAAATGTATGCACAGGCGATGTTATATTACTGCACAGTCCATGTCACCTCTAGTAATCCCACATGATCTCAGTGTTACCAAAATGTATGCACAGGCAATGTTATATTACTGCACAGCCCATGTCACCTCTAGTAATTCCACATGGTCTCAGTGTTATCTAAATGTATGCACAGGTAATGTTATATTACTGCACAGTCCATGTCACCTCTAGTAATCCCACATGTTCTCTCAGTGTTACGTAAATGTATGCACAGGCGATGTTATATTACTGCACAGCCCATGTCACCTCTAGTAATCCCACATGATCTCAGTGATACCTAAATGTATGCACAGGCGATGTTATATTACTGCACAGCCCATGTCACCTCAAGTAATCCCACATGATCTCTCAGTGTTACCTAAATGTATGCACAGGTGATGTAATATTACTGCACAGCCCATGTCACCTCTAGTAATCCCACATGATCTCAGTGTTACCTAAATGTATGCACAGGCGATGTTATATTACTACACAGCCCATGTCACCTCTAGTAATACCACATGATCTCTCAGTGTTACCTAAATGTATGCACAGGCGATGTTATATTACTGCATAGATCATGTCACCTCTAGTAATACCACATGATCTCAGTGTTACCTAAATGTATGCACAGGCGATGTTATATTACTGCACAGCCCATGTCACCTCTAGTAATCCCACATGATCTCTCAGTGTTACCTAAATGTATGCACAGGCGATGTTATATTACTGCACAGCCCATGTCACCTCTAGTAATCCCACATGATCTCTCAGTGTTACCTAAAATGTATGCACAGGTGATGTTATATTACTGCACAGCCCATGTCACCTCTAGTAATCCCACATGATCTCAGTGTTACCTAAATGTATGCACAGGCGATGTTATATTACTGCACAGCCCATGTCACCTCTAGTAACCTCACATGATCTCAGTGTTACCTAAATGTATGCACAGGCGATGTTATATTACTGCACAGCCCATGTCACCTCTAGTAATCCCACATGTTCTCTCAGTGTAACCTAAATGTATGCACAGGCGATGTTATATTACTGCACATCCCATGTCACCTCTAGTAATCCCACATGATCTCTCAGTGTTACCTAAATGTATGCACAGGCGATGTTATATTACTGCACAGCCCATGTCACCTCTAGTAATCCCACATGATCTCTCAGTGTTACCTAAATGTATGCACAGGCGATGTTATATTACTGCACAGCCCATGTCACCTCTAGTAATCCCACATGATCTCTCAGTGTTACCTAAATGTATGCACAGGTGATGTTATATTACTGCACAGCCCATGTCATCTCTAGTAATACCACATGATCTCAGTGTTACCTAAATGTATGCACAGGCGATGTTATATTACTGCACAGCCCATGTCACCTCTAGTAATCCCACATGATCTCTCAGTGTTACCTAAATGTATGCACAGGCGATGTTATATTACTGCACAGCCCATGTCACCTCTAGTAATCCCACATGATCTCTCAGTGTTACCTAAAATGTATGCACAGGTGATGTTATATTACTGCACAGCCCATGTCACCTCTAGTAATCCCACATGATCTCAGTGTTACCTAAATGTATGCACAGGCGATGTTATATTACTGCACAGCCCATGTCACCTCTAGTAACCTCACATGATCTCAGTGTTACCTAAATGTATGCACAGGCGATGTTATATTACTGCACAGCCCATGTCACCTCTAGTAATCCCACATGTTCTCTCAGTGTAACCTAAATGTATGCACAGGCGATGTTATATTACTGCACATCCCATGTCACCTCTAGTAATCCCACATGATCTCTCAGTGTTACCTAAATGTATGCACAGGCGATGTTATATTACTGCACAGTCCATTTCACCTCTAGTAATCCCACATGATCTCAGTGTTACCAAAATGTATGCACAGGCAATGTTATATTACTGCACAGCCCATGTCACCTCTAATAATCCCACATGGTCTCAGTGTTATCTAAATGTATGCACAGGTAATGTTATATTACTGCACAGTCCATGTCACCTCTAGTAATCCCACATGTTCTCTCAGTGTTACGTAAATGTATGCACAGGCGATGTTATATTACTGCACAGCCCATGTCACCTCTAGTAATCCCACATGATCTCAGTGATACCTAAATGTATGCACAGGCAATGTTATATTACTGCACAGCCCATATCACCTCTAATAATCCCACATGTTCTCTCAGTGTTACCTAAATGTATGCACAGGCGATGTTATATTACTGCACAGCCCGTGTCACCTCTAGTAATCCCACATGATCTCTCAGTGTTACCTAAATGTATGCACAGGAGATGTTATATTACTGCACAGCCCATGTCACCTCTAGTAATCCCACATGATCTCAGTGTTACCTAAATGTATGCACAGGCGATGTTATATTACTGCACAGCCCGTGTCACCTCTAGTAATCCCACATGATCTCAGTGTTACCTAAATGTATGCACAGGTGATGTTATGTTGCTGCACTGCCCATGTCACCTCTAGTAATCCCACATGATCTCTCAGTGTTACCTAAATGTATGCACAGGCGATGTAATATTACTGCACAGCCCATGTCACCTCTAGTAATCCCACATTATCTCAGTGTTACCTAAATGTATGCACAGGCGATGTTATATTACTGCACAGCCCATGTCACCTCTAGTAATCCCACATGATCTCTCAGTGTTACCTAAATGTATGCACAGGCGATGTTATATTACTGCACAGCCCATGTCACCTCTAGTAATCCCACATGATCTCTCAGTGTTACCTAAATGTATGCACAGGTGATGTTATATTACTGCACAGCCCATGTCATCTCTAGTAATACCACATGATCTCAGTGTTACCTAAATGTATGCACAGGCGATGTTATATTACTGCACAGCCCATGTCACCTCTAGTAATCCCACATGATCTCTCAATGTTACCTAAATGTATGCACAGGCGATGTTATATTACTGCACAGCCCATGTCACCTCTAGTAATCCCACATGATCTCTCAGTGTTACCTAAATGTATGCACAGGCGATGTTATATTACTGCACAGCCCATGTCATCTCTAGTAATCCCACATGATCTCAGTGTTACCTAAATGTATGCAGAGGTGATGTTATATTACTGCACGGCCCATGTCACCTCTTGTAATCCCACATGATCTCAGTGTTACCTAAATGTATGCACAGGTGATGTTATATTACTGCACAGCCCATGTGACCTCTAGTAATCCCACATGATCTCAGTGTTACCTAAATGTATGCACAGGCGATGTAATATTACTGCACAGCCCATGTCACCTCTAGTAATCCCACATGATCTCTCAGTGTTACCTAAATGTAGGCACAGGCGATGTTATATTACTGCACAGCCCATGTCACCTCTAGTAATCCCACATGGTCTCAGTATTACCTAAATGTATGCACAGGTGATTTTATATTACTGCACAGCCCAAGTCACCTCTAGTAATCCCGCATGATCTCTCAGTGTTACCTGAATGTATGCACAGGCGATGTTATATTACTGCACAGCCCATGTCACCTCTAGTAATCCCACATGATCTCTCAGTGTTACCTAAATGTATGCACAGGCGATGTTATATTACTGCACAGTCCATGTCACCTCTAGTAACCCCACATGATCTCAGTGTTACCTAAATGTATGCACAGGCGATGTTATATTACTGCACAGCCCATGTCACCTCTAGTAATCCCACATGATCTCAGTGTTACCTAAATGTATGCACAGGCGATGTTATATTACTGCACAGCCCATGTCACCTCAAGTAATCCCACATGATCTCTCAGTGTTACCTAAATGTATGCACAGGTGATGTAATATTACTGCACAGCCCATGTCACCTCTAGTAATCCCACATGATCTCAGTGTTACCTAAATGTATGCACAGGCGATGTTATATTACTACACAGCCCATGTCACCTCTAGTAATACCACATGATCTCTCAGTGTTACCTAAATGTATGCACAGGCGATGTTATATTACTGCATAGACCATGTCACCTCTAGTAATCCCACATGATCTCTCAGTGTTACCTAAATGTATGCACAGGTGATGTAATATTACTGCACAGCCCATGTCACCTCTAGTAATCCCACATGATCTCAGTGTTACCTAAATGTATGCACAGGCGATGTTATATTACTACACAGCCCATGTCACCTCTAGTAATACCACATGATCTCTCAGTGTTACCTAAATGTATGCACAGGCGATGTTATATTACTGCATAGACCATGTCACCTCTAGTAATCCCACATGATCTCTCAGTGTTACCTAAACGTATGCACAGGCGGTGTTCTATTACTGCACAGCCCATGTCACCTCTAGTAATCCCACATGATCTCTCAGTGTTACCTGAATGTATGCACAGGCGATGTTATATTACTGCACAGCCCATGTCACCTCTAATAATCCCACATGGTCTCAGTGTTATCTAAATGTATGCACAGGTAATGTTATATTACTGCACAGTCCATGTCACCTCTAGTAATCCCACATGTTCTCTCAGTGTTACGTAAATGTATGCACAGGCGATGTTATATTACTGCACAGCCCATGTCACCTCTAGTAATCCCACATGATCTCAGTGATACCTAAATGTATGCACAGGCGATGTTATATTACTGCACAGCCCATATCACCTCTAATAATCCCACATGTTCTCTCAGTGTTACCTAAATGTATGCACAGGCGATGTTATATTACTGCACAGCCCGTGTCACCTCTAGTAATCCCACATGATCTCTCAGTGTTACCTAAATGTATGCACAGGAGATGTTATATTACTGCACAGCCCATGTCACCTCTAGTAATCCCACATGATCTCAGTGTTACCTAAATGTATGCACAGGCGATGTTATATTACTGCACAGCCCGTGTCACCTCTAGTAACCCCACATGTTCTCAGTGTTACCTAAATGTATGCAGAGGTGATGTTATATTACTGCACGGCCCATGTCACCTCTAGTAATCCCACATGATCTCAGTGTTACCTAAATGTATGCACAGGTGATGTTATGTTGCTGCACTGCCCATGTCACCTCTAGTAATCCCACATGATCTCTCAGTGTTACCTAAATGTATGCACAGGCGATGTTATATTACTGCACAGTCCATGTCACCTCTAGTAACCCCACATGATCTCAGTGTTACCTAAATGTATGCACAGGCGATGTTATATTACTGCACAGCCCATGTCACCTCTAGTAATCCCACATGATCTCAGTGTTACCTAAATGTATGCACAGGCGATGTTATATTACTGCACAGCCCATGTCACCTCAAGTAATCCCACATGATCTCTCAGTGTTACCTAAATGTATGCACAGGTGATGTAATATTACTGCACAGCCCATGTCACCTCTAGTAATCCCACATGATCTCAGTGTTACCTAAATGTATGCACAGGCGATGTTATATTACTACACAGCCCATGTCACCTCTAGTATTACCACATGATCTCTCAGTGTTACCTAAATGTATGCACAGGCGATGTTATATTACTGCATAGACCATGTCACCTCTAGTAATCCCACATGATCTCTCAGTGTTACCTAAACGTATGCACAGGCGGTGTTCTATTACTGCACAGCCCATGTCACCTCTAGTAATCCCACGTGATCTCAGTGTTACCTAAATGTATGCACAGGCGATGTTATATTACTGCACAGCCCATGTCACCTCTAGTAATCCCACATGATCTCTCAGTGTTACCTGAATGTATGCACAGGCGATGTTATATTACTGCACAGCCCATGTCACCTCAAGTAATCCCACATGATCTCTCAGTGTTACCTAAATGTATGCACAGGCGATGTTATATTACTGCACAGCCCATGTCACCTCTAGTAATCCCACATGATCTCTCAGTGTTACCTAAATGTAGGCACAGGCGATGTTATATTACTGCACAGCCCATGTCACCTCTAGTAATCCCACATGGTCTCAGTATTACCTAAATGTATGCACAGGTGATGTTATATTACTGCACAGCCCAAGTCACCTCTAGTAATCCCGCATGATCTCTCAGTGTTACCTAAATGTATGCACAGGTGATGTTATATTACTGCACAGCCTATGTCACCTCTAGTAACCTCACATGATCTCTCAGTGTTACCTAAATGTATGCACAGGCGATGTTATATTACTGCACAGCCCATGTCACCTCTAGTAACCTCACATGATCTCAGTGTTACCTAAATGTATGCACAGGCGATGTTATATTACTGCACAGCCCATGTCACCTCTAGTAATCCCACATGATCTCTCAGTGTTACCTAAATGTATGCACAGGCGATGTTATATTACTGCACAGTCCATGTCACCTCTAGTAACCCCACATGATCTCAGTGTTACCTAAATGTATGCACAGGCGATGTTATATTACTGCACAGCCCATGTCACCTCTAGTAATCCCACATGATCTCAGTGTTACCTAAATGTATGCACAGGCGATGTTATATTACTGCACAGCCCATGTCACCTCAAGTAATCCCACATGATCTCTCAGTGTTACCTAAATGTATGCACAGGTGATGTAATATTACTGCACAGCCCATGTCACCTCTAGTAATCCCACATGATCTCAGTGTTACCTAAATGTATGCACAGGCGATGTTATATTACTACACAGCCCATGTCACCTCTAGTAATACCACATGATCTCTCAGTGTTACCTAAATGTATGCACAGGCGATGTTATATTACTGCATAGACCATGTCACCTCTAGTAATCCCACATGATCTCTCAGTGTTACCTAAACGTATGCACAGGCGGTGTTCTATTACTGCACAGCCCATGTCACCTCTAGTAATCCCACATGATCTCAGTGTTACCTAAATGTATGCACAGGCGATGTTATATTACTGCACAGCCCATGTCACCTCTAGTAATCCCACATGATCTCTCAGTGTTACCTGAATGTATGCACAGGCGATGTTATATTACTGCACAGCCCATGTCACCTCAAGTAATCCCACATGATCTCTCAGTGTTACCTAAATGTATGCACAGGTGATGTAATATTACTGCACAGCCCATGTCACCTCTAGTAATCCCACATGATCTCAGTGTTACCTAAATGTATGCACAGGCGATGTTATATTACTACACAGCCCATGTCACCTCTAGTAATACCACATGATCTCTCAGTGTTACCTAAATGTATGCACAGGCGATGTTATATTACTGCACAGCCCGTGTCACCTCTAGTAATCCCACATGATCTCTCAGTGTTACCTAAATGTATGCACAGGCGATGTTATATTACTGCACTGTCCATGTCACCTCTAGTAATCCCACATGATCTCAGTGTTACCAAAATGTATGCACAGGCGATGTTATATTACTACACAGCCCATATCACCTGTAGTAATCCCACATGATCTCTCAGTGTTACCTAAATGTATGCACAGGCAATGTTATATTACTGCACAGCCCATGTCACCTCTAGTAATCCCACATGATCTCTCAGTGTTACCTAAATGTATGCACAGGCGATGTTATAGTACTGCACAGCCCATGTCACCTCTAGTAATCCCACATGTTCTCTCAGTGTTGCCTAAATGTATGCACAGGCGATGTTATATTACTGCACAGCCCATGTCACCTCTAGTTATCCCACATGATCTCAGTGTTACCTAAATGTATGCACAGGCGATGTTATATTACTGCACAGCCCATGTCACCTCTAGTAATACCACATGATCTCAGTGTTACCTAAATGTATGCACAGGCGATGTTATATTACTGCACAGCCCATGTCACCTCTAGTAATCCCACATGATCTCTCAGTGTTACCTAAATGTATGCACAGGCGATGTTATATTACTGCACAGTCCATGTCACCTCTAGTAACCCCACATGATCTCAGTGTTACCTAAATGTATGCACAGGCGATGTTATATTACTGCACAGCCCATGTCACCTCTAGTAATCCCACATGATCTCAGTGTTACCTAAATGTATGCACAGGCGATGTTATATTACTGCACAGCCCATGTCACCTCAAGTAATCCCACATGATCTCTCAGTGTTACCTAAATGTATGCACAGGTGATGTAATATTACTGCACAGCCCATGTCACCTCTAGTAATCCCACATGATCTCAGTGTTACCTAAATGTATGCACAGGCGATGTTATATTACTACACAGCCCATGTCACCTCTAGTAATACCACATGATCTCTCAGTGTTACCTAAATGTATGCACAGGCGATGTTATATTACTGCATAGACCATGTCACCTCTAGTAATCCCACATGATCTCTCAGTGTTACCTAAACGTATGCACAGGCGATGTTATATTACTGCACAGCCCATGTCACCTCTAGTAACCTCACATGATCTCAGTGTTACCTAAATGTATGCACAGGCGATGTTATATTACTGCACAGCCCATGTCACCTCTAGTAATCCCACATGATCTCTCAGTGTTACCTAAATGTATGCACAGGTGATGTAATATTACTGCACAGCCCATGTCACCTCTAGTAATCCCACATGATCTCAGTGTTACCTAAATGTATGCACAGGCGATGTTATATTACTACACAGCCCATGTCACCTCTAGTAATACCACATGATCTCTCAGTGTTACCTAAATGTATGCACAGGCGATGTTATATTACTGCATAGACCATGTCACCTCTAGTAATCCCACATGATCTCTCAGTGTTACCTAAACGTATGCACAGGCGGTGTTCTATTACTGCACAGCCCATGTCACCTCTAGTAATCCCACATGATCTCTCAGTGTTACCTGAATGTATGCACAGGCGATGTTATATTACTGCACAGCCCATGTCACCTCTAATAATACCACATGGTCTCAGTGTTATCTAAATGTATGCACAGGTAATGTTATATTACTGCACAGTCCATGTCACCTCTAGTAATCCCACATGTTCTCTCAGTGTTACGTAAATGTATGCACAGGCGATGTTATATTACTGCACAGCCCATGTCACCTCTAGTAATCCCACATGATCTCAGTGATACCTAAATGTATGCACAGGCGATGTTATATTACTGCACAGCCCATATCACCTCTAATAATCCCACATGTTCTCTCAGTGTTACCTAAATGTATGCACAGGCGATGTTATATTACTGCACAGCCCGTGTCACCTCTAGTAATCCCACATGATCTCTCAGTGTTACCTAAATGTATGCACAGGAGATGTTATATTACTGCACAGCCCATGTCACCTCTAGTAATCCCACATGATCTCAGTGTTACCTAAATGTATGCACAGGCGATGTTATATTACTGCACAGCCCGTGTCACCTCTAGTAACCCCACATGTTCTCAGTGTTACCTAAATGTATGCAGAGGTGATGTTATATTACTGCACGGCCCATGTCACCTCTAGTAATCCCACATGATCTCTCAGTGTTACCTAAATGTATGCACAGGCTATGTAATATTACTGCACAGCCCATGTCACCACTAGTAATCTCACATTATCTCAGTGTTACCTAAATGTATGCACAGGCGATGTTATATTACTGCACAGCCCATGTCACCTCTAGTAATCCCACATGATCTCTCAGTGTTACCTAAATGTATGCACAGGCGATGTTATATTACTGCACAGCCCATGTCACCTCTAGTAATCCCACATGATCTCTCAGTGTTACCTAAATGTATGCACAGGTGATGTTATATTACTGCACAGCCCATGTCATCTCTAGTAATCCCACATGATCTCAGTGTTACCTAAATGTATGCACAGGCGATGTTATATTACTGCACAGCCCATGTCACCTCTAGTAATCCCACATGATCTCTCAATGTTACCTAAATGTATGCACAGGCGATGTTATATTACTGCACAGCCCATGTCACCTCTAGTAATCCCACATGATCTCTCAGTGTTACCTAAATGTATGCACAGGCGATGTTATATTACTGCACAGCCCATGTCATCTCTAGTAATCCCACATGATCTCAGTGTTACCTAAATGTATGCACAGGTGATGTTATATTACTGCACGGCCCATGTCACCTCTTGTAATCCCACATGATCTCAGTGTTACCTAAATGTATGCACAGGCGATGTTATATTACTGCACAGCCCATGTCACCTCTAGTAATCCCACATGATCTCTCAGTGTTACCTAAATGTAGGCACAGGCGATGTTATATTACTGCACAGCCCATGTCACCTCTAGTAATCCCACATGGTCTCAGTATTACCTAAATGTATGCACAGGTGATGTTATATTACTGCACAGCCCAAGTCACCTCTAGTAATCCCGCATGATCTCTCAGTGTTACCTAAAATGTATGCACAGGTGATGTTATATTACTGCACAGCCCATGTCACCTCTAGTAATCCCACATGATCTCAGTGTTACCTAAATGTATGCACAGGCGATGTTATATTACTGCACAGCCCATGTCACCTCTAGTAACCTCACATGATCTCAGTGTTACCTAAATGTATGCACAGGCGATGTTATATTACTGCACAGCCCATGTCACCTCTAGTAATCCCACATGATCTCTCAGTGTTACCTAAATGTATGCACAGGCGACGTTATATTACTGCACAGTCCATGTCACCTCTAGTAACCCCACATGATCTCAGTGTTACCTAAATGTATGCACAGGCGATGTTATATTACTGCACAGCCCATGTCACCTCAAGTAATCCCACATGATCTCTCAGTGTTACCTAAATGTATGCACAGGTGATGTAATATTACTGCACAGCCCATGTCACCTCTAGTAATCCCACATGATCTCAGTGTTACCTAAATGTATGCACAGGCGATGTTATATTACTACACAGCCCATGTCACCTCTAGTAATACCACATGATCTCTCAGTGTTACCTAAATGTATGCACAGGCGATGTTATATTACTGCATAGACCATGTTACCTCTAGTAATCCCACATGATCTCTCAGTGTTACCTAAACGTATGCACAGGCGGTGTTCTATTACTGCACAGCCCATGTCACCTCTAGTAATCCCACATGATCTCAGTGTTACCTAAATGTATGCACAGGCGATGTTATATTACTGCACAGCCCATGTCACCTCTAGTAATCCCACATGATCTCTCAGTGTTACCTGAATGTATGCACAGGCGATGTTATATTACTGCACAGCCCATGTCACCTCAAGTAATCCCACATGATCTCTCAGTGTTACCTAAATGTATGCACAGGCGATGTTATATTACTGCACAGCCCATGTCACCTCTAGTAATCCCACATGGTCTCAGTATTACCTAAATGTATGCACAGGTGATGTTATATTACTGCACAGCCCAAGTCACCTCTAGTAATACCGCATGATCTCTCAGTGTTACCTAAATGTATGCACAGGTGATGTTATATTACTGCACAGCCCATGTCACCTCTAGTAATCCCACATGATCTCAGTGTTACCTAAATGTATGCACAGGCGATGTTATATTACTGCACAGCCCATGTCACCTCTAGTAACCTCACATGATCTCAGTGTTACCTAAATGTATGCACAGGCGATGTTATATTACTGCACAGCCCATGTCACCTCTAGTAATCCCACATGATCTCTCAGTGTTACCTAAATGTATGCACAGGCGATGTTATATTACTGCACAGTCCATGTCACCTCTAGTAACCCCACATGATCTCAGTGTTACCTAAATGTATGCACAGGCGATGTTATATTACTGCACAGCCCATGTCACCTCTAGTAATCCCACATGATCTCAGTGTTACCTAAATGTATGCACAGGCGATGTTATATTACTGCACAGCCCATGTCACCTCAAGTAATCCCACATGATCTCTCAGTGTTACCTAAATGTATGCACAGGTGATGTAATATTACTGCACAGCCCATGTCACCTCTAGTAATCCCACATGATCTCAGTGTTACCTAAATGTATGCACAGGCGATGTTATATTACTACACAGCCCATGTCACCTCTAGTAATACCACATGATCTCTCAGTGTTACCTAAATGTATGCACAGGCGATGTTATATTACTGCATAGACCATGTCACCTCTAGTAATCCCACATGATCTCTCAGTGTTACCTAAACGTATGCACAGGCGGTGTTCTATTACTGCACAGCCCATGTCACCTCTAGTAATCCCACATGATCTCAGTGTTACCTAAATGTATGCACAGGCGATGTTATATTACTGCACAGCCCATGTCACCTCTAGTAATCCCACATAATCTCTCAGTGTTACCTGAATGTATGCACAGGCGATGTTATATTACTGCACAGCCCATGTCACCTCAAGTAATCCCACATGATCTCTCAGTGTTACCTAAATGTATGCACAGGTGATGTAATATTACTGCACAGCCCATGTCACCTCTAGTAATCCCACATGATCTCAGTGTTACCTAAATGTATGCACAGGCGATGTTATATTACTACACAGCCCATGTCACCTCTAGTAATACCACATGATCTCTCAGTGTTACCTAAATGTATGCACAGGCGATGTTATATTACTGCACAGCCCGTGTCACCTCTAGTAATCCCACATGATCTCTCAGTGTTACCTAAATGTATGCACAGGCGATGTTATATTACTGCACAGTCCATGTCACCTCTAGTAATCCCACATGATCTCAGTGTTACCAAAATGTATGCACAGGCGATGTTATATTACTACACAGCCCATATCACCTGTAGTAATCCCACATGATCTCTCAGTGTTACCTAAATGTATGAACAGGCAATGTTATATTACTGCACAGCCCATGTCACCTCTAGTTATCCCACATGATCTCTCAGTGTTACCTAAATGTATGCACAGGCGGTGTTCTATTACTGCACAGCCCATGTCACCTCTAGTAATCCCACATGATCTCAGTGTTACCTAAATGTATGCACAGGCGATGTTATATTACTGCACAGCCCATGTCACCTCTAGTAATCCCACATGATCTCTCAGTGTTACCTGAATGTATGCACAGGCGATGTTATATTACTGCACAGCCCATGTCACCTCTAATAATCCCACATGGTCTCAGTGTTACCTAAATGTATGCACAGGCGATGTTATATTACTGCACAGCCCATGTCACCTCTAGTAATCCCACATGATCTCTCAGTGTTACCTAAACGTATGCACAGACGATGTTATATTACTGCACAGCCCATGTCACCTCTAGTAATCCCACATGATCTCAGTGTTACCTAAATGTATGCACAGGCGATGTTATATTACTGCACAGCCCATGTCACCTCTAATAATCCCACATGTTCTCTCAGTGTTACCTAAATGTATGCACAGGCGATGTTATATTACTGCACAGCCCGTGTCACCTCTAGTAATCCCACATGATCTCTCAGTGTTACCTAAATGTATGCACAGGAGATGTTATATTACTGCACAGCCCATGTCACCTCTAGTAATCCCACATGATCTCAGTGTTACCTAAATGTATGCACAGGCGATGTTATATTACTGCACAGCCCGTGTCACCTCTAGTAACCCCACATGTTCTCAGTGTTACCTAAATGTATGCAGAGGTGATGTTATATTACTGCACGGCCCATGTCACCTCTAGTAATCCCACATGATCTCAGTGTTACCTAAATGTATGCACAGGTGATGTTATGTTGCTGCACTGCCCATGTCACCTCTAGTAATCCCACATGATCTCTCAGTGTTACCTAAATGTATGCACAGGCGATGTAATATTACTGCACAGCCCATGTCACCTCTAGTAATCCCACATTATCTCAGTGTTACCTAAATGTATGCACAGGCGATGTTATATTACTGCACAGCCCATGTCACCTCTAGTAATCCCACATGATCTCTCAGTGTTACCTAAATGTATGCACAGGCGATGTTATATTACTGCACAGCCCATGTCACCTCTAGTAATCCCACATGATCTCAGTGTTACCTAAATGTATGCACAGGCGATGTTATATTACTGCACAGCCCATGTCACCTCTAGTAATCCCACATGATCTCTCAGTGTTACCTGAATGTATGCACAGGCGATGTTATATTACTGCACAGCCCATGTCACCTCAAGTAATCCCACATGATCTCTCAGTGTTACCTAAATGTATGCACAGGCGATGTTATATTACTGCACAGCCCATGTCACCTCTAGTAATCCCACATGATCTCTCAGTGTTACCTAAATGTAGGCACAGGCGATGTTATATTACTGCACAGCCCATGTCACCTCTAGTAATCCCACATGGTCTCAGTATTACCTAAATGTATGCACAGGCGATGTTATATTACTGCACAGCCCATGTCACCTCTAGTAATCCCACATGATCTCTCAGTGTTACCTAAATGTATGCACAGGCGATGTTATATTACTGCACAGTCCATGTCACCTCTAGTAACCCCACATGATCTCAGTGTTACCTAAATGTATGCACAGGCGATGTTATATTACTGCACAGCCCATGTCACCTCTAGTAATCCCACATGATCTCAGTGTTACCTAAATGTATGCACAGGCGATGTTATATTACTGCACAGCCCATGTCACCTCAAGTAATCCCACATGATCTCTCAGTGTTACCTAAATGTATGCACAGGTGATGTAATATTACTGCACAGCCCATGTCACCTCTAGTAATCCCACATGATCTCAGTGTTACCTAAATGTATGCACAGGCGATGTTATATTACTACACAGCCCATGTCACCTCTAGTAATACCACATGATCTCTCAGTGTTACCTAAATGTATGCACAGGCGATGTTATATTACTGCATAGACCATGTCACCTCTAGTAATCCCACATGATCTCTCAGTGTTACCTAAACGTATGCACAGGCGGTGTTCTATTACTGCACAGCCCATGTCACCTCTAGTAATCCCACATGATCTCAGTGTTACCTAAATGTATGCACAGGCGATGTTATATTACTGCACAGCCCATGTCACCTCTAGTAATCCCACATGATCTCTCAGTGTTACCTGAATGTATGCACAGGCGATGTTATATTACTGCACAGCCCATGTCACCTCAAGTAATCCCACATGATCTCTCAGTGTTACCTAAATGTATGCACAGGTGATGTAATATTACTGCACAGCCCATGTCACCTCTAGTAATCCCACATGATCTCAGTGTTACCTAAATGTATGCACAGGCGATGTTATATTACTGCACAGCCCGTGTCACCTCTAGAAATCCCACATGATCTCTCAGTGTTACCTAAATGTATGCACAGGCGATGTTATATTACTGCACAGTCCATGTCACCTCTAGTAATCCCACATGATCTCAGTGTTACCAAAATGTATGCACAGGCGATGTTATATTACTACACAGCCCATATCACCTGTAGTAATCCCACATGATCTCTCAGTGTTACCTAAATGTATGCACAGGCAATGTTATATTACTGCACAGCCCATGTCACCTCTAGTAATCCCACATGATCTCTCAGTGTTACCTAAATGTATGCACAGGCGATGTTATATTACTGCACAGCCCATGTCACCTCTAGTAATCCCACATGTTCTCTCAGTGTTGCCTAAATGTATGCACAGGCGATGTTATATTACTGCACAGCCCATGTCACCTCTAGTTATCCCACATGATCTCAGTGTTACCTAAATGTATGCACAGGCGATGTTATATTACTGCACAGCCCATGTCACCTCTAGTAATCCCACATGATCTCTCAGTGTTACCTAAATGTAGGCACAGGCGATGTTATATTACTGCACAGCCCATGTCACCTCTAGTAATCCCACATGGTCTCAGTATTACCTAAATGTATGCACATGTGATGTTATATTACTGCACAGCCCAAGTCACCTCTAGTAATCCCGCATGATCTCTCAGTGTTACCTAAATGTATGCACAGGTGATGTTATATTACTGCACAGCCCATGTCACCTCTAGTAATCCCACATGATCTCAGTGTTACCTAAATGTATGCACAGGCGATGTTATATTACTGCACAGCCCATGTCACCTCTAGTAACCTCACATGATCTCAGTGTTACCTAAATGTATGCACAGGCGATGTTATATTACTGCACAGCCCATGTCACCTCTAGTAATCCCACATGATCTCTCAGTGTTACCTAAATGTATGCACAGGCGATGTTATATTACTGCACAGTCCATGTCACCTCTAGTAATCCCACATGATCTCAGTGTTACCTAAATGTATGCACAGGCGATGTTATATTACTGCACAGCCCATGTCACCTCAAGTAATCCCACATGATCTCTCAGTGTTACCTAAATGTATGCACAGGTGATGTAATATTACTGCACAGCCCATGTCACCTCTAGTAATCCCACATGATCTCAGTGTTACCTAAATGTATGCACAGGCGATGTTATATTACTACACAGCCCATGTCACCTCTAGTAATACCACATGATCTCTCAGTGTTACCTAAATGTATGCACAGGCGATGTTATATTACTGCATAGACCATGTCACCTCTAGTAATCCCACATGATCTCTCAGTGTTACCTAAACGTATGCACAGGCGATGTTATATTACTGCACAGCCCATGTCACCTCTAGTAACCTCACATGATCTCAGTGTTACCTAAATGTATGCACAGGCGATGTTATATTACTGCACAGCCCATGTCACCTCTAGTAATCCCACATGATCTCTCAGTGTTACCTAAATGTATGCACAGGTGATGTAATATTACTGCACAGCCCATGTCACCTCTAGTAATCCCACATGATCTCAGTGTTACCTAAATGTATGCACAGGCGATGTTATATTACTACACAGCCCATGTCACCTCTAGTAATACCACATGATCTCTCAGTGTTACCTAAATGTATGCACAGGCGATGTTATATTACTGCATAGACCATGTCACCTCTAGTAATCCCACATGATCTCTCAGTGTTACCTAAACGTATGCACAGGCGGTGTTCTATTACTGCACAGCCCATGTCACCTCTAGTAATCCCACATGATCTCTCAGTGTTACCTGAATGTATGCACAGGCGATGTTATATTACTGCACAGCCCATGTCACCTCTAATAATCCCACATGGTCTCAGTGTTATCTAAATGTATGCACAGGTAATGTTATATTACTGCACAGTCCATGTCACCTCTAGTAATCCCACATGTTCTCTCAGTGTTACGTAAATGTATGCACAGGCGATGTTATATTACTGCACAGCCCATGTCACCTCTAGTAATCCCACATGATCTCAGTGATACCTAAATGTATGCACAGGCGATGTTATATTACTGCACAGCCCATATCACCTCTAATAATCCCACATGTTCTCTCAGTGTTACCTAAATGTATGCACAGGCGATGTTATATTACTGCACAGCCCGTGTCACCTCTAGTAATCCCACATGATCTCTCAGTGTTACCTAAATGTATGCACAGGAGATGTTATATTACTGCACAGCCCATGTCACCTCTAGTAATCCCACATGATCTCAGTGTTACCTAAATGTATGCACAGGCGATGTTATATTACTGCACAGCCCGTGTCACCTCTAGTAACCCCACATGTTCTCAGTGTTACCTAAATGTATGCAGAGGTGATGTTATATTACTGCACGGCCCATGTCACCTCTAGTAATCCCACATGATCTCAGTGTTACCTAAATGTATGCACAGGTGATGTTATGTTGCTGCACTGCCCATGTCACCTCTAGTAATCCCACATGATCTCTCAGTGTTACCTAAATGTATGCACAGGCGATGTTATATTACTGCACAGTCCATGTCACCTCTAGTAACCCCACATGATCTCAGTGTTACCTTAATGTATGCACAGGCGATGTTATATTACTGCACAGCCCATGTCACCTCTAGTAATCCCACATGATCTCAGTGTTACCTAAATGTATGCACAGGCGATGTTATATTACTGCACAGCCCATGTCACCTCAAGTAATCCCACATGATCTCTCAGTGTTACCTAAATGTATGCACAGGTGATGTAATATTACTGCACAGCCCATGTCACCTCTAGTAATCCCACATGATCTCAGTGTTACCTAAATGTATGCACAGGCGATGTTATATTACTACACAGCCCATGTCACCTCTAGTATTACCACATGATCTCTCAGTGTTACCTAAATGTATGCACAGGCGATGTTATATTACTGCATAGACCATGTCACCTCTAGTAATCCCACATGATCTCTCAGTGTTACCTAAACGTATGCACAGGCGGTGTTCTATTACTGCACAGCCCATGTCACCTCTAGTAATCCCACGTGATCTCAGTGTTACCTAAATGTATGCACAGGCGATGTTATATTACTGCACAGCCCATGTCACCTCTAGTAATCCCACATGATCTCTCAGTGTTACCTGAATGTATGCACAGGCGATGTTATATTACTGCACAGCCCATGTCACCTCAAGTAATCCCACATGATCTCTCAGTGTTACCTAAATGTATGCACAGGCGATGTTATATTACTGCACAGCCCATGTCACCTCTAGTAATCCCACATGATCTCTCAGTGTTACCTAAATGTAGGCACAGGCGATGTTATATTACTGCACAGCCCATGTCACCTCTAGTAATCCCACATGGTCTCAGTATTACCTAAATGTATGCACAGGTGATGTTATATTACTGCACAGCCCAAGTCACCTCTAGTAATCCCGCATGATCTCTCAGTGTTACCTAAATGTATGCACAGGTGATGTTATATTACTGCACAGCCTATGTCACCTCTAGTAACCTCACATGATCTCTCAGTGTTACCTAAATGTATGCACAGGCGATGTTATATTACTGCACAGCCCATGTCACCTCTAGTAACCTCACATGATCTCAGTGTTACCTAAATGTATGCACAGGCGATGTTATATTACTGCACAGCCCATGTCACCTCTAGTAATCCCACATGATCTCTCAGTGTTACCTAAATGTATGCACAGGCGATGTTATATTACTGCACAGTCCATGTCACCTCTAGTAACCCCACATGATCTCAGTGTTACCTAAATGTATGCACAGGCGATGTTATATTACTGCACAGCCCATGTCACCTCTAGTAATCCCACATGATCTCAGTGTTACCTAAATGTATGCACAGGCGATGTTATATTACTGCACAGCCCATGTCACCTCAAGTAATCCCACATGATCTCTCAGTGTTACCTAAATGTATGCACAGGTGATGTAATATTACTGCACAGCCCATGTCACCTCTAGTAATCCCACATGATCTCAGTGTTACCTAAATGTATGCACAGGCGATGTTATAGTACTGCACAGCCCATGTCACCTCTAGTAATCCCACATGTTCTCTCAGTGTTGCCTAAATGTATGCACAGGCGATGTTATATTACTGCACAGCCCATGTCACCTCTAGTTATCCCACATGATCTCAGTGTTACCTAAATGTATGCACAGGCGATGTTATATTACTGCACAGCCCATGTCACCTCTAGTTATCCCACATGATCTCAGTGTTACCTAAATGTATGCACAGGCGATGTTATATTACTGCACAGCCCATGTCACCTCTAGTAATACCACATGATCTCAGTGTTACCTAAATGTATGCACAGGCGATGTTATATTACTGCACAGCCCATGTCACCTCTAGTAATCCCACATGATCTCTCAGTGTTACCTAAATGTATGCACAGGCGATGTTATATTACTGCACAGTCCATGTCACCTCTAGTAACCCCACATGATCTCAGTGTTACCTAAATGTATGCACAGGCGATGTTATATTACTGCACAGCCCATGTCACCTCTAGTAATCCCACATGATCTCAGTGTTACCTAAATGTATGCACAGGCGATGTTATATTACTGCACAGCCCATGTCACCTCAAGTAATCCCACATGATCTCTCAGTGTTACCTAAATGTATGCACAGGTGATGTAATATTACTGCACAGCCCATGTCACCTCTAGTAATCCCACATGATCTCAGTGTTACCTAAATGTATGCACAGGCGATGTTATATTACTACACAGCCCATGTCACCTCTAGTAATACCACATGATCTCTCAGTGTTACCTAAATGTATGCACAGGCGATGTTATATTACTGCATAGACCATGTCACCTCTAGTAATCCCACATGATCTCTCAGTGTTACCTAAACGTATGCACAGGCGATGTTATATTACTGCACAGCCCATGTCACCTCTAGTAACCTCACATGATCTCAGTGTTACCTAAATGTATGCACAGGCGATGTTATATTACTGCACAGCCCATGTCACCTCTAGTAATCCCACATGATCTCTCAGTGTTACCTAAATGTATGCACAGGTGATGTAATATTACTGCACAGCCCATGTCACCTCTAGTAATCCCACATGATCTCAGTGTTACCTAAATGTATGCACAGGCGATGTTATATTACTACACAGCCCATGTCACCTCTAGTAATACCACATGATCTCTCAGTGTTACCTAAATGTATGCACAGGCGATGTTATATTACTGCATAGACCATGTCACCTCTAGTAATCCCACATGATCTCTCAGTGTTACCTAAATGTATGCACAGGAGATGTTATATTACTGCACAGCCCATGTCACCTCTAGTAATCCCACATGATCTCAGTGTTACCTAAATGTATGCACAGGCGATGTTATATTACTGCACAGCCCGTGTCACCTCTAGTAACCCCACATGTTCTCAGTGTTACCTAAATGTATGCAGAGGTGATGTTATATTACTGCACGGCCCATGTCACCTCTAGTAATCCCACATGATCTCTCAGTGTTACCTAAATGTATGCACAGGCTATGTAATATTACTGCACAGCCCATGTCACCACTAGTAATCTCACATTATCTCAGTGTTACCTAAATGTATGCACAGGCGATGTTATATTACTGCACAGCCCATGTCACCTCTAGTAATCCCACATGATCTCTCAGTGTTACCTAAATGTATGCACAGGCGATGTTATATTACTGCACAGCCCATGTCACCTCTAGTAATCCCACATGATCTCTCAGTGTTACCTAAATGTATGCACAGGTGATGTTATATTACTGCACAGCCCATGTCATCTCTAGTAATCCCACATGATCTCAGTGTTACCTAAATGTATGCACAGGCGATGTTATATTACTGCACAGCCCATGTCACCTCTAGTAATCCCACATGATCTCTCAATGTTACCTAAATGTATGCACAGGCGATGTTATATTACTGCACAGCCCATGTCACCTCTAGTAATCCCACATGATCTCTCAGTGTTACCTAAATGTATGCACAGGCGATGTTATATTACTGCACAGCCCATGTCATCTCTAGTAATCCCACATGATCTCAGTGTTACCTAAATGTATGCAGAGGTGATGTTATATTACTGCACGGCCCATGTCACCTCTTGTAATCCCACATGATCTCAGTGTTACCTAAATGTATGCACAGGTGATGTTATATTACTGCACAGCCCATGTGACCTCTAGTAATCCCATATGATCTCAGTGTTACCTAAATGTATGCACAGGCGATGTTATATTACTGCACAGCCCATGTCACCTCTAGTAATCCCACATGATCTCTCAGTGTTACCTAAATGTAGGCACAGGCGATGTTATATTACTGCACAGCCCATGTCACCTCTAGTAATCCCACATGGTCTCAGTATTACCTAAATGTATGCACAGGTGATGTTATATTACTGCACAGCCCAAGTCACCTCTAGTAATCCCGCATGATCTCTCAGTGTTACCTAAAATGTATGCACAGGTGATGTTATATTACTGCACAGCCCATGTCACCTCTAGTAATCCCACATGATCTCAGTGTTACCTAAATGTATGCACAGGCGATGTTATATTACTGCACAGCCCATGTCACCTCTAGTAACCTCACATGATCTCAGTGTTACCTAAATGTATGCACAGGCGATGTTATATTACTGCACAGCCCATGTCACCTCTAGTAATCCCACATGATCTCTCAGTGTTACCTAAATGTATGCACAGGCGATGTTATATTACTGCACAGTCCATGTCACCTCTAGTAACCCCACATGATCTCAGTGTTACCTAAATGTATGCACAGGCGATGTTATATTACTGCACAGCCCATGTCACCTCAAGTAATCCCACATGATCTCTCAGTGTTACCTAAATGTATGCACAGGTGATGTAATATTACTGCACAGCCCATGTCACCTCTAGTAATCCCACATGATCTCAGTGTTACCTAAATGTATGCACAGGCGATGTTATATTACTACACAGCCCATGTCACCTCTAGTAATACCACATGATCTCTCAGTGTTACCTAAATGTATGCACAGGCGATGTTATATTACTGCATAGACCATGTTACCTCTAGTAATCCCACATGATCTCTCAGTGTTACCTAAACGTATGCACAGGCGGTGTTCTATTACTGCACAGCCCATGTCACCTCTAGTAATCCCACATGATCTCAGTGTTACCTAAATGTATGCACAGGCGATGTTATATTACTGCACAGCCCATGTCACCTCTAGTAATCCCACATGATCTCTCAGTGTTACCTGAATGTATGCACAGGCGATGTTATATTACTGCACAGCCCATGTCACCTCAAGTAATCCCACATGATCTCTCAGTGTTACCTAAATGTATGCACAGGCGATGTTATATTACTGCACAGCCCATGTCACCTCTAGTAATCCCACATGATCTCTCAGTGTTACCTAAATGTAGGCACAGGCGATGTTATATTACTGCACAGCCCATGTCACCTCTAGTAATCCCACATGGTCTCAGTATTACCTAAATGTATGCACAGGTGATGTTATATTACTGCACAGCCCAAGTCACCTCTAGTAATCCCGCATGATCTCTCAGTGTTACCTAAATGTATGCACAGGTGATGTTATATTACTGCACAGCCCATGTCACCTCTAGTAATCCCACATGATCTCAGTGTTACCTAAATGTATGCACAGGCGATGTTATATTACTGCACAGCCCATGTCACCTCTAGTAACCTCACATGATCTCAGTGTTACCTAAATGTATGCACAGGCGATGTTATATTACTGCACAGCCCATGTCACCTCTAGTAATCCCACATGATCTCTCAGTGTTACCTAAATGTATGCACAGGCGATGTTATATTACTGCACAGTCCATGTCACCTCTAGTAACCCCACATGATCTCAGTGTTACCTAAATGTATGCACAGGCGATGTTATATTACTGCACAGCCCATGTCACCTCTAGTAATCCCACATGATCTCAGTGTTACCTAAATGTATGCACAGGCGATGTTATATTACTGCACAGCCCATGTCACCTCAAGTAATCCCACATGATCTCTCAGTGTTACCTAAATGTATGCACAGGTGATGTAATATTACTGCACAGCCCATGTCACCTCTAGTAATCCCACATGATCTCAGTGTTACCTAAATGTATGCACAGGCGATGTTATATTACTACACAGCCCATGTCACCTCTAGTAATACCACATGATCTCTCAGTGTTACCTAAATGTATGCACAGGCGATGTTATATTACTGCATAGACCATGTCACCTCTAGTAATCCCACATGATCTCTCAGTGTTACCTAAACGTATGCACAGGCGGTGTTCTATTACTGCACAGCCCATGTCACCTCTAGTAATCCCACATGATCTCAGTGTTACCTAAATGTATGCACAGGCGATGTTATATTACTGCACAGCCCATGTCACCTCTAGTAATCCCACATAATCTCTCAGTGTTACCTAAATGTATGCACAGGCGATGTTATATTACTGCACAGCCCATGTCACCTCAAGTAATCCCACATGATCTCTCAGTGTTACCTAAATGTATGCACAGGTGATGTAATATTACTGCACAGCCCATGTCACCTCTAGTAATCCCACATGATCTCAGTGTTACCTAAATGTATGCACAGGCGATGTTATATTACTACACAGCCCATGTCACCTCTAGTAATACCACATGATCTCTCAGTGTTACCTAAATGTATGCACAGGCGATGTTATATTACTGCACAGCCCGTGTCACCTCTAGTAATCCCACATGATCTCTCAGTGTTACCTAAATGTATGCACAGGCGATGTTATATTACTGCACAGTCCATGTCACCTCTAGTAATCCCACATGATCTCAGTGTTACCAAAATGTATGCACAGGCGATGTTATATTACTACACAGCCCATATCACCTGTAGTAATCCCACATGATCTCTCAGTGTTACCTAAATGTATGAACAGGCAATGTTATATTACTGCACAGCCCATGTCACCTCTAGTTATCCCACATGATCTCTCAGTGTTACCTAAATGTATGCACAGGCGGTGTTCTATTACTGCACAGCCCATGTCACCTCTAGTAATCCCACATGATCTCAGTGTTACCTAAATGTATGCACAGGCGATGTTATATTACTGCACAGCCCATGTCACCTCTAGTAATCCCACATGATCTCTCAGTGTTACCTGAATGTATGCACAGGCGATGTTATATTACTGCACAGCCCATGTCACCTCTAATAATCCCACATGGTCTCAGTGTTACCTAAATGTATGCACAGGCGATGTTATATTACTGCACAGCCCATGTCACCTCTAGTAATCCCACATGATCTCTCAGTGTTACCTAAACGTATGCACAGACGATGTTATATTACTGCACAGCCCATGTCACCTCTAGTAATCCCACATGATCTCAGTGTTACCTAAATGTATGCACAGGCGATGTTATATTACTGCACAGCCCATGTCACCTCTAATAATCCCACATGTTCTCTCAGTGTTACCTAAATGTATGCACAGGCGATGTTATATTACTGCACAGCCCGTGTCACCTCTAGTAATCCCACATGATCTCTCAGTGTTACCTAAATGTATGCACAGGAGATGTTATATTACTGCACAGCCCATGTCACCTCTAGTAATCCCACATGATCTCAGTGTTACCTAAATGTATGCACAGGCGATGTTATATTACTGCACAGCCCGTGTCACCTCTAGTAACCCCACATGTTCTCAGTGTTACCTAAATGTATGCAGAGGTGATGTTATATTACTGCACGGCCCATGTCACCTCTAGTAATCCCACATGATCTCAGTGTTACCTAAATGTATGCACAGGTGATGTTATGTTGCTGCACTGCCCATGTCACCTCTAGTAATCCCACATGATCTCTCAGTGTTACCTAAATGTATGCACAGGCGATGTAATATTACTGCACAGCCCATGTCACCTCTAGTAATCCCACATTATCTCAGTGTTACCTAAATGTATGCACAGGCGATGTTATATTACTGCACAGCCCATGTCACCTCTAGTAATCCCACATGATCTCTCAGTGTTACCTAAATGTATGCACAGGCGATGTTATATTACTGCACAGCCCATGTCACCTCTAGTAATCCCACATGATCTCTCAGTGTTACCTAAATGTATGCACAGGTGATGTTATATTACTGCACAGCCCATGTCATCTCTAGTAATACCACATGATCTCAGTGTTACCTAAATGTATGCACAGGCGATGTTATATTACTGCACAGCCCATGTCACCTCTAGTAATCCCACATGATCTCTCAATGTTACCTAAATGTATGCACAGGCGATGTTATATTACTGCACAGCCCATGTCACCTCTAGTAATCCCACATGATCTCTCAGTGTTACCTAAATGTATGCACAGGCGATGTTATATTACTGCACAGCCCATGTCATCTCTAGTAATCCCACATGATCTCAGTGTTACCTAAATGTATGCAGAGGTGATGTTATATTACTGCACGGCCCATGTCACCTCTTGTAATCCCACATGATCTCAGTGTTACCTAAATGTATGCACAGGTGATGTTATATTACTGCACAGCCCATGTGACCTCTAGTAATCCCACATGATCTCAGTGTTACCTAAATGTATGCACAGGCGATGTTATATTACTGCACAGCCCATGTCACCTCTAGTAATCCCACATGATCTCTCAGTGTTACCTAAATGTAGGCACAGGCGATGTTATATTACTGCACAGCCCATGTCACCTCTAGTAATCCCACATGGTCTCAGTATTACCTAAATGTATGCACAGGTGATGTTATATTACTGCACAGCCCAAGTCACCTCTAGTAATCCCGCATGATCTCTCAGTGTTACCTAAAATGTATGCACAGGTGATGTTATATTACTGCACAGCCCATGTCACCTCTAGTAATCCCACATGATCTCAGTGTTACCTAAATGTATGCACAGGCGATGTTATATTACTGCACAGCCCATGTCACCTCTAGTAACCTCACATGATCTCAGTGTTACCTAAATGTATGCACAGGCGATGTTATATTACTGCACAGCCCATGTCACCTCTAGTAATCCCACATGATCTCTCAGTGTTACCTAAATGTATGCACAGGCGATGTTATATTACTGCACAGTCCATGTCACCTCTAGTAACCCCACATGATCTCAGTGTTACCTAAATGTATGCACAGGCGATGTTATATTACTGCACAGCCCATGTCACCTCTAGTAATCCCACATGATCTCAGTGTTACCTAAATGTATGCACAGGCGATGTTATATTACTGCACAGCCCATGTCACCTCAAGTAATCCCACATGATCTCTCAGTGTTACCTAAATGTATGCACAGGTGATGTAATATTACTGCACAGCCCATGTCACCTCTAGTAATCCCACATGATCTCAGTGTTACCTAAATGTATGCACAGGCGATGTTATATTACTACACAGCCCATGTCACCTCTAGTAATACCACATGATCTCTCAGTGTTACCTAAATGTATGCACAGGCGATGTTATATTACTGCATAGACCATGTCACCTCTAGTAATCCCACATGATCTCTCAGTGTTACCTAAACGTATGCACAGGCGGTGTTCTATTACTGCACAGCCCATGTCACCTCTAGTAATCCCACATGATCTCAGTGTTACCTAAATGTATGCACAGGCGATGTTATATTACTGCACAGCCCATGTCACCTCTAGTAATCCCACATGATCTCTCAGTGTTACCTGAATGTATGCACAGGCGATGTTATATTACTGCACAGCCCATGTCACCTCAAGTAATCCCACATGATCTCTCAGTGTTACCTAAATGTATGCACAGGCGATGTTATATTACTGCACAGCCCATGTCACCTCTAGTAATCCCACATGATCTCTCAGTGTTACCTAAATGTAGGCACAGGCGATGTTATATTACTGCACAGCCCATGTCACCTCTAGTAATCCCACATGGTCTCAGTATTACCTAAATGTATGCACAGGTGATGTTATATTACTGCACAGCCCAAGTCACCTCTAGTAATCCCGCATGATCTCTCAGTGTTACCTAAATGTATGCACAGGTGATGTTATATTACTGCACAGCCCATGTCACCTCTAGTAATCCCACATGATCTCAGTGTTACCTAAATGTATGCACAGGTGATGTTATATTACTGCACAGCCCATGTCATCTCTAGTAATACCACATGATCTCAGTGTTACCTAAATGTATGCACAGGCGATGTTATATTACTGCACAGCCCATGTCACCTCTAGTAATCCCACATGATCTCTCAATGTTACCTAAATGTATGCACAGGCGATGTTATATTACTGCACAGCCCATGTCACCTCTAGTAATCCCACATGATCTCTCAGTGTTACCTAAATGTATGCACAGGCGATGTTATATTACTGCACAGCCCATGTCATCTCTAGTAATCCCACATGATCTCAGTGTTACCTAAATGTATGCAGAGGTGATGTTATATTACTGCACGGCCCATGTCACCTCTTGTAATCCCACATGATCTCAGTGTTACCTAAATGTATGCACAGGTGATGTTATATTACTGCACAGCCCATGTGACCTCTAGTAATCCCACATGATCTCAGTGTTACCTAAATGTATGCACAGGCGATGTTATATTACTGCACAGCCCATGTCACCTCTAGTAATCCCACATGATCTCTCAGTGTTACCTAAATGTAGGCACAGGCGATGTTATATTACTGCACAGCCCATGTCACCTCTAGTAATCCCACATGGTCTCAGTATTACCTAAATGTATGCACAGGTGATGTTATATTACTGCACAGCCCAAGTCACCTCTAGTAATCCCGCATGATCTCTCAGTGTTACCTAAAATGTATGCACAGGTGATGTTATATTACTGCACAGCCCATGTCACCTCTAGTAATCCCACATGATCTCAGTGTTACCTAAATGTATGCACAGGCGATGTTATATTACTGCACAGCCCATGTCACCTCTAGTAACCTCACATGATCTCAGTGTTACCTAAATGTATGCACAGGCGATGTTATATTACTGCACAGCCCATGTCACCTCTAGTAATCCCACATGATCTCTCAGTGTTACCTAAATGTATGCACAGGCGATGTTATATTACTGCACAGTCCATGTCACCTCTAGTAACCCCACATGATCTCAGTGTTACCTAAATGTATGCACAGGCGATGTTATATTACTGCACAGCCCATGTCACCTCTAGTAATCCCACATGATCTCAGTGTTACCTAAATGTATGCACAGGCGATGTTATATTACTGCACAGCCCATGTCACCTCAAGTAATCCCACATGATCTCTCAGTGTTACCTAAATGTATGCACAGGTGATGTAATATTACTGCACAGCCCATGTCACCTCTAGTAATCCCACATGATCTCAGTGTTACCTAAATGTATGCACAGGCGATGTTATATTACTACACAGCCCATGTCACCTCTAGTAATACCACATGATCTCTCAGTGTTACCTAAATGTATGCACAGGCGATGTTATATTACTGCATAGACCATGTCACCTCTAGTAATCCCACATGATCTCTCAGTGTTACCTAAACGTATGCACAGGCGGTGTTCTATTACTGCACAGCCCATGTCACCTCTAGTAATCCCACATGATCTCAGTGTTACCTAAATGTATGCACAGGCGATGTTATATTACTGCACAGCCCATGTCACCTCTAGTAATCCCACATGATCTCTCAGTGTTACCTGAATGTATGCACAGGCGATGTTATATTACTGCACAGCCCATGTCACCTCAAGTAATCCCACATGATCTCTCAGTGTTACCTAAATGTATGCACAGGCGATGTTATATTACTGCACAGCCCATGTCACCTCTAGTAATCCCACATGATCTCTCAGTGTTACCTAAATGTAGGCACAGGCGATGTTATATTACTGCACAGCCCATGTCACCTCTAGTAATCCCACATGATCTCTCAGTGTTACCTGAATGTATGCACAGGCGATGTTATATTACTGCACAGCCCATGTCACCTCAAGTAATCCCACATGATCTCTCAGTGTTACCTAAATGTATGCACAGGCGATGTTATATTACTGCACAGCCCATGTCACCTCTAGTAATCCCACATGATCTCTCAGTGTTACCTAAATGTATGCACAGGTGATGTTATATTACTACACAGCCCATGTCACCTCTAGTAATACCACATGATCTCTCAGTGTTACCTAAATGTATGCACAGGCGATGCTATATTACTGCACAGTCCATGTCACCTCTAGTAATCCCACATGATCTCTCAGTGTTACCTAAACGTATGCACAGGCGGTGTTCTATTACTGCACAGCCCATGTCACCTCTAGTAATCCCACATGATCTCTCAGTGTTACCTAAATGTATGCACAGGTGATGTTATATTACTGCACAGTCCATGTCACCTCTAGTAATCCCACATGATCTCAGTGTTACCAAAATGTATGCACAGGCGATGTTATATTACTACACAGCCCATATCACCTGTAGTAATCCCACATGATCTCTCAGTGTTACCTAAATGTATGAACAGGCAATGTTATATTACTGCACAGCCCATGTCACCTCTAGTTATCCCACATGATCTCTCAGTGTTACCTAAATGTATGCACAGGCGGTGTTCTATTACTGCACAGCCCATGTCACCTCTAGTAATCCCACATGATCTCAGTGTTACCTAAATGTATGCACAGGCGATGTTATATTACTGCACAGCCCATGTCACCTCTAGTAATCCCACATGATCTCTCAGTGTTACCTGAATGTATGCACAGGCGATGTTATATTACTGCACAGCCCATGTCACCTCTAATAATCCCACATGGTCTCAGTGTTACCTAAATGTATGCACAGGCGATGTTATATTACTGCACAGCCCATGTCACCTCTAGTAATCCCACATGATCTCTCAGTGTTACCTAAACGTATGCACAGACGATGTTATATTACTGCACAGCCCATGTCACCTCTAGTAATCCCACATGATCTCAGTGTTACCTAAATGTATGCACAGGCGATGTTATATTACTGCACAGCCCATGTCACCTCTAATAATCCCACATGTTCTCTCAGTGTTACCTAAATGTATGCACAGGCGATGTTATATTACTGCACAGCCCGTGTCACCTCTAGTAATCCCACATGATCTCTCAGTGTTACCTAAATGTATGCACAGGAGATGTTATATTACTGCACAGCCCATGTCACCTCTAGTAATCCCACATGATCTCAGTGTTACCTAAATGTATGCACAGGCGATGTTATATTACTGCACAGCCCGTGTCACCTCTAGTAACCCCACATGTTCTCAGTGTTACCTAAATGTATGCAGAGGTGATGTTATATTACTGCACGGCCCATGTCACCTCTAGTAATCCCACATGATCTCAGTGTTACCTAAATGTATGCACAGGTGATGTTATGTTGCTGCACTGCCCATGTCACCTCTAGTAATCCCACATGATCTCTCAGTGTTACCTAAATGTATGCACAGGCGATGTAATATTACTGCACAGCCCATGTCACCTCTAGTAATCCCACATTATCTCAGTGTTACCTAAATGTATGCACAGGCGATGTTATATTACTGCACAGCCCATGTCACCTCTAGTAATCCCACATGATCTCTCAGTGTTACCTAAATGTATGCACAGGCGATGTTATATTACTGCACAGCCCATGTCACCTCTAGTAATCCCACATGATCTCTCAGTGTTACCTAAATGTATGCACAGGTGATGTTATATTACTGCACAGCCCATGTCATCTCTAGTAATACCACATGATCTCAGTGTTACCTAAATGTATGCACAGGCGATGTTATATTACTGCACAGCCCATGTCACCTCTAGTAATCCCACATGATCTCTCAATGTTACCTAAATGTATGCACAGGCGATGTTATATTACTGCACAGCCCATGTCACCTCTAGTAATCCCACATGATCTCTCAGTGTTACCTAAATGTATGCACAGGCGATGTTATATTACTGCACAGCCCATGTCATCTCTAGTAATCCCACATGATCTCAGTGTTACCTAAATGTATGCAGAGGTGATGTTATATTACTGCACGGCCCATGTCACCTCTTGTAATCCCACATGATCTCAGTGTTACCTAAATGTATGCACAGGTGATGTTATATTACTGCACAGCCCATGTGACCTCTAGTAATCCCACATGATCTCAGTGTTACCTAAATGTATGCACAGGCGATGTTATATTACTGCACAGCCCATGTCACCTCTAGTAATCCCACATGATCTCTCAGTGTTATCTAAATGTAGGCACAGGCGATGTTATATTACTGCACAGCCCATGTCACCTCTAGTAATCCCACATGGTCTCAGTATTACCTAAATGTATGCACAGGTGATGTTATATTACTGCACAGCCCAAGTCACCTCTAGTAATCCCGCATGATCTCTCAGTGTTACCTAAAATGTATGCACAGGTGATGTTATATTACTGCACAGCCCATGTCACCTCTAGTAATCCCACATGATCTCAGTGTTACCTAAATGTATGCACAGGCGATGTTATATTACTGCACAGCCCATGTCACCTCTAGTAACCTCACATGATCTCAGTGTTACCTAAATGTATGCACAGGCGATGTTATATTACTGCACAGCCCATGTCACCTCTAGTAATCCCACATGATCTCTCAGTGTTACCTAAATGTATGCACAGGCGATGTTATATTACTGCACAGTCCATGTCACCTCTAGTAACCCCACATGATCTCAGTGTTACCTAAATGTATGCACAGGCGATGTTATATTACTGCACAGCCCATGTCACCTCTAGTAATCCCACATGATCTCAGTGTTACCTAAATGTATGCACAGGCGATGTTATATTACTGCACAGCCCATGTCACCTCAAGTAATCCCACATGATCTCTCAGTGTTACCTAAATGTATGCACAGGTGATGTAATATTACTGCACAGCCCATGTCACCTCTAGTAATCCCACATGATCTCAGTGTTACCTAAATGTATGCACAGGCGATGTTATATTACTACACAGCCCATGTCACCTCTAGTAATACCACATGATCTCTCAGTGTTACCTAAATGTATGCACAGGCGATGTTATATTACTGCATAGACCATGTCACCTCTAGTAATCCCACATGATCTCTCAGTGTTACCTAAACGTATGCACAGGCGGTGTTCTATTACTGCACAGCCCATGTCACCTCTAGTAATCCCACATGATCTCAGTGTTACCTAAATGTATGCACAGGCGATGTTATATTACTGCACAGCCCATGTCACCTCTAGTAATCCCACATGATCTCTCAGTGTTACCTGAATGTATGCACAGGCGATGTTATATTACTGCACAGCCCATGTCACCTCAAGTAATCCCACATGATCTCTCAGTGTTACCTAAATGTATGCACAGGCGATGTTATATTACTGCACAGCCCATGTCACCTCTAGTAATCCCACATGATCTCTCAGTGTTACCTAAATGTAGGCACAGGCGATGTTATATTACTGCACAGCCCATGTCACCTCTAGTAATCCCACATGGTCTCAGTATTACCTAAATGTATGCACAGGTGATGTTATATTACTGCACAGCCCAAGTCACCTCTAGTAATCCCGCATGATCTCTCAGTGTTACCTAAATGTATGCACAGGTGATGTTATATTACTGCACAGCCCATGTCACCTCTAGTAATCCCACATGATCTCAGTGTTACCTAAATGTATGCACAGGCGATGTTATATTACTGCACAGCCCATGTCACCTCTAGTAACCTCACATGATCTCAGTGTTACCTAAATGTATGCACAGGCGATGTTATATTACTGCACAGCCCATGTCACCTCTAGTAATCCCACATGATCTCTCAGTGTTACCTAAATGTATGCACAGGCGATGTTATATTACTGCACAGTCCATGTCACCTCTAGTAACCCCACATGATCTCAGTGTTACCTAAATGTATGCACAGGCGATGTTATATTACTGCACAGCCCATGTCACCTCTAGTAATCCCACATGATCTCAGTGTTACCTACATGTATGCACAGGCGATGTTATATTACTGCACAGCCCATGTCACCTCAAGTAATCCCACATGATCTCTCAGTGTTACCTAAATGTATGCACAGGCGATGTTATATTACTGCACAGCCCATGTCACCTCTAGTAATCCCACATGATCTCTCAGTGTTACCTAAATGTATGCACAGGTGATGTTATATTACTACACAGCCCATGTCACCTCTAGTAATACCACATGATCTCTCAGTGTTACCTAAATGTATGCACAGGCGATGCTATATTACTGCACAGTCCATGTCACCTCTAGTAATCCCACATGATCTCTCAGTGTTACCTAAACGTATGCACAGGCGGTGTTCTATTACTGCACAGCCCATGTCACCTCTAGTAATCCCACATGATCTCAGTGTTACCTAAATGTATGCACAGGCGATGTTATATTACTACACAGCCCATGTCACCTCTAGTAATACCACATGATCTCTCAGTGTTACCTGAATGTATGCACAGGCGATGTTATATTACTGCACAGCCCATGTCACCTCAAGTAATCCCACATGATCTCTCAGTGTTACCTAAATGTATGCACAGGTGATGTAATATTACTGCACAGCCCATGTCACCTCTAGTAATCCCACATGATCTCAGTGTTACCTAAATGTATGCACAGGCGATGTTATATTACTACACAGCCCATGTCACCTCTAGTAATACCACATGATCTCTCAGTGTTACATAAATGTATGCACAGGCGATGTTATATTACTGCACAGCCCATGTCACCTCTAGTAATCCCACATGATCTCTCAGTGTTACCTAAACGTATGCACAGACGATGTTATATTACTGCACAGCCCATGTCACCTCTAGTAATCCCACATGATCTCAGTGTTACCTAAATGTATGCACAGGCGATGTTATATTACTGCACAGCCCATGTCACCTCTAGTAATCCCACATGATCTCTCAGTGTTACCTAAATGTAGGCACAGGCGATGTTATATTACTGCACAGCCCATGTCACCTCTAGTAATCCCACATGATCTCTCAGTGTTACCTAAATGTATGCACAGGCGATGTTATATTACTGCACAGCCCATGTCACCTCTAGTAATCCCACATGTTCTCTCAGTGTTGCCTAAATGTATGCACAGGTGATGTTATATTACTGCACAGCCCATGTCACCTCTAGTAATCCCACATGATCTCTCAGTGTTACCTGAATGTATGCACAGGCGATGTTATATTACTGCACAGCCCATGTCACCTCAAGTAATCCCACATGATCTCTCAGTGTTACCTAAATGTATGCACAGGCGATGTTATATTACTGCACAGCCCATGTCACCTCTAGTAATCCCACATGATCTCTCAGTGTTACCTAAATGTAGGCACAGGCGATGTTATATTACTGCACAGCCCATGTCACCTCTAGTAATCCCACATGGTCTCAGTATTACCTAAATGTATGCACAGGTGATGTTATATTACTGCACAGCCCAAGTCACCTCTAGTAATCCCGCATGATCTCTCAGTGTTACCTAAATGTATGCACAGGTGATGTTATATTACTGCACAGCCCATGTCACCTCTAGTAATCCCACATGATCTCAGTGTTACCTAAATGTATGCACAGGCGATGTTATATTACTGCACAGCCCATGTCACCTCTAGTAACCTCACATGATCTCAGTGTTACCTAAATGTATGCACAGGCGATGTTATATTACTGCACAGCCCATGTCACCTCTAGTAATCCCACATGATCTCTCAGTGTTACCTAAATGTATGCACAGGCGATGTTATATTACTGCACAGTCCATGTCACCTCTAGTAACCCCACATGATCTCAGTGTTACCTAAATGTATGCACAGGCGATGTTATATTACTGCACAGCCCATGTCACCTCTAGTAATCCCACATGATCTCAGTGTTACCTAAATGTATGCACAGGCGATGTTATATTACTGCACAGCCCATGTCACCTCAAGTAATCCCACATGATCTCTCAGTGTTACCTAAATGTATGCACAGGCGATGTTATATTACTGCACAGCCCATGTCACCTCTAGTAATCCCACATGATCTCTCAGTGTTACCTAAATGTATGCACAGGTGATGTTATATTACTACACAGCCCATGTCACCTCTAGTAATACCACATGATCTCTCAGTGTTACCTAAATGTATGCACAGGCGATGCTATATTACTGCACAGTCCATGTCACCTCTAGTAATCCCACATGATCTCTCAGTGTTACCTAAACGTATGCAGTATTACTGCACAGCCCATGTCACCTCTAGTAATCCCACATGATCTCTCAGTGTTACCTAAATGTATGCACAGGTGATGTTATATTACTGCACAGTCCATGTCACCTCTAGTAATCCCACATGATCTCAGTGTTACCAAAATGTATGCACAGGCGATGTTATATTACTACACAGCCCATATCACCTGTAGTAATCCCACATGATCTCTCAGTGTTACCTAAATGTATGAACAGGCAATGTTATATTACTGCACAGCCCATGTCACCTCTAGTTATCCCACATGATCTCTCAGTGTTACCTAAATGTATGCACAGGCGGTGTTCTATTACTGCACAGCCCATGTCACCTCTAGTAATCCCACATGATCTCAGTGTTACCTAAATGTATGCACAGGCGATGTTATATTACTGCACAGCCCATGTCACCTCTAGTAATCCCACATGATCTCTCAGTGTTACCTGAATGTATGCACAGGCGATGTTATATTACTGCACAGCCCATGTCACCTCTAATAATCCCACATGGTCTCAGTGTTACCTAAATGTATGCACAGGCGATGTTATATTACTGCACAGCCCATGTCACCTCTAGTAATCCCACATGATCTCTCAGTGTTACCTAAACGTATGCACAGACGATGTTATATTACTGCACAGCCCATGTCACCTCTAGTAATCCCACATGATCTCAGTGTTACCTAAATGTATGCACAGGCGATGTTATATTACTGCACAGCCCATGTCACCTCTAATAATCCCACATGTTCTCTCAGTGTTACCTAAATGTATGCACAGGCGATGTTATATTACTGCACAGCCCGTGTCACCTCTAGTAATCCCACATGATCTCTCAGTGTTACCTAAATGTATGCACAGGAGATGTTATATTACTGCACAGCCCATGTCACCTCTAGTAATCCCACATGATCTCAGTGTTACCTAAATGTATGCACAGGCGATGTTATATTACTGCACAGCCCGTGTCACCTCTAGTAACCCCACATGTTCTCAGTGTTACCTAAATGTATGCAGAGGTGATGTTATATTACTGCACGGCCCATGTCACCTCTAGTAATCCCACATGATCTCAGTGTTACCTAAATGTATGCACAGGTGATGTTATGTTGCTGCACTGCCCATGTCACCTCTAGTAATCCCACATGATCTCTCAGTGTTACCTAAATGTATGCACAGGCGATGTAATATTACTGCACAGCCCATGTCACCTCTAGTAATCCCACATTATCTCAGTGTTACCTAAATGTATGCACAGGCGATGTTATATTACTGCACAGCCCATGTCACCTCTAGTAATCCCACATGATCTCTCAGTGTTACCTAAATGTATGCACAGGCGATGTTATATTACTGCACAGCCCATGTCACCTCTAGTAATCCCACATGATCTCTCAGTGTTACCTAAATGTATGCACAGGTGATGTTATATTACTGCACAGCCCATGTCATCTCTAGTAATACCACATGATCTCAGTGTTACCTAAATGTATGCACAGGCGATGTTATATTACTGCACAGCCCATGTCACCTCTAGTAATCCCACATGATCTCTCAATGTTACCTAAATGTATGCACAGGCGATGTTATATTACTGCACAGCCCATGTCACCTCTAGTAATCCCACATGATCTCTCAGTGTTACCTAAATGTATGCACAGGCGATGTTATATTACTGCACAGCCCATGTCATCTCTAGTAATCCCACATGATCTCAGTGTTACCTAAATGTATGCACAGGTGATGTTATATTACTGCACAGCCCATGTGACCTCTAGTAATCCCACATGATCTCAGTGTTACCTAAATTTATGCACAGGCGATGTTATATTACTGCACAGCCCATGTCACCTCTAGTAATCCCACATGATCTCTCAGTGTTATCTAAATGTAGGCACAGGCGATGTTATATTACTGCACAGCCCATGTCACCTCTAGTAATCCCACATGGTCTCAGTATTACCTAAATGTATGCACAGGTGATGTTATATTACTGCACAGCCCAAGTCACCTCTAGTAATCCCGCATGATCTCTCAGTGTTACCTAAAATGTATGCACAGGTGATGTTATATTACTGCACAGCCCATGTCACCTCTAGTAATCCCACATGATCTCAGTGTTACCTAAATGTATGCACAGGCGATGTTATATTACTGCACAGCCCATGTCACCTCTAGTAACCTCACATGATCTCAGTGTTACCTAAATGTATGCACAGGCGATGTTATATTACTGCACAGCCCATGTCACCTCTAGTAATCCCACATGATCTCTCAGTGTTACCTAAATGTATGCACAGGCGATGTTATATTACTGCACAGTCCATGTCACCTCTAGTAACCCCACATGATCTCAGTGTTACCTAAATGTATGCACAGGCGATGTTATATTACTGCACAGCCCATGTCACCTCTAGTAATCCCACATGATCTCAGTGTTACCTAAATGTATGCACAGGCGATGTTATATTACTGCACAGCCCATGTCACCTCAAGTAATCCCACATGATCTCTCAGTGTTACCTAAATGTATGCACAGGTGATGTAATATTACTGCACAGCCCATGTCACCTCTAGTAATCCCACATGATCTCAGTGTTACCTAAATGTATGCACAGGCGATGTTATATTACTACACAGCCCATGTCACCTCTAGTAATACCACATGATCTCTCAGTGTTACCTAAATGTATGCACAGGCGATGTTATATTACTGCATAGACCATGTCACCTCTAGTAATCCCACATGATCTCTCAGTGTTACCTAAACGTATGCACAGGCGGTGTTCTATTACTGCACAGCCCATGTCACCTCTAGTAATCCCACATGATCTCAGTGTTACCTAAATGTATGCACAGGCGATGTTATATTACTGCACAGCCCATGTCACCTCTAGTAATCCCACATGATCTCTCAGTGTTACCTGAATGTATGCACAGGCGATGTTATATTACTGCACAGCCCATGTCACCTCAAGTAATCCCACATGATCTCTCAGTGTTACCTAAATGTATGCACAGGCGATGTTATATTACTGCACAGCCCATGTCACCTCTAGTAATCCCACATGATCTCTCAGTGTTACCTAAATGTAGGCACAGGCGATGTTATATTACTGCACAGCCCATGTCACCTCTAGTAATCCCACATGGTCTCAGTATTACCTAAATGTATGCACAGGTGATGTTATATTACTGCACAGCCCAAGTCACCTCTAGTAATCCCGCATGATCTCTCAGTGTTACCTAAATGTATGCACAGGTGATGTTATATTACTGCACAGCCCATGTCACCTCTAGTAATCCCACATGATCTCAGTGTTACCTAAATGTATGCACAGGCGATGTTATATTACTGCACAGCCCATGTCACCTCTAGTAACCTCACATGATCTCAGTGTTACCTAAATGTATGCACAGGCGATGTTATATTACTGCACAGCCCATGTCACCTCTAGTAATCCCACATGATCTCTCAGTGTTACCTAAATGTATGCACAGGCGATGTTATATTACTGCACAGTCCATGTCACCTCTAGTAACCCCACATGATCTCAGTGTTACCTAAATGTATGCACAGGCGATGTTATATTACTGCACAGCCCATGTCACCTCTAGTAATCCCACATGATCTCAGTGTTACCTACATGTATGCACAGGCGATGTTATATTACTGCACAGCCCATGTCACCTCAAGTAATCCCACATGATCTCTCAGTGTTACCTAAATGTATGCACAGGCGATGTTATATTACTGCACAGCCCATGTCACCTCTAGTAATCCCACATGATCTCTCAGTGTTACCTAAATGTATGCACAGGTGATGTTATATTACTACACAGCCCATGTCACCTCTAGTAATACCACATGATCTCTCAGTGTTACCTAAATGTATGCACAGGCGATGCTATATTACTGCACAGTCCATGTCACCTCTAGTAATCCCACATGATCTCTCAGTGTTACCTAAACGTATGCACAGGCGGTGTTCTATTACTGCACAGCCCATGTCACCTCTAGTAATCCCACATGATCTCAGTGTTACCTAAATGTATGCACAGGCGATGTTATATTACTACACAGCCCATGTCACCTCTAGTAATACCACATGATCTCTCAGTGTTACCTGAATGTATGCACAGGCGATGTTATATTACTGCACAGCCCATGTCACCTCAAGTAATCCCACATGATCTCTCAGTGTTACCTAAATGTATGCACAGGTGATGTAATATTACTGCACAGCCCATGTCACCTCTAGTAATCCCACATGATCTCAGTGTTACCTAAATGTATGCACAGGCGATGTTATATTACTACACAGCCCATGTCACCTCTAGTAATACCACATGATCTCTCAGTGTTACATAAATGTATGCACAGGCGATGTTATATTACTGCACAGCCCATGTCACCTCTAGTAATCCCACATGATCTCTCAGTGTTACCTAAACGTATGCACAGACGATGTTATATTACTGCACAGCCCATGTCACCTCTAGTAATCCCACATGATCTCAGTGTTACCTAAATGTATGCACAGGCGATGTTATATTACTGCACAGCCCATGTCACCTCTAGTAATCCCACATGATCTCTCAGTGTTACCTAAATGTAGGCACAGGCGATGTTATATTACTGCACAGCCCATGTCACCTCTAGTAATCCCACATGATCTCTCAGTGTTACCTAAATGTATGCACAGGCGATGTTATATTACTGCACAGCCCATGTCACCTCTAGTAATCCCACATGTTCTCTCAGTGTTGCCTAAATGTATGCACAGGCGATGTTATATTACTGCACAGCCCATGTCACCTCTAGTTATCCCACATGATCTCAGTGTTACCTAAATGTATGCACAGGCGATGTTATATTACTGCACAGCCCATGTCACCTCTAGTAATCCCACATGATCTCTCAGTGTTACCTAAACGTATGCACAGACGATGTTATATTACTGCACAGCCCATGTCACCTCTAGTAATCCCACATGATCTCAGTGTTACCTAAATGTATGCATAGGCAATGTTATATTACTGCACAGCCCATGTCACCTCTAGTAATCCCACATGATCTCTCAGTGTTACCTAAATGTAGGCACAGGCGATGTTATATTACTGCACAGCCCATGTCACCTCTAGTAATCCCACATGGTCTCAGTATTACCTAAATGTATGCACATGTGATGTTATATTACTGCACAGCCCAAGTCACCTCTAGTAATCCCACATGATCTCTCAGTGTTACCTAAATGTATGCACAGGTGATGTTATATTACTGCACAGCCCATGTCACCTCTAGTAATCCCACATGATCTCAGTGTTACCTAAATGTATGCACAGGCGATGTTATATTACTGCACAGCCCATGTCACCTCTAGTAACCTCACATGATCTCAGTGTTACCTAAATGTATGCACAGGCGATGTTATATTACTGCACAGCCCATGTCACCTCTAGTAATCCCACATGTTCTCTCAGTGTTACCTAAATGTATGCACAGGCGATGTTATATTACTGCACAGTCCATGTCACCTCTAGTAACCCCACATGATCTCAGTGTTACCTAAATGTATGCACAGGCGATGTTATATTACTGCACAGCCCATGTCACCTCTAGTAATCCCACATGATCTCAGTGTTACCTAAATGTATGCACAGGCGATGTTATATTACTGCACAGCCCATGTCACCTCAAGTAATCCCACATGATCTCTCAGTGTTACCTAAATGTATGCACAGGTGATGTAATATTACTGCACAGCCCATGTCACCTCTAGTAATCCCACATGATCTCAGTGTTACCTAAATGTATGCACAGGCGATGTTATATTACTACACAGCCCATGTCACCTCTAGTAATACCACATGATCTCTCAGTGTTACCTAAATGTATGCACAGGCGATGTTATATTACTGCATAGACCATGTCACCTCTAGTAATCCCACATGATCTCTCAGTGTTACCTAAACGTATGCACAGGCGATGTTATATTACTGCACAGCCCATGTCACCTCTAGTAACCTCACATGATCTCAGTGTTACCTAAATGTATGCACAGGCGATGTTATATTACTGCACAGCCCATGTCACCTCTAGTAATCCCACATGATCTCTCAGTGTTACCTAAATGTATGCACAGGCGATGTTATATTACTGCACAGTCCATGTCACCTCTAGTAACCCCACATGATCTCAGTGTTACCTAAATGTATGCACAGGCGATGTTATATTACTGCACAGCCCATGTCACCTCTAGTAATCCCACATGATCTCAGTGTTACCTAAATGTATGCACAGGTGATGTTATATTACTGCACAGCCCATGTCACCTCAAGTAATCCCACATGATCTCTCAGTGTTACCTAAATGTATGCACAGGTGATGTAATATTACTGCACAGCCCATGTCACCTCTAGTAATCCCACATGATCTCAGTGTTACCTAAATGTATGCACAGGCGATGTTAAATTACTACACAGCCCATGTCACCTCTAGTAATACCACATGATCTCTCAGTGTTACCTAAATGTATGCACAGGCGATGTTATATTACTGCATAGACCATGTCACCTCTAGTAATCCCACATGATCTCTCAGTGTTACCTAAACGTATGCACAGGCGGTGTTCTATTACTGCACAGCCCATGTCACCTCTAGTAATCCCACATGATCTCAGTGTTACCTAAATGTATGCACAGGCGATGTTATATTACTGCACAGCCCATGTCACCTCTAGTAATCCCACATGATCTCTCAGTGTTACCTGAATGTGTATGCACAGGCGATGTTATATTACTGCACAGCCCATGTCACCTCAAGTAATCCCACATGATCTCTCAGTGTTACCTAAATGTATGCACAGGTGATGTAATATTACTGCACAGCCCATGTCACCTCTAGTAATCCCACATGATCTCAGTGTTACCTAAATGTATGCACAGGCGATGTTATATTACTACACAGCCCATGTCACCTCTAGTAATACCACATGATCTCTCAGTGTTACCTAAATGTATGCACAGGCGATGTTATATTACTGCACAGCCCGTGTCACCTCTAGTAATCCCACATGATCTCTCAGTGTTACCTAAATGTATGCACAGGCGATGTTATATTACTGCACAGTCCATGTCACCTCTAGTAATCCCACATGATCTCAGTGTTACCAAAATGTATGCACAGGCGATGTTATATTACTACACAGCCCATATCACCTGTAGTAATCCCACATGATCTCTCAGTGTTACCTAAATGTATGCACAGGCAATGTTATATTACTGCACAGCCCATGTCACCTCTAGTAATCCCACATGATCTCTCAGTGTTACCTAAATGTATGCACAGGCGATGTTATATTACTGCACAGCCCATGTCACCTCTAATAATCCCACATGGTCTCAGTGTTACCTAAATGTATGCACAGGTGATGTTATATTACTGCACAGCCCATGTCACCTCTAGTAATCCCACATGTTCTCTCAGTGTTACCTAAATGTATGCACAGGCGATGTTATATTACTGCACAGCCCATGTCACCTCTAGTTATCCCACATGATCTCAGTGTTACCTAAATGTATGCACAGGCAATGTTATATTACTGCACAGCCCATGTCACCTCTAGTAATCCCACATGATCTCTCAGTGTTACCTAAACGTATGCACAGACGATGTTATATTACTGCACAGCCCATGTCACCTCTAGTAATCCCACATGATCTCAGTGTTACCTAAATGTATGCACAGGCGATGTTATATTACTGCACAGCCCATGTCACTTCTAGTAATCCCACATGATCTCTCAGTGTTACCTAAATGTATGCACAGGTGATGTAATATTACTGCACAGCCCATGTCACCTCTAGTAATCCCACATGATCTCAGTGTTACCTAAATGTATGCACAGGCGATGTTATATTACTACACAGCCCATGTCACCTCTAGTAATACCACATGATCTCTCAGTGTTACCTAAATGTATGCACAGGCGATGTTATATTACTGCACAGCCCGTGTCACCTCTAGTAATCCCACATGATCTCTCAGTGTTACCTAAATGTATGCACAGGCGATGTTATATTACTGCACAGTCCATGTCACCTCTAGTAATCCCACATGATCTCAGTGTTACCAAAATGTATGCACAGGCGATGTTATATTACTACACAGCCCATATCACCTGTAGTAATCCCACATGATCTCTCAGTGTTACCTAAA
The DNA here is from genome assembly GCF_028390025.1 of Pseudophryne corroboree. NCBI lineage: Eukaryota > Metazoa > Chordata > Amphibia > Anura > Myobatrachidae > Pseudophryne > Pseudophryne corroboree. The sequence continues at coordinate 2,478,467 of NW_026967494.1, forward strand.
TGTATGCACAGGCAATGTTATATTACTGCACAGCCCATGTCACCTCTAGTAATCCCACATGATCTCTCAGTGTTACCTAAATGTATGCACAGGCGATGTTATATTACTGCACAGCCCATGTCACCTCTAGTAATCCCACATGTTCTCTCAGTGTTGCCTAAATGTATGCACAGGCGATGTTATATTACTGCACAGCCCATGTCACCTCTAGTTATCCCACATGATCTCAGTGTTACCTAAATGTATGCACAGGCGATGTTATATTACTGCACAGCCCATGTCACCTCTAGTAATCCCACATGATCTCTCAGTGTTACCTAAACGTATGCACAGACGATGTTATATTACTGCACAGCCCATGTCACCTCTAGTAATCCCACATGATCTCAGTGTTACCTAAATGTATGCACAGGCGATGTTATATTACTGCACAGCCCATGTCACCTCTAGTAATCCCACATGATCTCTCAGTGTTACCTAAATGTAGGCACAGGCGATGTTATATTACTGCACAGCCCATGTCACCTCTAGTAATCCCACATGGTCTCAGTATTACCTAAATGTATGCACATGTGATGTTATATTACTGCACAGCCCAAGTCACCTCTAGTAATCCCGCATGATCTCTCAGTGTTACCTAAATGTATGCACAGGTGATGTTATATTACTGCACAGCCCATGTCACCTCTAGTAATCCCACATGATCTCAGTGTTACCTAAATGTATGCACAGGCGATGTTATATTACTGCACAGCCCATGTCACCTCTAGTAACCTCACATGATCTCAGTGTTACCTAAATGTATGCACAGGCGATGTTATATTACTGCACAGCCCATGTCACCTCTAGTAATCCCGCATGATCTCTCAGTGTTACCTAAATGTATGCACAGGCGATGTTATATTACTGCACAGCCCATGTCACCTCTAGTTATCCCACATGATCTCAGTGTTACCTAAATGTATGCACAGGCGATGTTATATTACTGCACAGCCCATGTCACCTCTAGTAATCCCACATGATCTCTCAGTGTTACCTAAACGTATGCACAGACGATGTTATATTACTGCACAGCCCATGTCACCTCTAGTAATCCCACATGATCTCAGTGTTACCTAAATGTATGCACAGGCGATGTTATATTACTGCACAGCCCATGTCACCTCTAGTAATCCCACATGATCTCTCAGTGTTACCTAAATGTAGGCACAGGCGATGTTATATTACTGCACAGCCCATGTCACCTCTAGTAATCCCACATGGTCTCAGTATTACCTAAATGTATGCACATGTGATGTTATATTACTGCACAGCCCAAGTCACCTCTAGTAATCCCGCATGATCTCTCAGTGTTACCTAAATGTATGCACAGGTGATGTTATATTACTGCACAGCCCATGTCACCTCTAGTAATCCCACATGATCTCAGTGTTACCTAAATGTATGCACAGGCGATGTTATATTACTGCACAGCCCATGTCACCTCTAGTAACCTCACATGATCTCAGTGTTACCTAAATGTATGCACAGGCGATGTTATATTACTGCACAGCCCATGTCACCTCTAGTAATCCCACATGATCTCTCAGTGTTACCTAAATGTATGCACAGGCGATGTTATATTACTGCACAGTCCATGTCACCTCTAGTAACCCCACATGATCTCAGTGTTACCTAAATGTATGCACAGGCGATGTTATATTACTGCACAGCCCATGTCACCTCTAATAATCCCACATGGTCTCAGTGTTACCTAAATGTATGCACAGGTGATGTTATATTACTGCACAGCCCATGTCACCTCTAGTAATCCCACATGTTCTCTCAGTGTTACCTAAATGTATGCACAGGCGATGTTATATTACTGCACAGCCCATGTCACCTCTAGTTATCCCACATGATCTCAGTGTTACCTAAATGTATGCACAGGCAATGTTATATTACTGCACAGCCCATGTCACCTCTAGTAATCCCACATGATCTCTCAGTGTTACCTAAACGTATGCACAGACGATGTTATATTACTGCACAGCCCATGTCACCTCTAGTAATCCCACATGATCTCAGTGTTACCTAAATGTATGCACAGGCGATGTTATATTACTGCACAGCCCATGTCACTTCTAGTAATCCCACATGATCTCTCAGTGTTACCTAAATGTATGCACAGGTGATGTAATATTACTGCACAGCCCATGTCACCTCTAGTAATCCCACATGATCTCAGTGTTACCTAAATGTATGCACAGGCGATGTTATATTACTACACAGCCCATGTCACCTCTAGTAATACCACATGATCTCTCAGTGTTACCTAAATGTATGCACAGGCGATGTTATATTACTGCACAGCCCGTGTCACCTCTAGTAATCCCACATGATCTCTCAGTGTTACCTAAATGTATGCACAGGCGATGTTATATTACTGCACAGTCCATGTCACCTCTAGTAATCCCACATGATCTCAGTGTTACCAAAATGTATGCACAGGCGATGTTATATTACTACACAGCCCATATCACCTGTAGTAATCCCACATGATCTCTCAGTGTTACCTAAATGTATGCACAGGCAATGTTATATTACTGCACAGCCCATGTCACCTCTAGTAATCCCACATGATCTCTCAGTGTTACCTAAATGTATGCACAGGCGATGTTATATTACTGCACAGCCCATGTCACCTCTAGTAATCCCACATGTTCTCTCAGTGTTGCCTAAATGTATGCACAGGCGATGTTATATTACTGCACAGCCCATGTCACCTCTAGTTATCCCACATGATCTCAGTGTTACCTAAATGTATGCACAGGCGATGTTATATTACTGCACAGCCCATGTCACCTCTAGTAATCCCACATGATCTCTCAGTGTTACCTAAACGTATGCACAGACGATGTTATATTACTGCACAGCCCATGTCACCTCTAGTAATCCCACATGATCTCAGTGTTACCTAAATGTATGCACAGGCGATGTTATATTACTGCACAGCCCATGTCACCTCTAGTAATCCCACATGATCTCTCAGTGTTACCTAAATGTAGGCACAGGCGATGTTATATTACTGCACAGCCCATGTCACCTCTAGTAATCCCACATGGTCTCAGTATTACCTAAATGTATGCACATGTGATGTTATATTACTGCACAGCCCAAGTCACCTCTAGTAATCCCGCATGATCTCTCAGTGTTACCTAAATGTATGCACAGGTGATGTTATATTACTGCACAGCCCATGTCACCTCTAGTAATCCCACATGATCTCAGTGTTACCTAAATGTATGCACAGGCGATGTTATATTACTGCACAGCCCATGTCACCTCTAGTAACCTCACATGATCTCAGTGTTACCTAAATGTATGCACAGGCGATGTTATATTACTGCACAGCCCATGTCACCTCTAGTAATCCCGCATGATCTCTCAGTGTTACCTAAATGTATGCACAGGCGATGTTATATTACTGCACAGCCCATGTCACCTCTAGTTATCCCACATGATCTCAGTGTTACCTAAATGTATGCACAGGCGATGTTATATTACTGCACAGCCCATGTCACCTCTAGTAATCCCACATGATCTCTCAGTGTTACCTAAACGTATGCACAGACGATGTTATATTACTGCACAGCCCATGTCACCTCTAGTAATCCCACATGATCTCAGTGTTACCTAAATGTATGCACAGGCGATGTTATATTACTGCACAGCCCATGTCACCTCTAGTAATCCCACATGATCTCTCAGTGTTACCTAAATGTAGGCACAGGCGATGTTATATTACTGCACAGCCCATGTCACCTCTAGTAATCCCACATGGTCTCAGTATTACCTAAATGTATGCACATGTGATGTTATATTACTGCACAGCCCAAGTCACCTCTAGTAATCCCGCATGATCTCTCAGTGTTACCTAAATGTATGCACAGGTGATGTTATATTACTGCACAGCCCATGTCACCTCTAGTAATCCCACATGATCTCAGTGTTACCTAAATGTATGCACAGGCGATGTTATATTACTGCACAGCCCATGTCACCTCTAGTAACCTCACATGATCTCAGTGTTACCTAAATGTATGCACAGGCGATGTTATATTACTGCACAGCCCATGTCACCTCTAGTAATCCCACATGATCTCTCAGTGTTACCTAAATGTATGCACAGGCGATGTTATATTACTGCACAGTCCATGTCACCTCTAGTAACCCCACATGATCTCAGTGTTACCTAAATGTATGCACAGGCGATGTTATATTACTGCACAGCCCATGTCACCTCTAGTAATCCCACATGATCTCAGTGTTACCTAAATGTATGCACAGGCGATGTTATATTACTGCACAGCCCATGTCACCTCTAGTAATCCCACATGATCTCAGTGTTACCTAAATGTATGCACAGGTGATGTAATATTACTGCACAGCCCATGTCACCTCTAGTAATCCCACATGATCTCAGTGTTACCTAAATGTATGCACAGGCGATGTTATATTACTACACAGCCCATGTCACCTCTAGTAATACCACATGATCTCTCAGTGTTACCTAAATGTATGCACAGGCGATGTTATATTACTGCATAGACCATGTCACCTCTAGTAATCCCACATGATCTCTCAGTGTTACCTAAACGTATGCACAGGCGATGTTATATTACTGCACAGCCCATGTCACCTCTAGTAACCTCACATGATCTCAGTGTTACCTAAATGTATGCACAGGCGATGTTATATTACTGCACAGCCCATGTCACCTCTAGTAATCCCACATGATCTCTCAGTGTTACCTAAATGTATGCACAGGTGATGTAATATTACTGCACAGCCCATGTCACCTCTAGTAATCCCACATGATCTCAGTGTTACCTAAATGTATGCACAGGCGATGTTATATTACTACACAGCCCATGTCACCTCTAGTAATACCACATGATCTCTCAGTGTTACCTAAATGTATGCACAGGCGATGTTATATTACTGCATAGACCATGTCACCTCTAGTAATCCCACATGATCTCTCAGTGTTACCTAAACGTATGCACAGGCGGTGTTCTATTACTGCACAGCCCATGTCACCTCTAGTAATCCCACATGATCTCTCAGTGTTACCTGAATGTATGCACAGGCGATGTTATATTACTGCACAGCCCATATCACCTCTAATAATCCCACATGTTCTCTCAGTGTTACCTAAATGTATGCACAGGCGATGTTATATTACTGCACAGCCCGTGTCACCTCTAGTAATCCCACATGATCTCTCAGTGTTACCTAAATGTATGCACAGGAGATGTTATATTACTGCACAGCCCATGTCACCTCTAGTAATCCCACATGATCTCAGTGTTACCTAAATGTATGCACAGGCGATGTTATATTACTGCACAGCCCGTGTCACCTCTAGTAACCCCACATGTTCTCAGTGTTACCTAAATGTATGCAGAGGTGATGTTATATTACTGCACGGCCCATGTCACCTCTAGTAATCCCACATGATCTCTCAGTGTTACCTAAATGTATGCACAGGCGATGTAATATTACTGCACAGCCCATGTCACCTCTAGTAATCCCACATTATCTCAGTGTTACCTAAATGTATGCACAGGCGATGTTATATTACTGCACAGCCCATGTCACCTCTAGTAATCCCACATGATCTCTCAGTGTTACCTAAATGTATGCACAGGCGATGTTATATTACTGCACAGCCCATGTCACCTCTAGTAATCCCACATGATCTCTCAGTGTTACCTAAATGTATGCACAGGTGATGTTATATTACTGCACAGCCCATGTCATCTCTAGTAATACCACATGATCTCAGTGTTACCTAAATGTATGCACAGGCGATGTTATATTACTGCACAGCCCATGTCACCTCTAGTAATCCCACATGATCTCTCAATGTTACCTAAATGTATGCACAGGCGATGTTATATTACTGCACAGCCCATGTCACCTCTAGTAATCCCACATGATCTCTCAGTGTTACCTAAATGTATGCACAGGCGATGTTATATTACTGCACAGCCCATGTCATCTCTAGTAATCCCACATGATCTCAGTGTTACCTAAATGTATGCAGAGGTGATGTTATATTACTGCACGGCCCATGTCACCTCTTGTAATCCCACATGATCTCAGTGTTACCTAAATGTATGCACAGGTGATGTTATATTACTGCACAGCCCATGTGACCTCTAGTAATCCCATATGATCTCAGTGTTACCTAAATGTATGCACAGGCGATGTTATATTACTGCACAGCCCATGTCACCTCTAGTAATCCCACATGATCTCTCAGTGTTACCTAAATGTAGGCACAGGCGATGTTATATTACTGCACAGCCCATGTCACCTCTAGTAATCCCACATGGTCTCAGTATTACCTAAATGTATGCACAGGTGATGTTATATTACTGCACAGCCCAAGTCACCTCTAGTAATCCCGCATGATCTCTCAGTGTTACCTAAAATGTATGCACAGGTGATGTTATATTACTTCACAGCCCATGTCACCTCTAGTAATCCCACATGATCTCAGTGTTACCTAAATGTATGCACAGGCGATGTTATATTACTGCACAGCCCATGTCACCTCTAGTAACCTCACATGATCTCAGTGTTACCTAAATGTATGCACAGGCGATGTTATATTACTGCACAGCCCATGTCACCTCTAGTAATCCCACATGATCTCTCAGTGTTACCTAAATGTATGCACAGGCGATGTTATATTACTGCACAGTCCATGTCACCTCTAGTAACCCCACATGATCTCAGTGTTACCTAAATGTATGCACAGGCGATGTTATATTACTGCACAGCCCATGTCACCTCTAGTAATCCCACATGATCTCAGTGTTACCTAAATGTATGCACAGGCGATGTTATATTACTGCACAGCCCATGTCACCTCAAGTAATCCCACATGATCTCTCAGTGTTACCTAAATGTATGCACAGGTGATGTAATATTACTGCACAGCCCATGTCACCTCTAGTAATCCCACATGATCTCAGTGTTACCTAAATGTATGCACAGGCGATGTTATATTACTACACAGCCCATGTCACCTCTAGTAATACCACATGATCTCTCAGTGTTACCTAAATGTATGCACAGGCGATGTTATATTACTGCATAGACCATGTTACCTCTAGTAATCCCACATGATCTCTCACTGTTACCTAAACGTATGCACAGGCGGTGTTCTATTACTGCACAGCCCATGTCACCTCTAGTAATCCCACATGATCTCAGTGTTACCTAAATGTATGCACAGGCGATGTTATATTACTGCACAGCCCATGTCACCTCTAGTAATCCCACATGATCTCTCAGTGTTACCTGAATGTATGCACAGGCGATGTTATATTACTGCACAGCCCATGTCACCTCAAGTAATCCCACATGATCTCTCAGTGTTACCTAAATGTATGCACAGGCGATGTTATATTACTGCACAGCCCATGTCACCTCTAGTAATCCCACATGATCTCTCAGTGTTACCTCAATGTAGGCACATGTGATGTTATATTACTGCACAGCCCAAGTCACCTCTAGTAATCCCGCATGATCTCTCAGTGTTACCTAAATGTATGCACAGGTGATGTTATATTACTGCACAGCCCATGTCACCTCTAGTAATCCCACATGATCTCAGTGTTACCTAAATGTATGCACAGGCGATGTTATATTACTGCACAGCCCATGTCACCTCTAGTAACCTCACATGATCTCAGTGTTACCTAAATGTATGCACAGGCAATGTTATATTACTGCACAGCCCATGTCACCTCTAGTAATCCCGCATGATCTCTCAGTGTTACCTAAATGTATGCACAGGCGATGTTATATTACTGCACAGCCCATGTCACCTCTAGTTATCCCACATGATCTCAGTGTTACCTAAATGTATGCACAGGCGATGTTATATTACTGCACAGCCCATGTCACCTCTAGTAATCCCACATGATCTCTCAGTGTTACCTAAACGTATGCACAGACGATGTTATATTACTGCACAGCCCATGTCACCTCTAGTAATCCCACATGATCTCAGTGTTACCTAAATGTATGCACAGGCGATGTTATATTACTGCACAGCCCATGTCACCTCTAGTAATCCCACATGATCTCTCAGTGTTACCTAAATGTAGGCACAGGCGATGTTATATTACTGCACAGCCCATGTCACCTCTAGTAATCCCACATGGTCTCAGTATTACCTAAATGTATGCACATGTGATGTTATATTACTGCACAGCCCAAGTCACCTCTAGTAATCCCGCATGATCTCTCAGTGTTACCTAAATGTATGCACAGGTGATGTTATATTACTGCACAGCCCATGTCACCTCTAGTAATCCCACATGATCTCAGTGTTACCTAAATGTATGCACAGGCGATGTTATATTACTGCACAGCCCATGTCACCTCTAGTAACCTCACATGATCTCAGTGTTACCTAAATGTATGCACAGGCGATGTTATATTACTGCACAGCCCATGTCACCTCTAGTAATCCCACATGATCTCTCAGTGTTACCTAAATGTATGCACAGGCGATGTTATATTACTGCACAGTCCATGTCACCTCTAGTAACCCCACATGATCTCAGTGTTACCTAAATGTATGCACAGGCGATGTTATATTACTGCACAGCCCATGTCACCTCTAGTAATCCCACATGATCTCAGTGTTACCTAAATGTATGCACAGGCGATGTTATATTACTGCACAGCCCATGTCACCTCAAGTAATCCCACATGATCTCTCAGTGTTACCTAAATGTATGCACAGGTGATGTAATATTACTGCACAGCCCATGTCACCTCTAGTAATCCCACATGATCTCAGTGTTACCTAAATGTATGCACAGGCGATGTTATATTACTACACAGCCCATGTCACCTCTAGTAATACCACATGATCTCTCAGTGTTACCTAAATGTATGCACAGGCGATGTTATATTACTGCATAGACCATGTCACCTCTAGTAATCCCACATGATCTCTCAGTGTTACCTAAACGTATGCACAGGCGATGTTATATTACTGCACAGCCCATGTCACCTCTAGTAACCTCACATGATCTCAGTGTTACCTAAATGTATGCACAGGCGATGTTATATTACTGCACAGCCCATGTCACCTCTAGTAATCCCACATGATCTCTCAGTGTTACCTAAATGTATGCACAGGTGATGTAATATTACTGCACAGCCCATGTCACCTCTAGTAATCCCACATGATCTCAGTGTTACCTAAATGTATGCACAGGCGATGTTATATTACTACACAGCCCATGTCACCTCTAGTAATACCACATGATCTCTCAGTGTTACCTAAATGTATGCACAGGCGATGTTATATTACTGCATAGACCATGTCACCTCTAGTAATCCCACATGATCTCTCAGTGTTACCTAAACGTATGCACAGGCGGTGTTCTATTACTGCACAGCCCATGTCACCTCTAGTAATCCCACATGATCTCTCAGTGTTACCTGAATGTATGCACAGGCGATGTTATATTACTGCACAGCCCATGTCACCTCTAATAATCCCACATGGTCTCAGTGTTATCTAAATGTATGCACAGGTAATGTTATATTACTGCACAGTCCATGTCACCTCTAGTAATCCCACATGTTCTCTCAGTGTTACGTAAATGTATGCACAGGCGATGTTATATTACTGCACAGCCCATGTCACCTCTAGTAATCCCACATGATCTCAGTGATACCTAAATGTATGCACAGGCGATGTTATATTACTGCACAGCCCATATCACCTCTAATAATCCCACATGTTCTCTCAGTGTTACCTAAATGTATGCACAGGCGATGTTATATTACTGCACAGCCCGTGTCACCTCTAGTAATCCCACATGATCTCTCAGTGTTACCTAAATGTATGCACAGGTGATGTTATATTACTGCACAGCCCATGTCACCTCTAGTAATCCCACATGATCTCAGTGTTACCTAAATGTATGCACAGGCGATGTTATATTACTGCACAGCCCGTGTCACCTCTAGTAACCCCACATGTTCTCAGTGTTACCTAAATGTATGCAGAGGTGATGTTATATTACTGCACGGCCCATGTCACCTCTAGTAATCCCACATGATCTCTCAGTGTTACCTAAATGTATGCACAGGCGATGTAATATTACTGCACAGCCCATGTCACCTCTAGTAATCCCACATTATCTCAGTGTTACCTAAATGTATGCACAGGCGATGTTATATTACTGCACAGCCCATGTCACCTCTAGTAATCCCACATGATCTCTCAGTGTTACCTAAATGTATGCACAGGCGATGTTATATTACTGCACAGCCCATGTCACCTCTAGTAATCCCACATGATCTCTCAGTGTTACCTAAATGTATGCACAGGTGATGTTATATTACTGCACAGCCCATGTCATCTCTAGTAATACCACATGATCTCAGTGTTACCTAAATGTATGCACAGGCGATGTTATATTACTGCACAGCCCATGTCACCTCTAGTAATCCCACATGATCTCTCAATGTTACCTAAATGTATGCACAGGCGATGTTATATTACTGCACAGCCCATGTCACCTCTAGTAATCCCACATGATCTCTCAGTGTTACCTAAATGTATGCACAGGCGATGTTATATTACTGCACAGCCCATGTCATCTCTAGTAATCCCACATGATCTCAGTGTTACCTAAATGTATGCAGAGGTGATGTTATATTACTGCACGGCCCATGTCACCTCTTGTAATCCCACATGATCTCAGTGTTACCTAAATGTATGCACAGGTGATGTTATATTACTGCACAGCCCATGTCATCTCTAGTAATACCACATGATCTCAGTGTTACCTAAATGTATGCACAGGCGATGTTATATTACTGCACAGCCCATGTCACCTCTAGTAATCCCACATGATCTCTCAATGTTACCTAAATGTATGCACAGGCGATGTTATATTACTGCACAGCCCATGTCACCTCTAGTAATCCCACATGATCTCTCAGTGTTACCTAAACGTATGCACAGACGATGTTATATTACTGCACAGCCCATGTCACCTCTAGTAATCCCACATGATCTCAGTGTTACCTAAATGTATGCACAGGCGATGTTATATTACTGCACAGCCCATGTCACCTCTAGTAATCCCACATGATCTCTCAGTGTTACCTAAATGTAGGCACAGGCGATGTTATATTACTGCACAGCCCATGTCACCTCTAGTAATCCCACATGGTCTCAGTATTACCTAAATGTATGCACATGTGATGTTATATTACTGCACAGCCCAAGTCACCTCTAGTAATCCCGCATGATCTCTCAGTGTTACCTAAATGTATGCACAGGTGATGTTATATTACTGCACAGCCCATGTCACCTCTAGTAATCCCACATGATCTCAGTGTTACCTAAATGTATGCACAGGCGATGTTATATTACTGCACAGCCCATGTCACCTCTAGTAACCTCACATGATCTCAGTGTTACCTAAATGTATGCACAGGCGATGTTATATTACTGCACAGCCCATGTCACCTCTAGTAATCCCGCATGATCTCTCAGTGTTACCTAAATGTATGCACAGGCGATGTTATATTACTGCACAGCCCATGTCACCTCTAGTTATCCCACATGATCTCAGTGTTACCTAAATGTATGCACAGGCGATGTTATATTACTGCACAGCCCATGTCACCTCTAGTAATCCCACATGATCTCTCAGTGTTACCTAAACGTATGCACAGACGATGTTATATTACTGCACAGCCCATGTCACCTCTAGTAATCCCACATGATCTCAGTGTTACCTAAATGTATGCACAGGCGATGTTATATTACTGCACAGCCCATGTCACCTCTAGTAATCCCACATGATCTCTCAGTGTTACCTAAATGTAGGCACAGGCGATGTTATATTACTGCACAGCCCATGTCACCTCTAGTAATCCCACATGGTCTCAGTATTACCTAAATGTATGCACATGTGATGTTATATTACTGCACAGCCCAAGTCACCTCTAGTAATCCCGCATGATCTCTCAGTGTTACCTAAATGTATGCACAGGTGATGTTATATTACTGCACAGCCCATGTCACCTCTAGTAATCCCACATGATCTCAGTGTTACCTAAATGTATGCACAGGCGATGTTATATTACTGCACAGCCCATGTCACCTCTAGTAACCTCACATGATCTCAGTGTTACCTAAATGTATGCACAGGCGATGTTATATTACTGCACAGCCCATGTCACCTCTAGTAATCCCACATGATCTCTCAGTGTTACCTAAATGTATGCACAGGCGATGTTATATTACTGCACAGTCCATGTCACCTCTAGTAACCCCACATGATCTCAGTGTTACCTAAATGTATGCACAGGCGATGTTATATTACTGCACAGCCCATGTCACCTCTAGTAATCCCACATGATCTCAGTGTTACCTAAATGTATGCACAGGCGATGTTATATTACTGCACAGCCCATGTCACCTCTAGTAATCCCACATGATCTCAGTGTTACCTAAATGTATGCACAGGTGATGTAATATTACTGCACAGCCCATGTCACCTCTAGTAATCCCACATGATCTCAGTGTTACCTAAATGTATGCACAGGCGATGTTATATTACTACACAGCCCATGTCACCTCTAGTAATACCACATGATCTCTCAGTGTTACCTAAATGTATGCACAGGCGATGTTATATTACTGCATAGACCATGTCACCTCTAGTAATCCCACATGATCTCTCAGTGTTACCTAAACGTATGCACAGGCGATGTTATATTACTGCACAGCCCATGTCACCTCTAGTAACCTCACATGATCTCAGTGTTACCTAAATGTATGCACAGGCGATGTTATATTACTGCACAGCCCATGTCACCTCTAGTAATCCCACATGATCTCTCAGTGTTACCTAAATGTATGCACAGGTGATGTAATATTACTGCACAGCCCATGTCACCTCTAGTAATCCCACATGATCTCAGTGTTACCTAAATGTATGCACAGGCGATGTTATATTACTACACAGCCCATGTCACCTCTAGTAATACCACATGATCTCTCAGTGTTACCTAAATGTATGCACAGGCGATGTTATATTACTGCATAGACCATGTCACCTCTAGTAATCCCACATGATCTCTCAGTGTTACCTAAACGTATGCACAGGCGGTGTTCTATTACTGCACAGCCCATGTCACCTCTAGTAATCCCACATGATCTCTCAGTGTTACCTGAATGTATGCACAGGCGATGTTATATTACTGCACAGCCCATATCACCTCTAATAATCCCACATGTTCTCTCAGTGTTACCTAAATGTATGCACAGGCGATGTTATATTACTGCACAGCCCGTGTCACCTCTAGTAATCCCACATGATCTCTCAGTGTTACCTAAATGTATGCACAGGAGATGTTATATTACTGCACAGCCCATGTCACCTCTAGTAATCCCACATGATCTCAGTGTTACCTAAATGTATGCACAGGCGATGTTATATTACTGCACAGCCCGTGTCACCTCTAGTAACCCCACATGTTCTCAGTGTTACCTAAATGTATGCAGAGGTGATGTTATATTACTGCACGGCCCATGTCACCTCTAGTAATCCCACATGATCTCTCAGTGTTACCTAAATGTATGCACAGGCGATGTAATATTACTGCACAGCCCATGTCACCTCTAGTAATCCCACATTATCTCAGTGTTACCTAAATGTATGCACAGGCGATGTTATATTACTGCACAGCCCATGTCACCTCTAGTAATCCCACATGATCTCTCAGTGTTACCTAAATGTATGCACAGGCGATGTTATATTACTGCACAGCCCATGTCACCTCTAGTAATCCCACATGATCTCTCAGTGTTACCTAAATGTATGCACAGGTGATGTTATATTACTGCACAGCCCATGTCATCTCTAGTAATACCACATGATCTCAGTGTTACCTAAATGTATGCACAGGCGATGTTATATTACTGCACAGCCCATGTCACCTCTAGTAATCCCACATGATCTCTCAATGTTACCTAAATGTATGCACAGGCGATGTTATATTACTGCACAGCCCATGTCACCTCTAGTAATCCCACATGATCTCTCAGTGTTACCTAAATGTATGCACAGGCGATGTTATATTACTGCACAGCCCATGTCATCTCTAGTAATCCCACATGATCTCAGTGTTACCTAAATGTATGCAGAGGTGATGTTATATTACTGCACGGCCCATGTCACCTCTTGTAATCCCACATGATCTCAGTGTTACCTAAATGTATGCACAGGTGATGTTATATTACTGCACAGCCCATGTGACCTCTAGTAATCCCATATGATCTCAGTGTTACCTAAATGTATGCACAGGCGATGTTATATTACTGCACAGCCCATGTCACCTCTAGTAATCCCACATGATCTCTCAGTGTTACCTAAATGTAGGCACAGGCGATGTTATATTACTGCACAGCCCATGTCACCTCTAGTAATCCCACATGGTCTCAGTATTACCTAAATGTATGCACAGGTGATGTTATATTACTGCACAGCCCAAGTCACCTCTAGTAATCCCGCATGATCTCTCAGTGTTACCTAAAATGTATGCACAGGTGATGTTATATTACTTCACAGCCCATGTCACCTCTAGTAATCCCACATGATCTCAGTGTTACCTAAATGTATGCACAGGCGATGTTATATTACTGCACAGCCCATGTCACCTCTAGTAACCTCACATGATCTCAGTGTTACCTAAATGTATGCACAGGCGATGTTATATTACTGCACAGCCCATGTCACCTCTAGTAATCCCACATGATCTCTCAGTGTTACCTAAATGTATGCACAGGCGATGTTATATTACTGCACAGTCCATGTCACCTCTAGTAACCCCACATGATCTCAGTGTTACCTAAATGTATGCACAGGCGATGTTATATTACTGCACAGCCCATGTCACCTCTAGTAATCCCACATGATCTCAGTGTTACCTAAATGTATGCACAGGCGATGTTATATTACTGCACAGCCCATGTCACCTCAAGTAATCCCACATGATCTCTCAGTGTTACCTAAATGTATGCACAGGTGATGTAATATTACTGCACAGCCCATGTCACCTCTAGTAATCCCACATGATCTCAGTGTTACCTAAATGTATGCACAGGCGATGTTATATTACTACACAGCCCATGTCACCTCTAGTAATACCACATGATCTCTCAGTGTTACCTAAATGTATGCACAGGCGATGTTATATTACTGCATAGACCATGTTACCTCTAGTAATCCCACATGATCTCTCACTGTTACCTAAACGTATGCACAGGCGGTGTTCTATTACTGCACAGCCCATGTCACCTCTAGTAATCCCACATGATCTCAGTGTTACCTAAATGTATGCACAGGCGATGTTATATTACTGCACAGCCCATGTCACCTCTAGTAATCCCACATGATCTCTCAGTGTTACCTGAATGTATGCACAGGCGATGTTATATTACTGCACAGCCCATGTCACCTCAAGTAATCCCACATGATCTCTCAGTGTTACCTAAATGTATGCACAGGCGATGTTATATTACTGCACAGCCCATGTCACCTCTAGTAATCCCACATGATCTCTCAGTGTTACCTCAATGTAGGCACATGTGATGTTATATTACTGCACAGCCCAAGTCACCTCTAGTAATCCCGCATGATCTCTCAGTGTTACCTAAATGTATGCACAGGTGATGTTATATTACTGCACAGCCCATGTCACCTCTAGTAATCCCACATGATCTCAGTGTTACCTAAATGTATGCACAGGCGATGTTATATTACTGCACAGCCCATGTCACCTCTAGTAACCTCACATGATCTCAGTGTTACCTAAATGTATGCACAGGCAATGTTATATTACTGCACAGCCCATGTCACCTCTAGTAATCCCGCATGATCTCTCAGTGTTACCTAAATGTATGCACAGGCGATGTTATATTACTGCACAGCCCATGTCACCTCTAGTTATCCCACATGATCTCAGTGTTACCTAAATGTATGCACAGGCGATGTTATATTACTGCACAGCCCATGTCACCTCTAGTAATCCCACATGATCTCTCAGTGTTACCTAAACGTATGCACAGACGATGTTATATTACTGCACAGCCCATGTCACCTCTAGTAATCCCACATGATCTCAGTGTTACCTAAATGTATGCACAGGCGATGTTATATTACTGCACAGCCCATGTCACCTCTAGTAATCCCACATGATCTCTCAGTGTTACCTAAATGTAGGCACAGGCGAT
Organism: Pseudophryne corroboree; assembly: GCF_028390025.1. Taxonomy (NCBI): domain Eukaryota; kingdom Metazoa; phylum Chordata; class Amphibia; order Anura; family Myobatrachidae; genus Pseudophryne; species Pseudophryne corroboree. The sequence continues at coordinate 2,494,809 of NW_026967494.1, forward strand.
GTTATATTACTGCACAGCCCATGTCACCTCTAGTAATCCCACATGGTCTCAGTATTACCTAAATGTATGCACATGTGATGTTATATTACTGCACAGCCCAAGTCACCTCTAGTAATCCCGCATGATCTCTCAGTGTTACCTAAATGTATGCACAGGTGATGTTATATTACTGCACAGCCCATGTCACCTCTAGTAATCCCACATGATCTCAGTGTTACCTAAATGTATGCACAGGCGATGTTATATTACTGCACAGCCCATGTCACCTCTAGTAACCTCACATGATCTCAGTGTTACCTAAATGTATGCACAGGCGATGTTATATTACTGCACAGCCCATGTCACCTCTAGTAATCCCACATGATCTCTCAGTGTTACCTAAATGTATGCACAGGCGATGTTATATTACTGCACAGTCCATGTCACCTCTAGTAACCCCACATGATCTCAGTGTTACCTAAATGTATGCACAGGCGATGTTATATTACTGCACAGCCCATGTCACCTCTAGTAATCCCACATGATCTCAGTGTTACCTAAATGTATGCACAGGCGATGTTATATTACTGCACAGCCCATGTCACCTCAAGTAATCCCACATGATCTCTCAGTGTTACCTAAATGTATGCACAGGTGATGTAATATTACTGCACAGCCCATGTCACCTCTAGTAATCCCACATGATCTCAGTGTTACCTAAATGTATGCACAGGCGATGTTATATTACTACACAGCCCATGTCACCTCTAGTAATACCACATGATCTCTCAGTGTTACCTAAATGTATGCACAGGCGATGTTATATTACTGCATAGACCATGTCACCTCTAGTAATCCCACATGATCTCTCAGTGTTACCTAAACGTATGCACAGGCGATGTTATATTACTGCACAGCCCATGTCACCTCTAGTAACCTCACATGATCTCAGTGTTACCTAAATGTATGCACAGGCGATGTTATATTACTGCACAGCCCATGTCACCTCTAGTAATCCCACATGATCTCTCAGTGTTACCTAAATGTATGCACAGGTGATGTAATATTACTGCACAGCCCATGTCACCTCTAGTAATCCCACATGATCTCAGTGTTACCTAAATGTATGCACAGGCGATGTTATATTACTACACAGCCCATGTCACCTCTAGTAATACCACATGATCTCTCAGTGTTACCTAAATGTATGCACAGGCGATGTTATATTACTGCATAGACCATGTCACCTCTAGTAATCCCACATGATCTCTCAGTGTTACCTAAACGTATGCACAGGCGGTGTTCTATTACTGCACAGCCCATGTCACCTCTAGTAATCCCACATGATCTCTCAGTGTTACCTGAATGTATGCACAGGCGATGTTATATTACTGCACAGCCCATGTCACCTCTAATAATCCCACATGGTCTCAGTGTTATCTAAATGTATGCACAGGTAATGTTATATTACTGCACAGTCCATGTCACCTCTAGTAATCCCACATGTTCTCTCAGTGTTACGTAAATGTATGCACAGGCGATGTTATATTACTGCACAGCCCATGTCACCTCTAGTAATCCCACATGATCTCAGTGATACCTAAATGTATGCACAGGCGATGTTATATTACTGCACAGCCCATATCACCTCTAATAATCCCACATGTTCTCTCAGTGTTACCTAAATGTATGCACAGGCGATGTTATATTACTGCACAGCCCGTGTCACCTCTAGTAATCCCACATGATCTCTCAGTGTTACCTAAATGTATGCACAGGTGATGTTATATTACTGCACAGCCCATGTCACCTCTAGTAATCCCACATGATCTCAGTGTTACCTAAATGTATGCACAGGCGATGTTATATTACTGCACAGCCCGTGTCACCTCTAGTAACCCCACATGTTCTCAGTGTTACCTAAATGTATGCAGAGGTGATGTTATATTACTGCACGGCCCATGTCACCTCTAGTAATCCCACATGATCTCTCAGTGTTACCTAAATGTATGCACAGGCGATGTAATATTACTGCACAGCCCATGTCACCTCTAGTAATCCCACATTATCTCAGTGTTACCTAAATGTATGCACAGGCGATGTTATATTACTGCACAGCCCATGTCACCTCTAGTAATCCCACATGATCTCTCAGTGTTACCTAAATGTATGCACAGGCGATGTTATATTACTGCACAGCCCATGTCACCTCTAGTAATCCCACATGATCTCTCAGTGTTACCTAAATGTATGCACAGGTGATGTTATATTACTGCACAGCCCATGTCATCTCTAGTAATACCACATGATCTCAGTGTTACCTAAATGTATGCACAGGCGATGTTATATTACTGCACAGCCCATGTCACCTCTAGTAATCCCACATGATCTCTCAATGTTACCTAAATGTATGCACAGGCGATGTTATATTACTGCACAGCCCATGTCACCTCTAGTAATCCCACATGATCTCTCAGTGTTACCTAAATGTATGCACAGGCGATGTTATATTACTGCACAGCCCATGTCATCTCTAGTAATCCCACATGATCTCAGTGTTACCTAAATGTATGCAGAGGTGATGTTATATTACTGCACGGCCCATGTCACCTCTTGTAATCCCACATGATCTCAGTGTTACCTAAATGTATGCACAGGTGATGTTATATTACTGCACAGCCCATGTGACCTCTAGTAATCCCATATGATCTCAGTGTTACCTAAATGTATGCACAGGCGATGTTATATTACTGCACAGCCCATGTCACCTCTAGTAATCCCACATGATCTCTCAGTGTTACCTAAATGTAGGCACAGGCGATGTTATATTACTGCACAGCCCATGTCACCTCTAGTAATCCCACATGGTCTCAGTATTACCTAAATGTATGCACAGGTGATGTTATATTACTGCACAGCCCAAGTCACCTCTAGTAATCCCGCATGATCTCTCAGTGTTACCTAAAATGTATGCACAGGTGATGTTATATTACTTCACAGCCCATGTCACCTCTAGTAATCCCACATGATCTCAGTGTTACCTAAATGTATGCACAGGCGATGTTATATTACTGCACAGCCCATGTCACCTCTAGTAACCTCACATGATCTCAGTGTTACCTAAATGTATGCACAGGCGATGTTATATTACTGCACAGCCCATGTCACCTCTAGTAATCCCACATGATCTCTCAGTGTTACCTAAATGTATGCACAGGCGATGTTATATTACTGCACAGTCCATGTCACCTCTAGTAACCCCACATGATCTCAGTGTTACCTAAATGTATGCACAGGCGATGTTATATTACTGCACAGCCCATGTCACCTCTAGTAATCCCACATGATCTCAGTGTTACCTAAATGTATGCACAGGCGATGTTATATTACTGCACAGCCCATGTCACCTCAAGTAATCCCACATGATCTCTCAGTGTTACCTAAATGTATGCACAGGTGATGTAATATTACTGCACAGCCCATGTCACCTCTAGTAATCCCACATGATCTCAGTGTTACCTAAATGTATGCACAGGCGATGTTATATTACTACACAGCCCATGTCACCTCTAGTAATACCACATGATCTCTCAGTGTTACCTAAATGTATGCACAGGCGATGTTATATTACTGCATAGACCATGTTACCTCTAGTAATCCCACATGATCTCTCACTGTTACCTAAACGTATGCACAGGCGGTGTTCTATTACTGCACAGCCCATGTCACCTCTAGTAATCCCACATGATCTCAGTGTTACCTAAATGTATGCACAGGCGATGTTATATTACTGCACAGCCCATGTCACCTCTAGTAATCCCACATGATCTCTCAGTGTTACCTGAATGTATGCACAGGCGATGTTATATTACTGCACAGCCCATGTCACCTCAAGTAATCCCACATGATCTCTCAGTGTTACCTAAATGTATGCACAGGCGATGTTATATTACTGCACAGCCCATGTCACCTCTAGTAATCCCACATGATCTCTCAGTGTTACCTCAATGTAGGCACAGGCGATGTTATATTACTGCACAGCCCATGTCACCTCTAGTAATCCCACATGGTCTCAGTATTACCTAAATGTATGCACAGGTGATGTTATATTACTGCACAGCCCAAGTCACCTCTAGTAATCCCGCATGATCTCTCAGTGTTACCTAAATGTATGCACAGGTGATGTTATATTACTGCACAGCCCATGTCACCTCTAGTAATCCCACATGATCTCAGTGTTACCTAAATGTATGCACAGGCGATGTTATATTACTGCACAGCCCATGTCACCTCTAGTAACCTCACATGATCTCAGTGTTACCTAAATGTATGCACAGGCGATGTTATATTACTGCACAGCCCATGTCACCTCTAGTAATCCCACATGATCTCTCAGTGTTACCTAAATGTATGCACAGGCGATGTTATATTACTGCACAGTCCATGTCACCTCTAGTAACCCCACATGATCTCAGTGTTACCTAAATGTATGCACAGGCGATGTTATATTACTGCACAGCCCATGTCACCTCTAGTAATCCCACATGATCTCAGTGTTACCTAAATGTATGCACAGGCGATGTTATATTACTGCATAGACCATGTCACCTCTAGTAATCCCACATGATCTCTCAGTGTTACCTAAACGTATGCACAGGCGGTGTTCTATTACTGCACAGCCCATGTCACCTCTAGTAATCCCACATGATCTCAGTGTTACCTAAATGTATGCACAGGCGATGTTATATTACTGCACAGCCCATGTCACCTCTAGTAATCCCACATGATCTCTCAGTGTTACCTGAATGTATGCACAGGCGATGTTATATTACTGCACAGCCCATGTCACCTCAAGTAATCCCACATGATCTCTCAGTGTTACCTAAATGTATGCACAGGTGATGTAATATTACTGCACAGCCCATGTCACCTCTAGTAATCCCACATGATCTCGGTGTTACCTAAATGTATGCACAGGCGATGTTATATTACTACACAGCCCATGTCACCTCTAGTAATACCACATGATCTCTCAGTGTTACCTAAATGTATGCACAGGCGATGTTATATTACTGCACAGCCCGTGTCACCTCTAGTAATCCCACATGATCTCTCAGTGTTACCTAAATGTATGCACAGGCGATGTTATATTACTGCACAGTCCATGTCACCTCTAGTAATCCCACATGATCTCAGTGTTACCAAAATGTATGCACAGGCGATGTTATATTACTACACAGCCCATATCACCTGTAGTAATCCCACATGATCTCTCAGTGTTACCTAAATGTATGAACAGGCAATGTTATATTACTGCACAGCCCATGTCACCTCTAGTTATCCCACATGATCTCTCAGTGTTACCTAAATGTATGCACAGGCGGTGTTCTATTACTGCACAGCCCATGTCACCTCTAGTAATCCCACATGATCTCAGTGTTACCTAAATGTATGCACAGGCGATGTTATATTACTGCACAGCCCATGTCACCTCTAGTAATCCCACATGATCTCTCAGTGTTACCTGAATGTATGCACAGGCGATGTTATATTACTGCACAGCCCATGTCACCTCTAATAATCCCACATGGTCTCAGTGTTACCTAAATGTATGCACAGGCGATGTTATATTACTGCACAGCCCATGTCACCTCTAGTAATCCCACATGATCTCTCAGTGTTACCTAAACGTATGCACAGACGATGTTATATTACTGCACAGCCCATGTCACCTCTAGTAATCCCACATGATCTCAGTGTTACCTAAATGTATGCACAGGCGATGTTATATTACTGCACAGCCCATGTCACCTCTAATAATCCCACATGTTCTCTCAGTGTTACCTAAATGTATGCACAGGCGATGTTATATTACTGCACAGCCCGTGTCACCTCTAGTAATCCCACATGATCTCTCAGTGTTACCTAAATGTATGCACAGGAGATGTTATATTACTGCACAGCCCATGTCACCTCTAGTAATCCCACATGATCTCAGTGTTACCTAAATGTATGCACAGGCGATGTTATATTACTGCACAGCCCGTGTCACCTCTAGTAACCCCACATGTTCTCAGTGTTACCTAAATGTATGCAGAGGTGATGTTATATTACTGCACGGCCCATGTCACCTCTAGTAATCCCACATGATCTCAGTGTTACCTAAATGTATGCACAGGTGATGTTATGTTGCTGCACTGCCCATGTCACCTCTAGTAATCCCACATGATCTCTCAGTGTTACCTAAATGTATGCACAGGCGATGTAATATTACTGCACAGCCCATGTCACATCTAGTAATCCCACATTATCTCAGTGTTACCTAAATGTATGCACAGGCGATGTTATATTACTGCACAGCCCATGTCACCTCTAGTAATCCCACATGATCTCTCAGTGTTACCTAAATGTATGCACAGGCGATGTTATATTACTGCACAGCCCATGTCACCTCTAGTAATCCCACATGATCTCTCAGTGTTACCTAAATGTATGCACAGGTGATGTTATATTACTGCACAGCCCATGTCATCTCTAGTAATACCACATGATCTCAGTATTACCTAAATGTATGCACAGGTGATGTTATATTACTGCACAGCCCAAGTCACCTCTAGTAATCCCGCATGATCTCTCAGTGTTACCTAAATGTATGCACAGGTGATGTTATATTACTGCACAGCCCATGTCACCTCTAGTAATCCCACATGATCTCAGTGTTACCTAAATGTATGCACAGGCGATGTTATATTACTGCACAGCCCATGTCACCTCTAGTAACCTCACATGATCTCAGTGTTACCTAAATGTATGCACAGGCGATGTTATATTACTGCACAGCCCATGTCACCTCTAGTAATCCCACATGATCTCTCAGTGTTACCTAAATGTATGCACAGGCGATGTTATATTACTGCACAGTCCATGTCACCTCTAGTAACCCCACATGATCTCAGTGTTACCTAAATGTATGCACAGGCGATGTTATATTACTGCACAGCCCATGTCACCTCTAGTAATCCCACATGATCTCAGTGTTACCTAAATGTATGCACAGGCGATGTTATATTACTGCATAGACCATGTCACCTCTAGTAATCCCACATGATCTCTCAGTGTTACCTAAACGTATGCACAGGCGGTGTTCTATTACTGCACAGCCCATGTCACCTCTAGTAATCCCACATGATCTCAGTGTTACCTAAATGTATGCACAGGCGATGTTATATTACTGCACAGCCCATGTCACCTCTAGTAATCCCACATTTTCTCTCAGTGTTACCTAAATGTATGCACAGGCGATGTTATATTACTGCACAGCCCGTGTCACCTCTAGTAATCCCACATGATCTCTCAGTGTTACCTAAATGTATGCACAGGAGATGTTATATTACTGCACAGCCCATGTCACCTCTAGTAATCCCACATGATCTCAGTGTTACCTAAATGTATGCACAGGCGATGTTATATTACTGCACAGCCCGTGTCACCTCTAGTAACCCCACATGTTCTCAGTGTTACCTAAATGTATGCAGAGGTGATGTTATATTACTGCACGGCCCATGTCACCTCTAGTAATCCCACATGATCTCAGTGTTACCTAAATGTATGCACAGGTGATGTTATGTTGCTGCACTGCCCATGTCACCTCTAGTAATCCCACATGATCTCTCAGTGTTACCTAAATGTATGCACAGGCGATGTAATATTACTGCACAGCCCATGTCACATCTAGTAATCCCACATTATCTCAGTGTTACCTAAATGTATGCACAGGCGATGTTATATTACTGCACAGCCCATGTCACCTCTAGTAATCCCACATGATCTCTCAGTGTTACCTAAATGTATGCACAGGCGATGTTATATTACTGCACAGCCCATGTCACCTCTAGTAATCCCACATGATCTCTCAGTGTTACCTAAATGTATGCACAGGTGATGTTATATTACTGCACAGCCCATGTCATCTCTAGTAATACCACATGATCTCAGTGTTACCTAAATGTATGCACAGGCGATGTTATATTACTGCACAGCCCATGTCACCTCTAGTAATCCCACATGATCTCTCAATGTTACCTAAATGTATGCACAGGCGATGTTATATTACTGCACAGCCCATGTCACCTCTAGTAATCCCACATGATCTCTCAGTGTTACCTAAATGTATGCACAGGCGATGTTATATTACTGCACAGCCCATGTCATCTCTAGTAATCCCACATGATCTCAGTGTTACCTAAATGTATGCAGAGGTGATGTTATATTACTGCACGGCCCATGTCACCTCTTGTAATCCCACATGATCTCAGTGTTACCTAAATGTATGCACAGGTGATGTTATATTACTGCACAGCCCATGTGACCTCTAGTAATCCCACATGATCTCAGTGTTACCTAAATGTATGCACAGGCGATGTTATATTACTGCACAGCCCATGTCACCTCTAGTAATCCCACATGATCTCTCAGTGTTACCTAAATGTAGGCACAGGCGATGTTATATTACTGCACAGCCCATGTCACCTCTAGTAATCCCACATGGTCTCAGTATTACCTAAATGTATGCACAGGTGATGTTATATTACTGCACAGCCCAAGTCACCTCTAGTAATCCCGCATGATCTCTCAGTGTTACCTAAAATGTATGCACAGGTGATGTTATATTACTGCACAGCCCATGTCACCTCTAGTAATCCCACATGATCTCAGTGTTACCTAAATGTATGCACAGGCGATGTTATATTACTGCACAGCCCATGTCACCTCTAGTAACCTCACATGATCTCAGTGTTACCTAAATGTATGCACAGGCGATGTTATATTACTGCACAGCCCATGTCACCTCTAGTAATCCCACATGATCTCTCAGTGTTACCTAAATGTATGCACAGGCGATGTTATATTACTGCACAGTCCATGTCACCTCTAGTAACCCCACATGATCTCAGTGTTACCTAAATGTATGCACAGGCGATGTTATATTACTGCACAGCCCATGTCACCTCTAGTAATCCCACATGATCTCAGTGTTACCTAAATGTATGCACAGGCGATGTTATATTACTGCACAGCCCATGTCACCTCAAGTAATCCCACATGATCTCTCAGTGTTACCTAAATGTATGCACAGGTGATGTAATATTACTGCACAGCCCATGTCACCTCTAGTAATCCCACATGATCTCAGTGTTACCTAAATGTATGCACAGGCGATGTTATATTACTACACAGCCCATGTCACCTCTAGTAATACCACATGATCTCTCAGTGTTACCTAAATGTATGCACAGGCGATGTTATATTACTGCACAGCCCGTGTCACCTCTAGTAATCCCACATGATCTCTCAGTGTTACCTAAATGTATGCACAGGCGATGTTATATTACTGCACAGTCCATGTCACCTCTAGTAATCCCACATGATCTCAGTGTTACCAAAATGTATGCACAGGCGATGTTATATTACTACACAGCCCATATCACCTGTAGTAATCCCACATGATCTCTCAGTGTTACCTAAATGTATGAACAGGCAATGTTATATTACTGCACAGCCCATGTCACCTCTAGTTATCCCACATGATCTCTCAGTGTTACCTAAATGTATGCACAGGCGGTGTTCTATTACTGCACAGCCCATGTCACCTCTAGTAATCCCACATGATGTCAGTGTTACCTAAATGTATGCACAGGCGATGTTATATTACTGCACAGCCCATGTCACCTCTAGTAATCCCACATGATCTCTCAGTGTTACCTGAATGTATGCACAGGCGATGTTATATTACTGCACAGCCCATGTCACCTCTAATAATCCCACATGGTCTCAGTGTTACCTAAATGTATGCACAGGCGATGTTATATTACTGCACAGCCCATGTCACCTCTAGTAATCCCACATGATCTCTCAGTGTTACCTAAACGTATGCACAGACGATGTTATATTACTGCACAGCCCATGTCACCTCTAGTAATCCCACATGATCTCAGTGTTACCTAAATGTATGCACAGGCGATGTTATATTACTGCACAGCCCATGTCACCTCTAATAATCCCACATGTTCTCTCAGTGTTACCTAAATGTATGCACAGGCGATGTTATATTACTGCACAGCCCGTGTCACCTCTAGTAATCCCACATGATCTCTCAGTGTTACCTAAATGTATGCACAGGAGATGTTATATTACTGCACAGCCCATGTCACCTCTAGTAATCCCACATGATCTCAGTGTTACCTAAATGTATGCACAGGTGATGTTATGTTGCTGCACTGCCCATGTCACCTCTAGTAATCCCACATGATCTCTCAGTGTTACCTAAATGTATGCACAGGCGATGTAATATTACTGCACAGCCCATGTCACCTCTAGTAATCCCACATTATCTCAGTGTTACCTAAATGTATGCACAGGCGATGTTATATTACTGCACAGCCCATGTCACCTCTAGTAATCCCACATGATCTCTCAGTGTTACCTAAATGTATGCACAGGCGATGTTATATTACTGCACAGCCCATGTCACCTCTAGTAATCCCACATGATCTCTCAGTGTTACCTAAATGTATGCACAGGTGATGTTATATTACTGCACAGCCCATGTCATCTCTAGTAATACCACATGATCTCAGTGTTACCTAAATGTATGCACAGGCGATGTTATATTACTGCACAGCCCATGTCACCTCTAGTAATCCCACATGATCTCTCAATGTTACCTAAATGTATGCACAGGCGATGTTATATTACTGCACAGCCCATGTCACCTCTAGTAATCCCACATGATCTCTCAGTGTTACCTAAATGTATGCACAGGCGATGTTATATTACTGCACAGCCCATGTCATCTCTAGTAATCCCACATGATCTCAGTGTTACCTAAATGTATGCAGAGGTGATGTTATATTACTGCACGGCCCATGTCACCTCTTGTAATCCCACATGATCTCAGTGTTACCTAAATGTATGCACAGGTGATGTTATATTACTGCACAGCCCATGTGACCTCTAGTAATCCCACATGATCTCAGTGTTACCTAAATGTATGCACAGGCGATGTTATATTACTGCACAGCCCATGTCACCTCTAGTAATCCCACATGATCTCTCAGTGTTACCTAAATGTAGGCACAGGCGATGTTATATTACTGCACAGCCCATGTCACCTCTAGTAATCCCACATGGTCTCAGTATTACCTAAATGTATGCACAGGCGATGTTATATTACTGCACAGCCCATGTCATCTCTAGTAATCCCACATGATCTCTCAATGTTACCTAAATGTATGCACAGGCGATGTTATATTACTGCACAGCCCATGTCACCTCTAGTAATCCCACATGATCTCTCAGTGTTACCTGAATGTATGCACAGGCGATGTTATATTACTGCACAGCCCATGTCACCTCAAGTAATCCCACATGATCTCTCAGTGTTACCTAAATGTATGCACAGGCGATGTTATATTACTGCACAGCCCATGTCACCTCTAGTAATCCCACATGATCTCTCAGTGTTACCTAAATGTAGGCACAGGCGATGTTATATTACTGCACAGCCCATGTCACCTCTAGTAATCCCACATGGTCTCAGTATTACCTAAATGTATGCACAGGTGATGTTATATTACTGCACAGCCCAAGTCACCTCTAGTAATCCCGCATGATCTCTCAGTGTTACCTAAATGTATGCACAGGTGATGTTATATTACTGCACAGCCCATGTCACCTCTAGTAATCCCACATGATCTCAGTGTTACCTAAATGTATGCACAGGCGATGTTATATTACTGCTCAGCCCATGTCACCTCTAGTAACCTCACATGATCTCAGTGTTACCTAAATGTATGCACAGGCGATGTTATATTACTGCACAGCCCATGTCACCTCTAGTAATCCCACATGATCTCTCAGTGTTACCTAAATGTATGCACAGGCGATGTTATATTACTGCACAGTCCATGTCACCTCTAGTAACCCCACATAATCTCAGTGTTACCTAAATGTATGCACAGGCGATGTTATATTACTGCACAGCCCATGTCACCTCTAGTAATCCCACATGATCTCAGTGTTACCTAAATGTATGCACAGGCGATGTTATATTACTGCACAGCCCATGTCACCTCAAGTAATCCCACATGATCTCTCAGTGTTACCTAAATGTATGCACAGGCGATGTTATATTACTGCACAGCCCATGTCACCTCTAGTAATCCCACATGATCTCTCAGTGTTACCTAAATGTATGCACAGGTGATGTTATATTACTACACAGCCCATGTCACCTCTAGTAATACCACATGATCTCTCAGTGTTACCTAAATGTATGCACAGGCGATGCTATATTACTGCACAGTCCATGTCACCTCTAGTAATCCCACATGATCTCTCAGTGTTACCTAAATGTATGCACAGGTGATGTAATATTACTGCACAGCCCATGTCACCTCTAGTAATCCCACATGATCTCAGTGTTACCTAAATGTATGCACAGGCGATGTTATATTACTACACAGCCCATGTCACCTCTAGTAATACCACATGATCTCTCAGTGTTACCTAAATGTATGCACAGGCGATGTTATATTACTGCACAGCCCATGTCACCTCTAGTAATCCCACATGATCTCTCAGTGTTACCTAAACGTATGCACAGACGATGTTATATTACTGCACAGCCCATGTCACCTCTAGTAATCCCACATGATCTCAGTGTTACCTAAATGTATGCACAGGTGATGTTATATTACTACACAGCCCATGTCACCTCTAGTAATCCCACATGTTCTCTCAGTGTTGCCTAAATGTATGCACAGGCGATGTTATATTACTGCACAGCCCATGTCACCTCTAGTTATCCCACATGATCTCAGTGTTACCTAAATGTATGCACAGGCGATGTTATATTACTGCACAGCCCATGTCACCTCTAGTAATCCCACATGATCTCTCAGTGTTACCTGAATGTATGCACAGGCGATGTTATATTACTGCACAGCCCATGTCACCTCAAGTAATCCCACATGATCTCTCAGTGTTACCTAAATGTATGCACAGGCGATGTTATATTACTGCACAGCCCATGTCACCTCTAGTAATCCCACATGATCTCTCAGTGTTACCTAAATGTAGGCACAGGCGATGTTATATTACTGCACAGCCCATGTCACCTCTAGTAATCCCACATGGTCTCAGTATTACCTAAATGTATGCACAGGTGATGTTATATTACTGCACAGCCCAAGTCACCTCTAGTAATCCCGCATGATCTCTCAGTGTTACCTAAATGTATGCACAGGTGATGTTATATTACTGCACAGCCCATGTCACCTCTAGTAATCCCACATGATCTCAGTGTTACCTAAATGTATGCACAGGCGATGTTATATTACTGCACAGCCCATGTCACCTCTAGTAACCTCACATGATCTCAGTGTTACCTAAATGTATGCACAGGCGATGTTATATTACTGCACAGCCCATGTCACCTCTAGTAATCCCACATGATCTCTCAGTGTTACCTAAATGTATGCACAGGCGATGTTATATTACTGCACCGTCCATGTCACCTCTAGTAACCCCACATAATCTCAGTGTTACCTAAATGTATGCACAGGCGATGTTATATTACTGCACAGCCCATGTCACCTCTAGTAATCCCACATGATCTCAGTGTTACCTAAATGTATGCACAGGCGATGTTATATTACTGCACAGCCCATGTCACCTCAAGTAATCCCACATGATCTCTCAGTGTTACCTAAATGTATGCACAGGCGATGTTATATTACTGCACAGCCCATGTCACCTCTAGTAATCCCACATGATCTCTCAGTGTTACCTAAATGTATGCACAGGTGATGTTATATTACTACACAGCCCATGTCACCTCTAGTAATACCACATGATCTCTCAGTGTTACCTAAATGTATGCACAGGCGATGCTATATTACTGCACAGTCCATGTCACCTCTAGTAATCCCACATGATCTCTCAGTGTTACCTAAACGTATGCACAGGCGGTGTTCTATTACTGCACAGCCCATGTCACCTCTAGTAATCCCACATGATCTCAGTGTTACCTAAATGTATGCACAGGCGATGTTATATTACTACACAGCCCATGTCACCTCTAGTAATACCACATGATCTCTCAGTGTTACCTGAATGTATGCACAGGCGATGTTATATTACTGCACAGCCCATGTCACCTCTAGTAATCCCACATGATCTCTCAGTGTTACCTAAATGTATGCACAGGTGATGTTATATTACTGCACAGCCCATGTCACCTCTAGTAATCCCACATGATCTCTCAGTGTTACCTAAACGTATGCACAGACGATGTTATATTACTGCACAGCCCATGTCACCTCTAGTAATCCCACATGATCTCAGTGTTACCTAAATGTATGCACAGGCGATGTTATATTACTGCACAGCCCATGTCACCTCTAGTAATCCCACATGATCTCTCAGTGTTACCTAAATGTAGGCACAGGCGATGTTATATTACTGCACAGCCCATGTCACCTCTAGTAATCCCACATGATCTCTCAGTGTTACCTAAATGTATGCACAGGCGATGTTATATTACTGCACAGCCCATGTCACCTCTAGTAATCCCACATGTTCTCTCAGTGTTGCCTAAATGTATGCACAGGCGATGTTATATTACTGCACAGCCCATGTCACCTCTAGTTATCCCACATGATCTCAGTGTTACCTAAATGTATGCACAGGCGATGTTATATTACTGCACAGCCCATGTCACCTCTAGTAATCCCACATGATCTCTCAGTGTTACCTAAATGTATGCACAGACGATGTTATATTACTGCACAGCCCATGTCACCTCTAGTAATCCCACATGATCTCAGTGTTACCTAAATGTATGCACAGGCGATGTTATATTACTGCACAGCCCATGTCACCTCTAGTAATCCCACATGATCTCTCAGTGTTACCTAAATGTAGGCACAGGCGATGTTATATTACTGCACAGCCCATGTCACCTCTAGTAATCCCACATGGTCTCAGTATTACCTAAATGTATGCACATGTGATGTTATATTACTGCACAGCCCAAGTCACCTCTAGTAATCCCACATGATCTCTCAGTGTTACCTAAATGTATGCACAGGTGATGTTATATTACTGCACAGCCCATGTCACCTCTAGTAATCCCACATGATCTCAGTGTTACCTAAATGTATGCACAGGCGATGTTATATTACTGCACAGCCCATGTCACCTCTAGTAACCTCACATGATCTCAGTGTTACCTAAATGTATGCACAGGCGATGTTATATTACTGCACAGCCCATGTCACCTCTAGTAATCCCACATGATCTCTCAGTGTTACCTAAATGTATGCACAGGCGATGTTATATTACTGCACAGTCCATGTCACCTCTAGTAACCCCACATGATCTCAGTGTTACCTAAATGTATGCACAGGCGATGTTATATTACTGCACAGCCCATGTCACCTCTAGTAATCCCACATGATCTCAGTGTTACCTAAATGTATGCACAGGCGATGTTATATTACTGCACAGCCCATGTCACCTCAAGTAATCCCACATGATCTCTCAGTGTTACCTAAATGTATGCACAGGTGATGTAATATTACTGCACAGCCCATGTCACCTCTAGTAATCCCACATGATCTCAGTGTTACCTAAATGTATGCACAGGCGATGTTATATTACTACACAGCCCATGTCACCTCTAGTAATACCACATGATCTCTCAGTGTTACCTAAATGTATGCACAGGCGATGTTATATTACTGCATAGACCATGTCACCTCTAGTAATCCCACATGATCTCTGTGTTACCTAAACGTATGCACAGGCGGTGTTCTATTACTGCACAGCCCATGTCACCTCTAGTAATCCCACATGATCTCAGTGTTACCTAAATGTATGCACAGGCGATGTTATATTACTGCACAGCCCATGTCACCTCTAGTAATCCCACATGATCTCTCAGTGTTACCTGAGTGTATGCACAGGCGATGTTATATTACTGCATAGACCATGTCACCTCTAGTAATCCCACATGATCTCTTAGTGTTACCTAAACGTATGCACAGGCGATGTTATATTACTGCACAGCCCATGTCACCTCTAGTAACCTCACATGATCTCAGTGTTACCTAAATGTATGCACAGGCGATGTTATATTACTGCACAGCCCATGTCACCTCTAGTAATCCCACATGATCTCTCAGTGTTACCTAAATGTATGCACAGGCGATGTTATATTACTGCACAGTCCATGTCACCTCTAGTAACCCCACATGATCTCAGTGTTACCTAAATGTATGCACAGGCGATGTTATATTACTGCACAGCCCATGTCACCTCTAGTAATCCCACATGATCTCAGTGTTACCTAAATGTATGCACAGGCGATGTTATATTACTGCACAGCCCATGTCACCTCAAGTAATCCCACATGATCTCTCAGTGTTACCTAAATGTATGCACAGGTGATGTAATATTACTGCACAGCCCATGTCACCTCTAGTAATCCCACATGATCTCAGTGTTACCTAAATGTATGCACAGGCGATGTTATATTACTACACAGCCCATGTCACCTCTAGTAATACCACATGATCTCTCAGTGTTACCTAAATGTATGCACAGGCGATGTTATATTACTGCATAGACCATGTTACCTCTAGTAATCCCACATGATCTCTCACTGTTACCTAAACGTATGCACAGGCGGTGTTCTATTACTGCACAGCCCATGTCACCTCTAGTAATCCCACATGATCTCAGTGTTACCTAAATGTATGCACAGGCGATGTTATATTACTGCACAGCCCATGTCACCTCTAGTAATCCCACATGATCTCTCAGTGTTACCTGAATGTATGCACAGGCGATGTTATATTACTGCACAGCCCATGTCACCTCAAGTAATCCCACATGATCTCTCAGTGTTACCTAAATGTATGCACAGGCGATGTTATATTACTGCACAGCCCATGTCACCTCTAGTAATCCCACATGATCTCTCAGTGTTACCTCAATGTAGGCACAGGCGATGTTATATTACTGCACAGCCCATGTCACCTCTAGTAATCCCACATGGTCTCAGTATTACCTAAATGTATGCACAGGTGATGTTATATTACTGCACAGCCCATGTCACCTCTAGTAACCTCACATGATCTCAGTGTTACCTAAATGTATGCACAGGCGATGTTATATTACTGCACAGCCCATGTCACCTCTAGTAATCCCACATGATCTCTCAGTGTTACCTAAATGTATGCACAGGCGATGTTATATTACTGCACAGTCCATGTCACCTCTAGTAACCCCACATGATCTCAGTGTTACCTAAATGTATGCACAGGCGATGTTATATTACTGCACAGCCCATGTCACCTCTAGTAATCCCACATGATCTCAGTGTTACCTAAATGTATGCACAGGCGATGTTATATTACTGCACAGCCCATGTCACCTCTAGTAACCTCACATGATCTCAGTGTTACCTAAATGTATGCACAGGCGATGTTATATTACTGCACAGCCCATGTCACCTCTAGTAATCCCACATGATCTCTCAGTGTTACCTAAATGTATGCACAGGCGATGTTATATTACTGCACAGTCCATGTCACCTCTAGTAACCCCACATGATCTCAGTGTTACCTAAATGTATGCACAGGCGATGTTATATTACTGCACAGCCCATGTCACCTCTAGTAATCCCACATGATCTCAGTGTTACCTAAATGTATGCACAGGCGATGTTATATTACTGCATAGACCATGTCACCTCTAGTAATCCCACATGATCTCTCAGTGTTACCTAAACGTATGCACAGGCGGTGTTCTATTACTGCACAGCCCATGTCACCTCTAGTAATCCCACATGATCTCAGTGTTACCTAAATGTATGCACAGGCGATGTTATATTACTGCACAGCCCATGTCACCTCTAGTAATCCCACATGATCTCTCAGTGTTACCTGAATGTATGCACAGGCGATGTTATATTACTGCACAGCCCATGTCACCTCAAGTAATCCCACATGATCTCTCAGTGTTGCCTAAATGTATGCACAGGTGATGTAATATTACTGCACAGCCCATGTCACCTCTAGTAATCCCACATGATCTCGGTGTTACCTAAATGTATGCACAGGCGATGTTATATTACTACACAGCCCATGTCACCTCTAGTAATACCACATGATCTCTCAGTGTTACCTAAATGTATGCACAGGCGATGTTATATTACTGCACAGCCCGTGTCACCTCTAGTAATCCCACATGATCTCTCAGTGTTACCTAAATGTATGCACAGGCGATGTTATATTACTGCACAGTCCATGTCACCTCTAGTAATCCCACATGATCTCAGTGTTACCAAAATGTATGCACAGGCGATGTTATATTACTACACAGCCCATATCACCTGTAGTAATCCCACATGATCTCTCAGTGTTACCTAAATGTATGAACAGGCAATGTTATATTACTGCACAGCCCATGTCACCTCTAGTTATCCCACATGATCTCTCAGTGTTACCTAAATGTATGCACAGGCGGTGTTCTATTACTGCACAGCCCATGTCACCTCTAGTAATCCCACATGATCTCAGTGTTACCTAAATGTATGCACAGGCGATGTTATATTACTGCACAGCCCATGTCACCTCTAGTAATCCCACATGATCTCTCAGTGTTACCTGAATGTATGCACAGGCGATGTTATATTACTGCACAGCCCATGTCACCTCTAATAATCCCACATGGTCTCAGTGTTACCTAAATGTATGCACAGGCGATGTTATATTACTGCACAGCCCATGTCACCTCTAGTAATCCCACATGATCTCTCAGTGTTACCTAAACGTATGCACAGACGATGTTATATTACTGCACAGCCCATGTCACCTCTAGTAATCCCACATGATCTCAGTGTTACCTAAATGTATGCACAGCCCATGTCACCTCTAATAATCCCACATGTTCTCTCAGTGTTACCTAAATGTATGCACAGGCGATGTTATATTACTGCACAGCCCGTGTCACCTCTAGTAATCCCACATGATCTCTCAGTGTTACCTAAATGTATGCACAGGAGATGTTATATTACTGCACAGCCCATGTCACCTCTAGTAATCCCACATGATCTCAGTGTTACCTAAATGTATGCACAGGCGATGTTATATTACTGCACAGCCCGTGTCACCTCTAGTAACCCCACATGTTCTCAGTGTTACCTAAATGTATGCAGAGGTGATGTTATATTACTGCACGGCCCATGTCACCTCTAGTAATCCCACATGATCTCAGTGTTACCTAAATGTATGCACAGGTGATGTTATGTTGCTGCACTGCCCATGTCACCTCTAGTAATCCCACATGATCTCTCAGTGTTACCTAAATGTATGCACAGGCGATGTGATATTACTGCACAGCCCATGTCACATCTAGTAATCCCACATTATCTCAGTGTTACCTAAATGTATGCACAGGCGATGTTATATTACTGCACAGCCCATGTCACCTCTAGTAATCCCACATGATCTCTCAGTGTTACCTAAATGTATGCACAGGCGATGTTATATTACTGCACAGCCCATGTCACCTCTAGTAATCCCACATGATCTCTCAGTGTTACCTAAATGTATGCACAGGTGATGTTATATTACTGCACAGCCCATGTCATCTCTAGTAATACCACATGATCTCAGTATTACCTAAATGTATGCACAGGTGATGTTATATTACTGCACAGCCCAAGTCACCTCTAGTAATCCCGCATGATCTCTCAGTGTTACCTAAATGTATGCACAGGTGATGTTATATTACTGCACAGCCCATGTCACCTCTAGTAATCCCACATGATCTCAGTGTTACCTAAATGTATGCACAGGCGATGTTATATTACTGCACAGCCCATGTCACCTCTAGTAACCTCACATGATCTCAGTGTTACCTAAATGTATGCACAGGCGATGTTATATTACTGCACAGCCCATGTCACCTCTAGTAATCCCACATGATCTCTCAGTGTTACCTAAATGTATGCACAGGCGATGTTATATTACTGCACAGTCCATGTCACCTCTAGTAACCCCACATGATCTCAGTGTTACCTAAATGTATGCACAGGCGATGTTATATTACTGCACAGCCCATGTCACCTCTAGTAATCCCACATGATCTCAGTGTTACCTAAATGTATGCACAGGCGATGTTATATTACTGCATAGACCATGTCACCTCTAGTAATCCCACATGATCTCTCAGTGTTACCTAAACGTATGCACAGGCGGTGTTCTATTACTGCACAGCCCATGTCACCTCTAGTAATCCCACATGATCTCAGTGTTACCTAAATGTATGCACAGGCGATGTTATATTACTGCACAGCCCATGTCACCTCTAGTAATCCCACATTTTCTCTCAGTGTTACCTAAATGTATGCACAGGCGATGTTATATTACTGCACAGCCCGTGTCACCTCTAGTAATCCCACATGATCTCTCAGTGTTACCTAAATGTATGCACAGGAGATGTTATATTACTGCACAGCCCATGTCACCTCTAGTAATCCCACATGATCTCAGTGTTACCTAAATGTATGCACAGGCGATGTTATATTACTGCACAGCCCGTGTCACCTCTAGTAACCCCACATGTTCTCAGTGTTACCTAAATGTATGCAGAGGTGATGTTATATTACTGCACGGCCCATGTCACCTCTAGTAATCCCACATGATCTCAGTGTTACCTAAATGTATGCACAGGTGATGTTATGTTGCTGCACTGCCCATGTCACCTCTAGTAATCCCACATGATCTCTCAGTGTTACCTAAATGTATGCACAGGCGATGTAATATTACTGCACAGCCCATGTCACATCTAGTAATCCCACATTATCTCAGTGTTACCTAAATGTATGCACAGGCGATGTTATATTACTGCACAGCCCATGTCACCTCTAGTAATCCCACATGATCTCTCAGTGTTACCTAAATGTATGCACAGGCGATGTTATATTACTGCACAGCCCATGTCACCTCTAGTAATCCCACATGATCTCTCAGTGTTACCTAAATGTATGCACAGGTGATGTTATATTACTGCACAGCCCATGTCATCTCTAGTAATACCACATGATCTCAGTGTTACCTAAATGTATGCACAGGCGATGTTATATTACTGCACAGCCCATGTCACCTCTAGTAATCCCACATGATCTCTCAATGTTACCTAAATGTATGCACAGGCGATGTTATATTACTGCACAGCCCATGTCACCTCTAGTAATCCCACATGATCTCTCAGTGTTACCTAAATGTATGCACAGGCGATGTTATATTACTGCACAGCCCATGTCATCTCTAGTAATCCCACATGATCTCAGTGTTACCTAAATGTATGCAGAGGTGATGTTATATTACTGCACGGCCCATGTCACCTCTTGTAATCCCACATGATCTCAGTGTTACCTAAATGTATGCACAGGTGATGTTATATTACTGCACAGCCCATGTGACCTCTAGTAATCCCACATGATCTCAGTGTTACCTAAATGTATGCACAGGCGATGTTATATTACTGCACAGCCCATGTCACCTCTAGTAATCCCACATGATCTCTCAGTGTTACCTAAATGTAGGCACAGGCGATGTTATATTACTGCACAGCCCATGTCACCTCTAGTAATCCCACATGGTCTCAGTATTACCTAAATGTATGCACAGGTGATGTTATATTACTGCACAGCCCAAGTCACCTCTAGTAATCCCGCATGATCTCTCAGTGTTACCTAAAATGTATGCACAGGTGATGTTATATTACTGCACAGCCCATGTCACCTCTAGTAATCCCACATGATCTCAGTGTTACCTAAATGTATGCACAGGCGATGTTATATTACTGCACAGCCCATGTCACCTCTAGTAACCTCACATGATCTCAGTGTTACCTAAATGTATGCACAGGCGATGTTATATTACTGCACAGCCCATGTCACCTCTAGTAATCCCACATGATCTCTCAGTGTTACCTAAATGTATGCACAGGCGATGTTATATTACTGCACAGTCCATGTCACCTCTAGTAACCCCACATGATCTCAGTGTTACCTAAATGTATGCACAGGCGATGTTATATTACTGCACAGCCCATGTCACCTCTAGTAATCCCACATGATCTCAGTGTTACCTAAATGTATGCACAGGCGATGTTATATTACTGCACAGCCCATGTCACCTCAAGTAATCCCACATGATCTCTCAGTGTTACCTAAATGTATGCACAGGTGATGTAATATTACTGCACAGCCCATGTCACCTCTAGTAATCCCACATGATCTCAGTGTTACCTAAATGTATGCACAGGCGATGTTATATTACTACACAGCCCATGTCACCTCTAGTAATACCACATGATCTCTCAGTGTTACCTAAATGTATGCACAGGCGATGTTATATTACTGCACAGCCCGTGTCACCTCTAGTAATCCCACATGATCTCTCAGTGTTACCTAAATGTATGCACAGGCGATGTTATATTACTGCACAGTCCATGTCACCTCTAGTAATCCCACATGATCTCAGTGTTACCAAAATGTATGCACAGGCGATGTTATATTACTACACAGCCCATATCACCTGTAGTAATCCCACATGATCTCTCAGTGTTACCTAAATGTATGAACAGGCAATGTTATATTACTGCACAGCCCATGTCACCTCTAGTTATCCCACATGATCTCTCAGTGTTACCTAAATGTATGCACAGGCGGTGTTCTATTACTGCACAGCCCATGTCACCTCTAGTAATCCCACATGATGTCAGTGTTACCTAAATGTATGCACAGGCGATGTTATATTACTGCACAGCCCATGTCACTTCTAGTAATCCCACATGATCTCTCAGTGTTACCTGAATGTATGCACAGGCGATGTTATATTACTGCACAGCCCATGTCACCTCTAATAATCCCACATGGTCTCAGTGTTACCTAAATGTATGCACAGGCGATGTTATATTACTGCACAGCCCATGTCACCTCTAGTAATCCCACATGATCTCTCAGTGTTACCTAAACGTATGCACAGACGATGTTATATTACTGCACAGCCCATGTCACCTCTAGTAATCCCACATGATCTCAGTGTTACCTAAATGTATGCACAGGCGATGTTATATTACTGCACAGCCCATGTCACCTCTAATAATCCCACATGTTCTCTCAGTGTTACCTAAATGTATGCACAGGCGATGTTATATTACTGCACAGCCCGTGTCACCTCTAGTAATCCCACATGATCTCTCAGTGTTACCTAAATGTATGCACAGGAGATGTTATATTACTGCACAGCCCATGTCACCTCTAGTAATCCCACATGATCTCAGTGTTACCTAAATGTATGCACAGGCGATGTTATATTACTGCACAGCCCGTGTCACCTCTAGTAACCCCACATGTTCTCAGTGTTACCTAAATGTATGCAGAGGTGATGTTATATTACTGCACGGCCCATGTCACCTCTAGTAATCCCACATGATCTCAGTGTTACCTAAATGTATGCACAGGTGATGTTATGTTGCTGCACTGCCCATGTCACCTCTAGTAATCCCACATGATCTCTCAGTGTTACCTAAATGTATGCACAGGCGATGTAATATTACTGCACAGCCCATGTCACCTCTAGTAATCCCACATTATCTCAGTGTTACCTAAATGTATGCACAGGCGATGTTATATTACTGCACAGCCCATGTCACCTCTAGTAATCCCACATGATCTCTCAGTGTTACCTAAATGTATGCACAGGCGATGTTATATTACTGCACAGCCCATGTCACCTCTAGTAATCCCACATGATCTCTCAGTGTTACCTAAATGTATGCACAGGTGATGTTATATTACTGCACAGCCCATGTCATCTCTAGTAATACCACATGATCTCAGTGTTACCTAAATGTATGCACAGGCGATGTTATATTACTGCACAGCCCATGTCACCTCTAGTAATCCCACATGATCTCTCAATGTTACCTAAATGTATGCACAGGCGATGTTATATTACTGCACAGCCCATGTCACCTCTAGTAATCCCACATGATCTCTCAGTGTTACCTAAATGTATGCACAGGCGATGTTATATTACTGCACAGCCCATGTCATCTCTAGTAATCCCACATGATCTCAGTGTTACCTAAATGTATGCAGAGGTGATGTTATATTACTGCACGGCCCATGTCACCTCTTGTAATCCCACATGATCTAAGTGTTACCTAAATGTATGCACAGGTGATGTTATATTACTGCACAGCCCATGTCACCTCTAATAATCCCACATGTTCTCTCAGTGTTACCTAAATGTATGCACAGGCGATGTTATATTACTGCACAGCCCGTGTCACCTCTAGTAATCCCACATGATCTCTCAGTGTTACCTAAATGTAGGCACAGGCGATGTTATATTACTGCACAGCCCATGTCACCTCTAGTAATCCCACATGATCTCAGTGTTACCTAAATGTATGCACAGGCGATGTTATATTACTGCACAGCCCGTGTCACCTCTAGTAACCCCACATGTTCTCAGTGTTACCTAAATGTATGCAGAGGTGATGTTATATTACTGCACGGCCCATGTCACCTCTAGTAATCCCACATGATCTCAGTGTTACCTAAATGTATGCACAGGTGATGTTATGTTGCTGCACTGCCCATGTCACCTCTAGTAATCCCACATGATCTCTCAATGTTACCTAAATGTATGCACAGGCGATGTTATATTACTGCACAGCCCATGTCACCTCTAGTAATCCCACATGATCTCTCAGTGTTACCTGAATGTATGCACAGGCGATGTTATATTACTGCACAGCCCATGTCACCTCAAGTAATCCCACATGATCTCTCAGTGTTACCTAAATGTATGCACAGGCGATGTTATATTACTGCACAGCCCATGTCACCTCTAGTAATCCCACATGATCTCTCAGTGTTACCTAAATGTAGGCACAGGCGATGTTATATTACTGCACAGCCCATGTCACCTCTAGTAATCCCACATGGTCTCAGTATTACCTAAATGTATGCACAGGTGATGTTATATTACTGCACAGCCCAAGTCACCTCTAGTAATCCCGCATGATCTCTCAGTGTTACCTAAATGTATGCACAGGTGATGTTATATTACTGCACAGCCCATGTCACCTCTAGTAATCCCACATGATCTCAGTGTTACCTAAATGTATGCACAGGCGATGTTATATTACTGCACAGCCCATGTCACCTCTAGTAACCTCACATGATCTCAGTGTTACCTAAATGTATGCACAGGCGATGTTATATTACTGCACAGCCCATGTCACCTCTAGTAATCCCACATGATCTCTCAGTGTTACCTAAATGTATGCACAGGCGATGTTATATTACTGCACAGTCCATGTCACCTCTAGTAACCCCACATAATCTCAGTGTTACCTAAATGTATGCACAGGCGATGTTATATTACTGCACAGCCCATGTCACCTCTAGTAATCCCACATGATCTCAGTGTTACCTAAATGTATGCACAGGCGATGTTATATTATTGCACAGCCCATGTCACCTCAAGTAATCCCACATGATCTCTCAGTGTTACCTAAATGTATGCACAGGCGATGTTATATTACTGCACAGCCCATGTCACCTCTAGTAATCCCACATGATCTCTCAGTGTTACCTAAATGTATGCACAGGTGATGTTATATTACTACACAGCCCATGTCACCTCTAGTAATACCACATGATCTCTCAGTGTTACCTAAATGTATGCACAGGCGATGCTATATTACTGCACAGTCCATGTCACCTCTAGTAATCCCACATGATCTCTCAGTGTTACCTAAACGTATGCACAGGCGGTGTTCTATTACTGCACAGCCCATGTCACCTCTAGTAATCCCACATGATCTCAGTGTTACCTAAATGTATGCACAGGCGATGTTATATTACTACACAGCCCATGTCACCTCTAGTAATACCACATGATCTCTCAGTGTTACCTGAATGTATGCACAGGCGATGTTATATTACTGCACAGCCCATGTCACCTCAAGTAATCCCACATGATCTCTCAGTGTTACCTAAATGTATGCACAGGTGATGTAATATTACTGCACAGCCCATGTCACCTCTAGTAATCCCACATGATCTCAGTGTTACCTAAATGTATGCACAGGCGATGTTATATTACTACACAGCCCATGTCACCTCTAGTAATACCACATGATCTCTCAGTGTTACCTAAATGTATGCACAGGCGATGTTATATTACTGCACAGCCCATGTCACCTCTAGTAATCCCACATGATCTCTCAGTGTTACCTAAACGTATGCACAGACGATGTTATATTACTGCACAGCCCATGTCACCTCTAGTAATCCCACATGATCTCAGTGTTACCTAAATGTATGCACAGGTGATGTTATATTACTACACAGCCCATGTCACCTCTAGTAATCCCACATGTTCTCTCAGTGTTGCCTAAATGTATGCACAGGCGATGTTATATTACTGCACAGCCCATGTCACCTCTAGTTATCCCACATGATCTCAGTGTTACCTAAATGTATGCACAGGCGATGTTATATTACTGCACAGCCCATGTCACCTCTAGTAATCCCACATGATCTCTCAGTGTTACCTGAATGTATGCACAGGCGATGTTATATTACTGCACAGCCCATGTCACCTCAAGTAATCCCACATGATCTCTCAGTGTTACCTAAATGTATGCACAGGCGATGTTATATTACTGCACAGCCCATGTCACCTCTAGTAATCCCACATGATCTCTCAGTGTTACCTAAATGTAGGCACAGGCGATGTTATATTACTGCACAGCCCATGTCACCTCTAGTAATCCCACATGGTCTCAGTATTACCTAAATGTATGCACAGGTGATGTTATATTACTGCACAGCCCAAGTCACCTCTAGTAATCCCGCATGATCTCTCAGTGTTACCTAAATGTATGCACAGGTGATGTTATATTACTGCACAGCCCATGTCACCTCTAGTAATCCCACATGATCTCAGTGTTACCTAAATGTATGCACAGGCGATGTTATATTACTGCACAGCCCATGTCACCTCTAGTAACCTCACATGATCTCAGTGTTACCTAAATGTATGCACAGGCGATGTTATATTACTGCACAACCCATGTCACCTCTAGTAATCCCACATGATCTCTCAGTGTTACCTAAATGTATGCACAGGCGATGTTATATTACTGCACAGTCCATGTCACCTCTAGTAACCCCACATAATCTCAGTGTTACCTAAATGTATGCACAGGCGATGTTATATTACTGCACAGCCCATGTCACCTCTAGTAATCCCACATGATCTCAGTGTTACCTAAATGTATGCACAGGCGATGTTATATTACTGCACAGCCCATGTCACCTCAAGTAATCCCACATGATCTCTCAGTGTTACCTAAATGTATGCACAGGCGATGTTATATTACTGCACAGCCCATGTCACCTCTAGTAATCCCACATGATCTCTCAGTGTTACCTAAATGTATGCACAGGTGATGTTATATTACTACACAGCCCATGTCACCTCTAGTAATACCACATGATCTCTCAGTGTTACCTAAATGTATGCACAGGCGATGCTATATTACTGCACAGTCCATGTCACCTCTAGTAATCCCACATGATCTCTCAGTGTTACCTAAACGTATGCACAGGCGGTGTTCTATTACTGCACAGCCCATGTCACCTCTAGTAATCCCACATGATCTCAGTGTTACCTAAATGTATGCACAGGCGATGTTATATTACTACACAGCCCATGTCACCTCTAGTAATACCACATGATCTCTCAGTGTTACCTGAATGTATGCACAGGCGATGTTATATTACTGCACAGCCCATGTCACCTCAAGTAATCCCACATGATCTCTCAGTGTTACCTAAATGTATGCACAGGTGATGTAATATTACTGCACAGCCCATGTCACCTCTAGTAATCCCACATGATCTCAGTGTTACCTAAATGTATGCACAGGCGATGTTATATTACTACACAGCCCATGTCACCTCTAGTAATACCACATGATCTCTCAGTGTTACCTAAATGTATGCACAGGCGATGTTATATTACTGCACAGCCCATGTCACCTCTAGTAATCCCACATGATCTCTCAGTGTTACCTAAACGTATGCACAGACGATGTTATATTACTGCACAGCCCATGTCACCTCTAGTAATCCCACATGATCTCAGTGTTACCTAAATGTATGCACAGGCGATGTTATATTACTGCACAGCCCATGTCACCTCTAGTAATCCCACATGATCTCTCAGTGTTACCTAAATGTAGGCACAGGCGATGTTATATTACTGCACAGCCCATGTCACCTCTAGTAATCCCACATGATCTCTCAGTGTTACCTAAATGTATGCACAGGCGATGTTATATTACTGCACAGCCCATGTCACCTCTAGTAATCCCACATGTTCTCTCAGTGTTGCCTAAATGTATGCACAGGCGATGTTATATTACTGCACAGCCCATGTCACCTCTAGTTATCCCACATGATCTCAGTGTTACCTAAATGTATGCACAGGCGATGTTATATTACTGCACAGCCCATGTCACCTCTAGTAATCCCACATGATCTCTCAGTGTTACCTAAATGTATGCACAGACGATGTTATATTACTGCACAGCCCATGTCACCTCTAGTAATCCCACATGATCTCAGTGTTACCTAAATGTATGCACAGGCGATGTTATATTACTGCACAGCCCATGTCACCTCTAGTAATCCCACATGATCTCTCAGTGTTACCTAAATGTAGGCACAGGCGATGTTATATTACTGCACAGCCCATGTCACCTCTAGTAATCCCACATGGTCTCAGTATTACCTAAATGTATGCACATGTGATGTTATATTACTGCACAGCCCAAGTCACCTCTAGTAATCCCACATGATCTCTCAGTGTTACCTAAATGTATGCACAGGTGATGTTATATTACTGCACAGCCCATGTCACCTCTAGTAATCCCACATGATCTCAGTGTTACCTAAATGTATGCACAGGCGATGTTATATTACTGCACAGCCCATGTCACCTCTAGTAACCTCACATGATCTCAGTGTTACCTAAATGTATGCACAGGCGATGTTATATTACTGCACAGCCCATGTCACCTCTAGTAATCCCACATGATCTCTCAGTGTTACCTAAATGTATGCACAGGCGATGTTATATTACTGCACAGTCCATGTCACCTCTAGTAACCCCACATGATCTCAGTGTTACCTAAATGTATGCACAGGCGATGTTATATTACTGCACAGCCCATGTCACCTCTAGTAATCCCACATGATCTCAGTGTTACCTAAATGTATGCACAGGCGATGTTATATTACTGCACAGCCCATGTCACCTCAAGTAATCCCACATGATCTCTCAGTGTTACCTAAATGTATGCACAGGTGATGTAATATTACTGCACAGCCCATGTCACCTCTAGTAATCCCACATGATCTCAGTGTTACCTAAATGTATGCACAGGCGATGTTATATTACTACACAGCCCATGTCACCTCTAGTAATACCACATGATCTCTCAGTGTTACCTAAATGTATGCACAGGCGATGTTATATTACTGCATAGACCATGTCACCTCTAGTAATCCCACATGATCTCTGTGTTACCTAAACGTATGCACAGGCGGTGTTCTATTACTGCACAGCCCATGTCACCTCTAGTAATCCCACATGATCTCAGTGTTACCTAAATGTATGCACAGGCGATGTTATATTACTGCACAGCCCATGTCACCTCTAGTAATCCCACATGATCTCTCAGTGTTACCTGAGTGTATGCACAGGCGATGTTATATTACTGCATAGACCATGTCACCTCTAGTAATCCCACATGATCTCTCAGTGTTACCTAAACGTATGCACAGGCGATGTTATATTACTGCACAGCCCATGTCACCTCTAGTAACCTCACATGATCTCAGTGTTACCTAAATGTATGCACAGGCGATGTTATATTACTGCACAGCCCATGTCACCTCTAGTAATCCCACATGATCTCTCAGTGTTACCTAAATGTATGCACAGGCGATGTTATATTACTGCACAGTCCATGTCACCTCTAGTAACCCCACATGATCTCAGTGTTACCTAAATGTATGCACAGGCGATGTTATATTACTGCACAGCCCATGTCACCTCTAGTAATCCCACATGATCTCAGTGTTACCTAAATGTATGCACAGGCGATGTTATATTACTGCACAGCCCATGTCACCTCAAGTAATCCCACATGATCTCTCAGTGTTACCTAAATGTATGCACAGGTGATGTAATATTACTGCACAGCCCATGTCACCTCTAGTAATCCCACATGATCTCAGTGTTAACTAAATGTATGCACAGGCGATGTTAAATTACTACACAGCCCATGTCACCTCTAGTAATACCACATGATCTCTCAGTGTTACCTAAATGTATGCACAGGCGATGTTATATTACTGCATAGACCATGTCACCTCTAGTAATCCCACATGATCTCTGTGTTACCTAAACGTATGCACAGGCGGTGTTCTATTACTGCACAGCCCATGTCACCTCTAGTAATCCCACATGATCTCAGTGTTACCTAAATGTATGCACAGGCGATGTTATATTACTGCACAGCCCATGTCACCTCTAGTAATCCCACATGATCTCTCAGTGTTACCTGAGTGTATGCACAGGCGATGTTATATTACTGCACAGCCCATGTCACCTCAAGTAATCCCACATGATCTCTCAGTGTTACCTAAATGTATGCACAGGTGATGTAATATTACTGCACAGCCCATGTCACCTCTAGTAATCCCACATGATCTCAGTGTTACCTAAATGTATGCACATGCGATGTTATATTACTACACAGCCCATGTCACCTCTAGTAATACCACATGATCTCTCAGTGTTACCTAAATGTATGCACAGGCGATGTTATTTTACTGCACAGCCCGTGTCACCTCTAGTAATCCCACATGATCTCTCAGTGTTACCTAAATGTATGCACAGGCGATGTTATATTACTGCACAGTCCATGTCACCTCTAGTAATCCCACATGATCTCAGTGTTACCAAAATGTATGCACAGGCGATGTTATATTACTACACAGCCCATATCACCTGTAGTAATCCCACATGATCTCTCAGTGTTACCTAAATGTATGCACAGGCAATGTTATATTACTGCACAGCCCATGTCACCTCTAGTAATCCCACATGATCTCTCAGTGTTACCTAAATGTATGCACAGGCGATGTTATATTACTGCACAGCCCATGTCACCTCTAATAATCCCACATGGTCTCAGTGTTACCTAAATGTATGCACAGGTGATGTTATATTACTGCACAGCCCATGTCACCTCTAGTAATCCCACATGTTCTCTCAGTGTTACCTAAATGTATGCACAGGCGATGTTATATTACTGCACAGCCCATGTCACCTCTAGTTATCCCACATGATCTCAGTGTTACCTAAATGTATGCACAGGCAATGTTATATTACTGCACAGCCCATGTCACCTCTAGTAATCCCACATGATCTCTCAGTGTTACCTAAACGTATGCACAGACGATGTTATATTACTGCACAGCCCATGTCACCTCTAGTAATCCCACATGATCTCAGTGTTACCTAAATGTATGCACAGGCGATGTTATATTACTGCACAGCCCATGTCACTTCTAGTAATCCCACATGATCTCTGTGTTACCTAAATGTATGCACAGGTGATGTAATATTACTGCACAGCCCATGTCACCTCTAGTAATCCCACATGATCTCAGTGTTACCTAAATGTATGCACAGGCGATGTTATATTACTACACAGCCCATGTCACCTCTAGTAATACCACATGATCTCTCAGTGTTACCTAAATGTATGCACAGGCGATGTTATATTACTGCACAGCCCGTGTCACCTCTAGTAATCCCACATGATCTCTCAGTGTTACCTAAATGTATGCACAGGCGATGTTATATTACTGCACAGTCCATGTCACCTCTAGTAATCCCACATGATCTCAGTGTTACCAAAATGTATGCACAGGCGATGTTATATTACTACACAGCCCATATCACCTGTAGTAATCCCACATGATCTCTCAGTGTTACCTAAATGTATGCACAGGCAATGTTATATTACTGCACAGCCCATGTCACCTCTAGTAATCCCACATGATCTCTCAGTGTTACCTAAATGTATGCACAGGCGATGT
This sequence comes from Pseudophryne corroboree, assembly GCF_028390025.1. Lineage (NCBI taxonomy): Eukaryota > Metazoa > Chordata > Amphibia > Anura > Myobatrachidae > Pseudophryne > Pseudophryne corroboree. The sequence goes on from NW_026967494.1 coordinate 2,527,132, forward strand.
TATATTACTGCACAGCCCATGTCACCTCTAGTAATCCCACATGTTCTCTCAGTGTTGCCTAAATGTATGCACAGGCGATGTTATATTACTGCACAGCCCATGTCACCTCTAGTTATCCCACATGATCTCAGTGTTACCTAAATGTATGCACAGGCGATGTTATATTACTGCACAGCCCATGTCACCTCTAGTAATCCCACATGATCTCTCAGTGTTACCTAAACGTATGCACAGACGATGTTATATTACTGCACAGCCCATGTCACCTCTAGTAATCCCACATGATCTCAGTGTTACCTAAATGTATGCACAGGCGATGTTATATTACTGCACAGCCCATGTCACCTCTAGTAATCCCACATGATCTCTCAGTGTTACCTAAATGTAGGCACAGGCGATGTTATATTACTGCACAGCCCATGTCACCTCTAGTAATCCCACATGGTCTCAGTATTACCTAAATGTATGCACATGTGATGTTATATTACTGCACAGCCCAAGTCACCTCTAGTAATCCCGCATGATCTCTCAGTGTTACCTAAATGTATGCACAGGTGATGTTATATTACTGCACAGCCCATGTCACCTCTAGTAATCCCACATGATCTCAGTGTTACCTAAATGTATGCACAGGCGATGTTATATTACTGCACAGCCCATGTCACCTCTAGTAATCCCACATGATCTCTCAGTGTTACCTAAATGTATGCACAGGTGATGTTATATTACTGCACAGCCCATGTCATCTCTAGTAATACCACATGATCTCAGTGTTACCTAAATGTATGCACAGGCGATGTTATATTACTGCACAGCCCATGTCACCTCTAGTAATCCCACATGATCTCTCAATGTTACCTAAATGTATGCACAGGCGATGTTATATTACTGCACAGCCCATGTCATCTCTAGTAATCCCACATGATCTCAGTGTTACCTAAATGTATGCAGAGGTGATGTTATATTACTGCACGGCCCATGTCACCTCTTGTAATCCCACATGATCTCAGTGTTACCTAAATGTATGCACAGGTGATGTTATATTACTGCACAGCCCATGTGACCTCTAGTAATCCCACATGATCTCTCAGTGTTACCTAAATGTATGCACAGGCGATGTTATATTACTGCACAGTCCATGTCACCTCTAGTAACCCCACATGATCTCAGTGTTACCTAAATGTATGCACAGGCGATGTTATATTACTGCACAGCCCATGTCACCTCTAGTAATCCCACATGATCTCAGTGTTACCTAAATGTATGCACAGGCGATGTTATATTACTGCACAGCCCATGTCACCTCAAGTAATCCCACATGATCTCTCAGTGTTACCTAAATGTATGCACAGGTGATGTAATATTACTGCACAGCCCATGTCACCTCTAGTAATCCCACATGATCTCAGTGTTACCTAAATGTATGCACAGGCGATGTTATATTACTACACAGCCCATGTCACCTCTAGTAATACCACATGATCTCTCAGTGTTACCTAAATGTATGCACAGGCGATGTTATATTACTGCATAGACCATGTCACCTCTAGTAATCCCACATGATCTCTCAGTGTTACCTAAACGTATGCACAGGCGATGTTATATTACTGCACAGCCCATGTCACCTCTAGTAACCTCACATGATCTCAGTGTTACCTAAATGTATGCACAGGCGATGTTATATTACTGCACAGCCCATGTCACCTCTAGTAATCCCACATGATCTCTCAGTGTTACCTAAATGTATGCACAGGTGATGTAATATTACTGCACAGCCCATGTCACCTCTAGTAATCCCACATGATCTCAGTGTTACCTAAATGTATGCACAGGCGATGTTATATTACTACACAGCCCATGTCACCTCTAGTAATACCACATGATCTCTCAGTGTTACCTAAATGTATGCACAGGCGATGTTATATTACTGCATAGACCATGTCACCTCTAGTAATCCCACATGATCTCTCAGTGTTACCTAAACGTATGCACAGGCGGTGTTCTATTACTGCACAGCCCATGTCACCTCTAGTAATCCCACATGATCTCTCAGTGTTACCTGAATGTATGCACAGGCGATGTTATATTACTGCACAGCCCATGTTACCTCTAATAATCCCACATGGTCTCAGTGTTATCTAAATGTATGCACAGGTAATGTTATATTACTGCACAGTCCATGTCACCTCTAGTAATCCCACATGTTCTCTCAGTGTTACGTAAATGTATGCACAGGCGATGTTATATTACTGCACAGCCCATGTCACCTCTAGTAATCCCACATGATCTCAGTGATACCTAAATGTATGCACAGGCGATGTTATATTACTGCACAGCCCATATCACCTCTAATAATCCCACATGTTCTCTCAGTGTTACCTAAATGTATGCACAGGTGATGTTATATTACTGCACAGCCCGTGTCACCTCTAGTAATCCCACATGATCTCTCAGTGTTACCTAAATGTATGCACAGGAGATGTTATATTACTGCACAGCCCATGTCACCTCTAGTAATCCCACATGATCTCAGTGTTATCTAAATGTATGCACAGGCGATGTTATATTACTGCACAGCCCGTGTCACCTCTAGTAACCCCACATGTTCTCAGTGTTACCTAAATGTATGCAGAGGTGATGTTATATTACTGCACGGCCCATGTCACCTCTAGTAATCCCACATGATCTCTCAGTGTTACCTAAATGTATGCACAGGCGATGTAATATTACTGCACAGCCCATGTCACCTCTAGTAATCCCACATTATCTCAGTGTTACCTAAATGTATGCACAGGCGATGTTATATTACTGCACAGCCCATGTCACCTCTAGTAATCCCACATGATCTCTCAGTGTTACCTAAATGTATGCACAGGCGATGTTATATTACTGCACAGCCCATGTCACCTCTAGTAATCCCACATGATCTCTCAGTGTTACCTAAATGTATGCACAGGTGATGTTATATTACTGCACAGCCCATGTCATCTCTAGTAATACCACATGATCTCAGTGTTACCTAAATGTATGCACAGGCGATGTTATATTACTGCACAGCCCATGTCACCTCTAGTAATCCCACATGATCTCTCAATGTTACCTAAATGTATGCACAGGCGATGTTATATTACTGCACAGCCCATGTCACCTCTAGTAATCCCACATGATCTCTCAGTGTTACCTAAATGTATGCACAGGCGATGTTATATTACTGCACAGCCCATGTCATCTCTAGTAATCCCACATGATCTCAGTGTTACCTAAATGTATGCAGAGGTGATGTTATATTACTGCACGGCCCATGTCACCTCTTGTAATCCCACATGATCTCAGTGTTACCTAAATGTATGCACAGGTGATGTTATATTACTGCACAGCCCATGTGACCTCTAGTAATCCCATATGATCTCAGTGTTACCTAAATGTATGCACAGGCGATGTTATATTACTGCACAGCCCATGTCACCTCTAGTAATCCCACATGATCTCTCAGTGTTACCTAAATGTAGGCACAGGCAATGTTATATTACTGCACAGCCCATGTCACCTCTAGTAATCCCACATGGTCTCAGTATTACCTAAATGTATGCACAGGTGATGTTATATTACTGCACAGCCCAAGTCACCTCTAGTAATCCCGCATGATCTCTCAGTGTTACCTAAAATGTATGCACAGGTGATGTTATATTACTGCACAGCCCATGTCACCTCTAGTAATCCCACATGATCTCAGTGTTACCTAAATGTATGCACAGGCGATGTTATATTACTGCACAGCCCATGTCACCTCTAGTAACCTTACATGATCTCAGTGTTACCTAAATGTATGCACAGGCGATGTTATATTACTGCACAGCCCATGTCACCTCTAGTAATCCCACATGATCTCTCAGTGTTACCTAAATGTATGCACAGGCGATGTTATATTACTGCACAGTCCATGTCACCTCTAGTAACCCCACATGATCTCAGTGTTACCTAAATGTATGCACAGGCGATGTTATATTACTGCACAGCCCATGTCACCTCTAGTAATCCCACATGATCTCAGTGTTACCTAAATGTATGCACAGGCGATGTTATATTACTGCACAGCCCATGTCACCTCAAGTAATCCCACATGATCTCTCAGTGTTACCTAAATGTATGCACAGGTGATGTAATATTACTGCACAGCCCATGTCACCTCTAGTAATCCCACATGATCTCAGTGTTACCTAAATGTATGCACAGGCGATGTTATATTACTACACAGCCCATGTCACCTCTAGTAATACCACATGATCTCTCAGTGTTACCTAAATGTATGCACAGGCGATGTTATATTACTGCATAGACCATGTTACCTCTAGTAATCCCACATGATCTCTCAATGTTACCTAAACGTATGCACAGGCGGTGTTCTATTACTGCACAGCCCATGTCACCTCTAGTAATCCCACATGATCTCAGTGTTACCTAAATGTATGCACAGGCGATGTTATATTACTGCACAGCCCATGTCACCTCTAGTAATCCCACATGATCTCTCAGTGTTACCTGAATGTATGCACAGGCGATGTTATATTACTGCACAGCCCATGTCACCTCAAGTAATCCCACATGATCTCTCAGTGTTATCTAAATGTATGCACAGGCGATGTTATATTACTGCACAGCCCATGTCACCTCTAGTAATCCCACATGATCTCTCAGTGTTACCTAAATGTAGGCACAGGCGATGTTATATTACTGCACAGCCCATGTCACCTCTAGTAATCCCACATGGTCTCAGTATTACCTAAATGTATGCACAGGTGATGTTATATTACTGCACAGCCCAAGTCACCTCTAGTAATCCCGCATGATCTCTCAGTGTTACCTAAATGTATGCACAGGTGATGTTATATTACTGCACAGCCCATGTCACCTCTAGTAATCCCACATGATCTCAGTGTTACCTAAATGTATGCACAGGCGATGTTATATTACTGCACAGCCCATGTCACCTCTAGTAACCTCACATGATCTCAGTGTTACCTAAATGTATGCACAGGCGATGTTATATTACTGCACAGCCCATGTCACCTCTAGTAATCCCACATGATCTCTCAGTGTTACCTAAATGTATGCACAGGCGATGTTATATTACTGCACAGTCCATGTCACCTCTAGTAACCCCACATGATCTCAGTGTTACCTAAATGTATGCACAGGCGATGTTATATTACTGCACAGCCCATGTCACCTCTAGTAATCCCACATGATCTCAGTGTTACCTAAATGTATGCACAGGCGATGTTATATTACTGCACAGCCCATGTCACCTCAAGTAATCCCACATGATCTCTCAGTGTTACCTAAATGTATGCACAGGTGATGTAATATTACTGCACAGCCCATGTCACCTCTAGTAATCCCACATGATCTCAGTGTTACCTAAATGTATGCACAGGCGATGTTATATTACTACACAGCCCATGTCACCTCTAGTAATACCACATGATCTCTCAGTGTTACCTAAATGTATGCACAGGCGATGTTATATTACTGCATAGACCATGTCACCTCTAGTAATCCCACATGATCTCTCTGTGTTACCTAAACGTATGCACAGGCGGTGTTCTATTACTGCACAGCCCATGTCACCTCTAGTAATCCCACATGATCTCAGTGTTACCTAAATGTATGCACAGGCGATGTTATATTACTGCACAGCCCATGTCACCTCTAGTAATCCCACATGATCTCTCAGTGTTACCTGAATGTATGCACAGGCGATGTTATATTACTGCACAGCCCATGTCACCTCAAGTAATCCCACATGATCTCTCAGTGTTACCTAAATGTATGCACAGGCGATGTTCTATTACTGCACAGCCCGGGTCACCTCTAGTAATCCCACATGATCTCTCAGTGTTACCTAAATGTATGCACATGCGATGTTATATTACTGCACAGTCCATGTCACCTCTAGTAATCCCACATGATCTCAGTGTTACCAAAATGTATGCACAGGCGATGTTATATTACTACACAGCCCATATCACCTGTAGTAATCCCACATGATCTCTCAGTGTTACCTAAATGTATGAACAGGCAATGTTATATTACTGCACAGCCCATGTCACCTCTAGTTATCCCACATGATCTCTCAGTGTTACCTAAATGTATGCACAGGCGGTGTTCTATTACTGCACAGCCCATGTCACCTCTAGTAATCCCACATGATCTCAGTGTTACCTAAATGTATGCACAGGCGATGTTATATTACTGCACAGCCCATGTCACCTCTAGTAATCCCACATGATCTCTCAGTGTTACCTGAATGTATGCACAGGCGATGTTATATTACTGCACAGCCCATGTCACCTCTAATAATCCCACATGGTCTCAGTGTTACCTAAATGTATGCACAGGCGATGTTATATTACTGCACAGCCCATGTCACCTCTAGTAATCCCACATGATCTCTCAGTGTTACCTAAACGTATGCACAGACGATGTTATATTACTGCACAGCCCATGTCACCTCTAGTAATCCCACATGATCTCAGTGTTACCTAAATGTATGCACAGGCGATGTTATATTACTGCACAGCCCATGTCACCTCTAATAATCCCACATGTTCTCTCAGTGTTACCTAAATGTATGCACAGGCGATGTTATATTACTGCACAGCCCGTGTCACCTCTAGTAATCCCACATGATCTCTCAGTGTTACCTAAATGTATGCACAGGAGATGTTATATTACTGCACAGCCCATGTCACCTCTAGTAATCCCACATGATCTCAGTGTTACCTAAATGTATGCACAGGCGATGTTATATTACTGCACAGCCCGTGTCACCTCTAGTAACCCCACATGTTCTCAGTGTTACCTAAATGTATGCAGAGGTGATGTTATATTACTGCACGGCCCATGTCACCTCTAGTAATCCCACATGATCTCAGTGTTACCTAAATGTATGCACAGGTGATGTTATGTTGCTGCACTGCCCATGTCACCTCTAGTAATCCCACATGATCTCTCAGTGTTACCTAAATGTATGCACAGGCGATGTAATATTACTGCACAGCCCATGTCACCTCTAGTAATCCCACATTATCTCAGTGTTACCTAAATGTATGCACAGGCGATGTTATATTACTGCACAGCCCATGTCACCTCTAGTAATCCCACATGATCTCTCAGTGTTACCTAAATGTATGCACAGGCGATGTTATATTACTGCACAGCCCATGTCACCTCTAGTAATCCCACATGATCTCTCAGTGTTACCTAAATGTATGCACAGGTGATGTTATATTACTGCACAGCCCATGTCATCTCTAGTAATACCACATGATCTCAGTGTTACCTAAATGTATGCACAGGCGATGTTATATTACTGCACAGCCCATGTCACCTCTAGTAATCCCACATGATCTCTCAATGTTACCTAAATGTATGCACAGGCGATGTTATATTACTGCACAGCCCATGTCACCTCTAGTAATCCCACATGATCTCTCAGTGTTACCTAAATGTATGCACAGGCGATGTTATATTACTGCACAGCCCATGTCATCTCTAGTAATCCCACATGATCTCAGTGTTACCTAAATGTATGCAGAGGTGATGTTATATTACTGCACGGCCCATGTCACCTCTTGTAATCCCACATGATCTCAGTGTTACCTAAATGTATGCACAGGTGATGTTATATTACTGCACAGCCCATGTGACCTCTAGTAATCCCACATGATCTCAGTGTTACCTAAATGTATGCACAGGCGATGTTATATTACTGCACAGCCCATGTCACCTCTAGTAATCCCACATGATCTCTCAGTGTTACCTAAATGTAGGCACAGGCGATGTTATATTACTGCACAGCCCATGTCACCTCTAGTAATCCCACATGGTCTCAGTATTACCTAAATGTATGCACAGGTGATGTTATATTACTGCACAGCCCATGTCACCTCTAGTAACCTCACATGATCTCAGTGTTACCTAAATGTATGCACAGGCGATGTTATATTACTGCACAGCCCATGTCACCTCTAGTAATCCCACATGATCTCTCAGTGTTACCTAAATGTATGCACAGGCGATGTTATATTACTGCACAGTCCATGTCACCTCTAGTAACCCCACATGATCTCAGTGTTACCTAAATGTATGCACAGGCGATGTTATATTACTGCACAGCCCATGTCACCTCTAGTAATCCCACATGATCTCAGTGTTACCTAAATGTATGCACAGGCGATGTTATATTACTGCATAGACCATGTCACCTCAAGTAATCCCACATGATCTCTCAGTGTTACCTAAATGTATGCACAGGTGATGTAATATTACTGCACAGCCCATGTCACCTCTAGTAATCCCACATGATCTCAGTGTTACCTAAATGTATGCACAGGCGATGTTATATTACTACACAGCCCATGTCACCTCTAGTAATACCACATGATCTCTCAGTGTTACCTAAATGTATGCACAGGCGATGTTATATTACTGCATAGACCATGTCACCTCTAGTAATCCCACATGATCTCTCAGTGTTACCTAAACGTATGCACAGGCGTTGTTCTATTACTGCACAGCCCATGTCACCTCTAGTAATCCCACATGATCTCAGTGTTACCTAAATGTATGCACAGGCGATGTTATATTACTGCACAGCCCATGTCACCTCTAGTAATCCCACATGATCTCTCAGTGTTACCTGAATGTATGCACAGGCGATGTTATATTACTGCACAGCCCATGTCACCTCAAGTAATCCCACATGATCTCTCAGTGTTACCTAAATGTATGCACAGGCGATGTTATATTACTGCACAGCCCATGTCACCTCTAGTAATCCCACATGATCTCTCAGTGTTACCTAAATGTAGGCACAGGCGATGTTATATTACTGCACAGCCCATGTCACCTCTAGTAATCCCACATGGTCTCAGTATTACCTAAATGTATGCACAGTCGATGTTATATTACTGCACAGCCCATGTCACCTCTAGTAACCTCACATGATCTCAGTGTTACCTAAATGTATGCACAGGCGATGTTATATTACTGCACAGCCCATGTCACCTCAAGTAATCCCACATGATCTCTCAGTGTTACCTAAATGTATGCACAGGCGATGTTATATTACTGCACAGCCCATGTCACCTCTAGTAATCCCACATGATCTCTCAGTGTTACCTAAATGTATGCACAGGTGATGTTATATTACTACACAGCCCATGTCACCTCTAGTAATACCACATGATCTCTCAGTGTTACCTAAATGTATGCACAGGCGATGCTATATTACTGCACAGTCCATGTCACCTCTAGTAATCCCACATGATCTCTCAGTGTTACCTAAACGTATGCACAGGCGGTGTTCTATTACTGCACAGCCCATGTCACCTCTAGTAATCCCACATGATCTCAGTGTTACCTAAATGTATGCACAGGCGATGTTATATTACTACACAGCCCATGTCACCTCTAGTAATACCACATGATCTCTCAGTGTTACCTGAATGTATGCACAGGCGATGTTATATTACTGCACAGCCCATGTCACCTCAAGTAATCCCACATGATCTCTCAGTGTTACCTAAATGTATGCACAGGTGATGTAATATTACTGCACAGCCCATGTCACCTCTAGTAATCCCACATGATCTCAGTGTTACCTAAATGTATGCACAGGCGATGTTATATTACTACACAGCCCATGTCACCTCTAGTAATACCACATGATCTCTCAGTGTTACCTAAATGTATGCACAGGCGATGTTATATTACTGCACAGCCCATGTCACCTCTAGTAATCCCACATGATCTCTCAGTGTTACCTAAACGTATGCACAGACGATGTTGTATTACTGCACAGCCCATGTCACCTCTAGTAATCCCACATGATCTCAGTGTTACCTAAATGTATGCACAGGCGATGTTATATTACTGCACAGCCCATGTCACCTCTAGTAATCCCACATGATCTCTCAGTGTTACCTAAATGTAGGCACAGGCGATGTTATATTACTGCACAGCCCATGTCACCTCTAGTAATCCCACATGATCTCTCAGTGTTACCTAAATGTATGCACAGGCGATGTTATATTACTGCACAGCCCATGTCACCTCTAGTAATCCCACATGTTCTCTCAGTGTTGCCTAAATGTATGCACAGGCGATGTTATATTACTGCACAGCCCATGTCACCTCTAGTTATCCCACATGATCTCAGTGTTACCTAAATGTATGCACAGGCGATGTTATATTACTGCACAGCCCATGTCACCTCTAGTAATCCCACATGATCTCTCAGTGTTACCTAAACGTATGCACAGACGATGTTATATTACTGCACAGCCCATGTCACCTCTAGTAATCCCACATGGTCTCAGTATTACCTAAATGTATGCACATGTGATGTTATATTACTGCACAGCCCATGTCACCTCTAGTAATCCCACATGGTCTCAGTATTACCTAAACGTATGCACAGACGATGTTATATTACTGCACAGCCCATGTCACCTCTAGTAATCCCACATGATCTCTCAGTGTTACCTAAACGTATGCACAGACGATGTTATATTACTGCACAGCCCAAGTCACCTCTAGTAATCCCACATGATCTCTCAGTGTTACCTAAATGTATGCACAGGGGATGTTATATTACTGCACAGCCCATGTCACCTCTAGTAATCCCACATGATCTCAGTGTTACCTAAATGTATGCACAGGCGATGTTATATTTCTGCACAGCCCATGTCACCTCTAGTAACCTCACATGATCTCAGTGTTACCTAAATGTATGCACAGGCGATGTTATATTACTGCACAGCCCATGTCACCTCTAGTAATCCCACATGATCTCTCAGTGTTACCTAAATGTATGCACAGGCGATGTTATATTACTGCACAGTCCATGTCACCTCTAGTAACCCCACATGATCTCAGTGTTACCTAAATGTATGCACAGGCGATGTTATATTACTGCACAGCCCATGTCACCTCTAGTAATCCCACATGATCTCAGTGTTACCTAAATGTATGCACAGGCGATGTTATATTACTGCACAGCCCATGTCACCTCAAGTAATCCCACATGATCTCTCAGTGTTACCTAAATGTATGCACAGGTGATGTAATATTACTGCACAGCCCATGTCACCTCTAGTAATCCCACATGATCTCAGTGTTACCTAAATGTATGCACAGGCGATGTTATATTACTACACAGCCCATGTCACCTCTAGTAATACCACATGATCTCTCAGTGTTACCTAAATGTATGCACAGGCGATGTTATATTACTGCATAGACCATGTCACCTCTAGTAATCCCACATGATCTCTCAGTGTTACCTAAACGTATGCACAGGCGATGTTATATTACTGCACAGCCCATGTCACCTCTAGTAACCTCACATGATCTCAGTGTTACCTAAATGTATGCACAGGCGATGTTATATTACTGCACAGCCCATGTCACCTCTAGTAATCCCACATGATCTCAGTGTTACCTAAATGTATGCACAGGCGATGTTATATTACTGCATAGACCATGTCACCTCTAGTAATCCCACATGATCTCTCAGTGTTACCTAAACGTATGCACAGGCGGTGTTCTATTACTGCACAGCCCATGTCACCTCTAGTAATCCCACATGATCTCAGTGTTACCTAAATGTATGCACAGGCGATGTTATATTACTGCACAGCCCATGTCACCTCTAGTAATCCCACATGATCTCTCAGTGTTACCTGAATGTATGCACAGGCGATGTTATATTACTGCACAGCCCATGTCACCTCAAGTAATCCCACATGATCTCTCAGTGTTACCTAAATGTATGCACAGGTGATGTAATATTACTGCACAGCCCATGTCACCTCTAGTAATCCCACATGATCTCAGTGTTACCTAAATGTATGCACAGGCGATGTTATATTACTACACAGCCCATGTCACCTCTAGTAATACCACATGATCTCTCAGTGTTACCTAAATGTATGCACAGGCGATGTTATATTACTGCACAGCCCGTGTCACCTCTAGTAATCCCACATGATCTCTCAGTGTTACCTAAATGTATGCACAGGCGATGTTATATTACTGCACAGTCCATGTCACCTCTAGTAATCCCACATGATCTCAGTGTTACCAAAATGTATGCACAGGCGATGTTATATTACTACACAGCCCATATCACCTGTAGTAATCCCACATGATCTCTCAGTGTTACCTAAATGTATGAACAGGCAATGTTATATTACTGCACAGCCCATGTCACCTCTAGTTATCCCACATGATCTCTCAGTGTTACCTAAATGTATGCACAGGCGGTGTTCTATTACTGCACAGCCCATGTCACCTCTAGTAATCCCACATGATCTCAGTGTTACCTAAATGTATGCACAGGCGATGTTATATTACTGCACAGCCCATGTCACCTCTAGTAATCCCACATGATCTCTCAGTGTTACCTGAATGTATGCACAGGCGATGTTATATTACTGCACAGCCCATGTCACCTCTAATAATCCCACATGGTCTCAGTGTTACCTAAATGTATGCACAGGCGATGTTATATTACTGCACAGCCCATGTCACCTCTAGTAATCCCACATGATCTCTCAGTGTTACCTAAACGTATGCACAGACGATGTTATATTACTGCACAGCCCATGTCACCTCTAGTAATCCCACATGATCTCAGTGTTACCTAAATGTATGCACAGGCGATGTTATATTACTGCACAGCCCATGTCACCTCTAATAATCCCACATGTTCTCTCAGTGTTACCTAAATGTATGCACAGGCGATGTTATATTACTGCACAGCCCGTGTCACCTCTAGTAATCCCACATGATCTCTCAGTGTTACCTAAATGTATGCACAGGAGATGTTATATTACTGCACAGCCCATGTCACCTCTAGTAATCCCACATGATCTCAGTGTTACCTAAATGTATGCACAGGCGATGTTATATTACTGCACAGCCCGTGTCACCTCTAGTAACCCCACATGTTCTCAGTGTTACCTAAATGTATGCAGAGGTGATGTTATATTACTGCACGGCCCATGTCACCTCTAGTAATCCCACATGATCTCAGTGTTACCTAAATGTATGCACAGGTGATGTTATGTTGCTGCACTGCCCATGTCACCTCTAGTAATCCCACATGATCTCTCAGTGTTACCTAAATGTATGCACAGGCGATGTAATATTACTGCACAGCCCATGTCACCTCTAGTAATCCCACATTATCTCAGTGTTACCTAAATGTATGCACAGGCGATGTTATATTACTGCACAGCCCATGTCACCTCTAGTAATCCCACATGATCTCTCAGTGTTACCTAAATGTATGCACAGGCGATGTTATATTACTGCACAGCCCATGTCACCTCTAGTAATCCCACATGATCTCTCAGTGTTACCTAAATGTATGCACAGGTGATGTTATATTACTGCACAGCCCATGTCATCTCTAGTAATACCACATGATCTCAGTGTTACCTAAATGTATGCACAGGCGATGTTATATTACTGCACAGCCCATGTCACCTCTAGTAATCCCACATGATCTCTCAATGTTACCTAAATGTATGCACAGGCGATGTTATATTACTGCACAGCCCATGTCACCTCTAGTAATCCCACATGATCTCTGTGTTACCTAAATGTATGCACAGGCGATGTTATATTACTGCACAGCCCATGTCATCTCTAGTAATCCCACATGATCTCAGTGTTACCTAAATGTATGCAGAGGTGATGTTATATTACTGCACGGCCCATGTCACCTCTTGTAATCCCACATGATCTCAGTGTTACCTAAATGTATGCACAGGTGATGTTATATTACTGCACAGCCCATGTGACCTCTAGTAATCCCACATGATCTCAGTGTTACCTAAATGTATGCACAGGCGATGTTATATTACTGCACAGCCCATGTCACCTCTAGTAATCCCACATGATCTCTCAGTGTTACCTAAATGTAGGCACAGGCGATGTTATATTACTGCACAGCCCATGTCACCTCTAGTAATCCCACATGGTCTCAGTATTACCTAAATGTATGCACAGGTGATGTTATATTACTGCACAGCCCAAGTCACCTCTAGTAATCCCGCATGATCTCTCAGTGTTACCTAAAATGTATGCACAGGTGATGTTATATTACTGCACAGCCCATGTCACCTCTAGTAATCCCACATGATCTCAGTGTTACCTAAATGTATGCACAGGCGATGTTATATTACTGCACAGCCCATGTCACCTCTAGTAACCTCACATGATCTCAGTGTTACCTAAATGTATGCACAGGCGATGTTATATTACTGCACAGCCCATGTCACCTCTAGTAATCCCACATGATCTCTCAGTGTTACCTAAATGTATGCACAGGCGATGTTATATTACTGCACAGTCCATGTCACCTCTAGTAACCCCACATGATCTCAGTGTTACCTAAATGTATGCACAGGCGATGTTATATTACTGCACAGCCCATGTCACCTCTAGTAATCCCACATGATCTCAGTGTTACCTAAATGTATGCACAGGCGATGTTATATTACTGCACAGCCCATGTCACCTCAAGTAATCCCACATGATCTCTCAGTGTTACCTAAATGTATGCACAGGTGATGTAATATTACTGCACAGCCCATGTCACCTCTAGTAATCCCACATGATCTCAGTGTTACCTAAATGTATGCACAGGCGATGTTATATTACTACACAGCCCATGTCACCTCTAGTAATACCACATGATCTCTCAGTGTTACCTAAATGTATGCACAGGCGATGTTATATTACTGCAGAGACCATGTCACCTCTAGTAATCCCACATGATCTCTCAGTGTTACCTAAACGTATGCACAGGCGTTGTTCTATTACTGCACAGCCCATGTCACCTCTAGTAATCCCACATGATCTCAGTGTTACCTAAATGTATGCACAGGCGATGTTATATTACTGCACAGCCCATGTCACCTCTAGTAATCCCACATGATCTCTCAGTGTTACCTGAATGTATGCACAGGCGATGTTATATTACTGCACAGCCCATGTCACCTCAAGTAATCCCACATGATCTCTCAGTGTTACCTAAATGTATGCACAGGCGATGTTATATTACTGCACAGCCCATGTCACCTCTAGTAATCCCACATGATCTCTCAGTGTTACCTAAATGTAGGCACAGGCGATGTTATATTACTGCACAGCCCATGTCACCTCTAGTAATCCCACATGGTCTCAGTATTACCTAAATGTATGCACAGGTGATGTTATATTACTGCACAGCCCAAGTCACCTCTAGTAATCCCGCATGATCTCTCAGTGTTACCTAAATGTATGCACAGGTGATGTTATATTACTGCACAGCCCATGTCACCTCTAGTAATCCCACATGATCTCAGTGTTACCTAAATGTATGCACAGGCGATGTTATATTACTGCACAGCCCATGTCACCTCTAGTAACCTCACATGATCTCAGTGTTACCTAAATGTATGCACAGGCGATGTTATATTACTGCACAGCCCATGTCACCTCTAGTAATCCCACATGATCTCTCAGTGTTACCTAAATGTATGCACAGGCGATGTTATATTACTGCACAGTCCATGTCACCTCTAGTAACCCCACATGATCTCAGTGTTACCTAAATGTATGCACAGGCGATGTTATATTACTGCACAGCCCATGTCACCTCTAGTAATCCCACATGATCTCAGTGTTACCTAAATGTATGCACAGGCGATGTTATATTACTGCACAGCCCATGTCACCTCAAGTAATCCCACATGATCTCTCAGTGTTACCTAAATGTATGCACAGGCGATGTTATATTACTGCACAGCCCATGTCACCTCTAGTAATCCCACATGATCTCTCAGTGTTACCTAAATGTATGCACAGGTGATGTTATATTACTACACAGCCCATGTCACCTCTAGTAATACCACATGATCTCTCAGTGTTACCTAAATGTATGCACAGGCGATGCTATATTACTGCACAGTCCATGTCACCTCTAGTAATCCGACATGATCTCTCAGTGTTACCTAAACGTATGCACAGGCGGTGTTCTATTACTGCACAGCCCATGTCACCTCTAGTAATCCCACATGATCTCAGTGTTACCTAAATGTATGCACAGGCGATGTTATATTACTGCACAGCCCATGTCACCTCTAGTAATCCCACATGATCTCTCAGTGTTACCTGAATGTATGCACAGGCGATGTTATATTACTACACAGCCCATGTCACCTCTAGTAATACCACATGATCTCTCAGTGTTACCTAAATGTATGCACAGGCGATGTTATATTACTGCACAGCCCATGTCACCTCTAGTAATCCCACATGATCTCTCAGTGTTACCTAAACGTATGCACAGACGATGTTATATTACTGCACAGCCCATGTCACCTCTAGTAATCCCACATGATCTCAGTGTTACCTAAATGTATGCACAGGCGATGTTATATTACTGCACAGCCCATGTCACCTCTAGTAATCCCACATGATCTCTCAGTGTTACCTAAATGTAGGCACAGGCGATGTTATATTACTGCACAGCCCATGTCACCTCTAGTAATCCCACATGATCTCTCAGTGTTACCTAAATGTATGCACAGGCGATGTTATATTACTGCACAGCCCATGTCACCTCTAGTAATCCCACATGTTCTCTCAGTGTTGCCTAAATGTATGCACAGGCGATGTTATATTACTGCACAGCCCATGTCACCTCTAGTTATCCCACATAATCTCAGTGTTACCTAAATGTATGCACAGGCGATGTTATATTACTGCACAGCCCATGTCACCTCTAGTAATCCCACATGATCTCTCAGTGTTACCTAAACGTATGCACAGACGATGTTATATTACTGCACAGCCCATGTCACCTCTAGTAATCCCACATGATCTCAGTGTTACCTAAATGTAGGCACAGGCGATGTTATATTACTGCACAGCCCATGTCACCTCTAGTAATCCCACATGGTCTCAGTATTACCTAAATGTATGCACATGTGATGTTATATTACTGCACAGCCCAAGTCACCTCTAGTAATCCCACATGATCTCTCAGTGTTACCTAAATGTATGCACAGGTGATGTTATATTACTGCACAGCCCATGTCACCTCTAGTAATCCCACATGATCTCAGTGTTACCTAAATGTATGCACAGGCGATGTTATATTACTGCACAGCCCATGTCACCTCTAGTAATCCCACATGATCTCTCAGTGTTACCTAAATGTATGCACAGGTGATGTTATATTTCTGCACAGCCCATGTCACCTCTAGTAACCTCACATGATCTCAGTGTTACCTAAATGTATGCACAGGCGATGTTATATTACTGCACAGCCCATGTCACCTCTAGTAATCCCACATGATCTCTCAGTGTTACCTAAATGTATGCACAGGCGATGTTATATTACTGCACAGTCCATGTCACCTCTAGTAACCCCACATGATCTCAGTGTTACCTAAATGTATGCACAGGCGATGTTATATTACTGCACAGCCCATGTCACCTCTAGTAATCCCACATGATCTCAGTGTTACCTAAATGTATGCACAGGCGATGTTATATTACTGCACAGCCCATGTCACCTCAAGTAATCCCACATGATCTCTCAGTGTTACCTAAATGTATGCACAGGTGATGTAATATTACTGCACAGCCCATGTCACCTCTAGTAATCCTACATGATCTCAGTGTTACCTAAATGTATGCACAGGCGATGTTATATTACTACACAGCCCATGTCACCTCTAGTAATACCACATGATCTCTCAGTGTTACCTAAATGTATGCACAGGCGATGTTATATTACTGCATAGACCATGTCACCTCTAGTAATCCCACATGATCTCTCAGTGTTACCTAAACGTATGCACAGGCGATGTTATATTACTGCACAGCCCATGTCACCTCTAGTAACCTCACATGATCTCAGTGTTACCTAAATGTATGCACAGGCGATGTTATATTACTGCACAGCCCATGTCACCTCTAGTAATCCCACATGATCTCAGTGTTACCTAAATGTATGCACAGGCGATGTTATATTACTGCACAGCCCATGTCACCTCAAGTAATCCCACATGATCTCTCAGTGTTACCTAAATGTATGCACAGGTGATGTAATATTACTGCACAGCCCATGTCACCTCTAGTAATCCCACATGATCTCAGTGTTACCTAAATGTATGCACAGGCGATGTTAAATTACTACACAGCCCATGTCACCTCTAGTAATACCACATGATCTCTCAGTGTTACCTAAATGTATGCACAGGCGATGTTATATTACTGCATAGACCATGTCACCTCTAGTAATCCCACATGATCTCTCAGTGTTACCTAAACGTATGCACAGGCGGTGTTCTATTACTGCACAGCCCATGTCACCTCTAGTAATCCCACATGATCTCAGTGTTACCTAAATGTATGCACAGGCGATGTTATATTACTGCACAGCCCATGTCACCTCTAGTAATCCCACATGATCTCTCAGTGTTACCTGAATGTATGCACAGGCGATGTTATATTACTGCACAGCCCATGTCACCTCAAGTAATCCCACATGATCTCTCAGTGTTACCTAAATGTATGCACAGGTGATGTAATATTACTGCACAGCCCATGTCACCTCTAGTAATCCCAAATGATCTCAGTGTTACCTAAATGTATGCAGAGGCGATGTTATATTACTACACAGCCCATGTCACCTCTAGTAATACCACATGATCTCTCAGTGTTACCTAAATGTATGCACAGGCGATGTTATATTACTGCACAGCCCGTGTCACCTCTAGTAATCCCACATGATCTCTCAGTGTTACCTAAATGTATGCACAGGCGATGTTATATTACTGCACAGTCCATGTCACCTCTAGTAATCCCACATGATCTCAGTGTTACCAAAATGTATGCACAGGCGATGTTATATTACTACACAGCCCATATCACCTGTAGTAATCCCACATGATCTCTCAGTGTTACCTAAATGTATGCACAGGCAATGTTATATTACTGCACAGCCCATGTCACCTCTAGTAATCCCACATGATCTCTCAGTGTTACCTAAATGTATGCACAGGCGATGTTATATTACTGCACAGCCCATGTCACCTCTAATAATCCCACATGGTCTCAGTGTTACCTAAATGTATGCACAGGTGATGTTATATTACTGCACAGCCCATGTCACCTCTAGTAATCCCACATGTTCTCTCAGTGTTACCTAAATGTATGCACAGGCGATGTTATATTACTGCACAGCCCATGTCACCTCTAGTTATCCCACATGATCTCAGTGTTACCTAAATGTATGCACAGGCAATGTTATATTACTGCACAGCCCATGTCACCTCTAGTAATCCCACATGATCTCTCAGTGTTACCTAAACGTATGCACAGACGATGTTATATTACTGCACAGCCCATGTCACCTCTAGTAATCCCACATGATCTCAGTGTTACCTAAATGTATGCACAGGCGATGTTATATTACTGCACAGCCCATGTCACTTCTAGTAATCCCACATGATCTCTCAGTGTTACCTAAATGTATGCACAGGCGATGTTATATTACTGCACAGCCCATGTCACCTCTAGTAATCCCACATGATCTCAGTGTTACCTAAATGTATGCACAGGCGATGTTATATTACTGCACAGCCCGTGTCACCTCTAGTAACCCCACATGTTCTCAGTGTTACCTAAATGTATGCAGAGGTGATGTTATGTTGCTGCACTGCCCATGTCACCTCTAGTAATCCCACATGATCTCAGTGTTACCTAAATGTATGCACAGGTGATGTTATGTTGCTGCACTGCCCATGTCACCTCTAGTAATCCCACATGATCTCTCAGTGTTACCTAAATGTATGCACAGGCGATGTAATATTACTGCACAGCCCATGTCACCTCTAGTAATCCCACATTATCTCAGTGTTACCTAAATGTATGCACAGGCGATGTTATATTACTGCACAGCCCATGTCACCTCTAGTAATCCCACATGATCTCTCAGTGTTACCTAAATGTATGCACAGGCGATGTTATATTACTGCACAGCCCATGTCACCTCTAGTAATCCCACATGATCTCTCAGTGTTACCTAAATGTATGCACAGGTGATGTTATATTACTGCACAGCCCATGTCATCTCTAGTAATACCACATGATCTCAGTGTTACCTAAATGTATGCACAGGCGATGCTATATTACTGCACAGTCCATGTCACCTCTAGTAATCCCACATGATCTCTCAGTGTTACCTAAATGTATGCCCAGGTGATGTAATATTACTGCACAGCCCATGTCACCTCTAGTAATCCCACATAATCTCACTGTTACCTAAATGTATGCACAGGCGATGTTATATTACTACACAGCCCATGTCACCTCTAGTAATACCACATGATCTCTCAGTGTTACCTAAATGTATGCACAGGCGATGTTATATTACTGCACAGCCCGTGTCACCTCTAGTAATCCCACATGATCTCTCAGTGTTACCTAAATGTATGCACAGGCGATGTTATATTACTGCACAGTCCATGTCACCTCTAGTAATCCCACATAATCTCACTGTTACCTAAATGTATGCACAGGCGATGTTATATTACTACACAGCCCATGTCACCTCTAGTAATACCACATGATCTCTCAGTGTTACCTAAATGTATGCACAGGCGATGTTATATTACTGCACAGCCCGTGTCACCTCTAGTAATCCCACATGATCTCTCAGTGTTACCTAAATGTATGCACAGGCGATGTTATATTACTGCACAGTCCATGTCACCTCTAGTAATCCCACATGATCTCAGTGTTACCAAAATGTATGCACAGGCGATGTTATATTACTACACAGCCCATATCACCTGTAGTAATCCCACATGCTCTCTCAGTGTTACCTAAATGTATGCACAGGTGATGTTATATTACTGCACAGCCCAAGTCACCTCTAGTAATCCCGCATGATCTCTCAGTGTTACCTAAAATGTATGCACAGGTGATGTTATATTACTGCACAGCCCATGTCACCTCTAGTAATCCCACATGATCTCAGTGTTACCTAAATGTATGCACAGGCGATGTTATATTACTGCACAGCCCATGTCACCTCTAGTAACCTCACATGATCTCAGTGTTACCTAAATGTATGCACAGGCGATACTATATTACTGCACAGTCCATGTCACCTCTAGTAATCCCACATGATCTCTCAGTGTTACCTAAACGTATGCACAGGCGGTGTTCTATTACTGCACAGCCCATGTCACCTCTAGTAATCCCACATGATCTCAGTGTTACCTAAATGTATGCACAGGCGATGTTATATTACTACACAGCCCATGTCACCTCTAGTAATACCACATGATCTCTCAGTGTTACCTGAATGTATGCACAGGCGATGTTATATTACTGCACAGCCCATGTCACCTCAAGTAATCCCACATGATCTCTCAGTGTTACCTAAATGTATGCACAGGTGATGTAATATTACTGCACAGCCCATGTCACCTCTAGTAATCCCACATGATCTCAGTGTTACCTAAATGTATGCACAGGCGATGTTATATTACTACACAGCCCATGTCACCTCTAGTAATACCACATGATCTCTCAGTGTTACCTAAATGTATGCACAGGCGATGTTATATTACTGCACAGCCCATGTCACCTCTAGTAATCCCACATGATCTCTCAGTGTTACCTAAACGTATGCACAGACGATGTTATATTACTGCACAGCCCATGTCACCTCTAGTAATCCCACATGATCTCTCAGTGTTACCTAAATGTATGCACAGGCGATGTTATATTACTGCACAGCCCATGTCATCTCTAGTAATCCCACATGATCTCAGTGTTACCTAAATGTATGCAGAGGTGATGTTATATTACTGCACGGCCCATGTCACCTCTTGTAATCCCACATGATCTCAGTGTTACCTAAATGTATGCACAGGTGATGTTATATTACTGCACAGCCCATGTGACCTCTAGTAATCCCACATGATCTCAGTGTTACCTAAATGTATGCACAGGCGATGTTATATTACTGCACAGCCCATGTCACCTCTAGTAATCCCACATGATCTCTCAGTGTTACCTAAATGTAGGCACAGGCGATGTTATATTACTGCACAGCCCATGTCACCTCTAGTAATCCCACATGGTCTCAGTATTACCTAAATGTATGCACAGGTGATGTTATATTACTGCACAGCCCAAGTCACCTCTAGTAATCCCGCATGATCTCTCAGTGTTACCTAAAATGTATGCACAGGTGATGTTATATTACTGCACAGCCCATGTCACCTCTAGTAATCCCACATGATCTCAGTGTTACCTAAATGTATGCACAGGCGATGTTATATTACTGCACAGCCCATGTCACCTCTAGTAATCCCACATGATCTCTCAGTGTTACCTAAATGTATGCACAGGTGATGTTATATTACTGCACAGCCCATGTCATCTCTAGTAACCTCACATGATCTCAGTGTTACCTAAATGTATGCACAGGCGATGCTATATTACTGCACAGTCCATGTCACCTCTAGTAATCCCACATGATCTCTCAGTGTTACCTAAATGTATGCACAGGCGATGTTATATTACTGCACAGCCCATGTCACCTCTAGTAATCCCACATGATCTCTCAGTGTTACCTAAATGTAGGCACAGGCGATGTTATATTACTGCACAGCCCATGTCACCTCTAGTAATCCCACATGATCTCAGTGTTACCTGAATGTATGCACAGGCGATGTTATATTACTGCACAGCCCATGTCACCTCAAGTAATCCCACATGATCTCTCAGTGTTACCTAAATGTATGCACAGGTGATGTAATATTACTGCACAGCCCATGTCACCTCTAGTAATCCCACATGATCTCAGTGTTACCTAAATGTATGCACAGGCGATGTTATATTACTACACAGCCCATGTCACCTCTAGTAATACCACATGATCTCTCAGTGTTACCTAAATGTATGCACAGGCGATGTTATATTACTGCACAGCCCATGTCACCTCTAGTAATCCCACATGATCTCTCAGTGTTACCTAAACGTATGCACAGACGATGTTATATTACTGCACAGCCCATGTCACCTCTAGTAATCCCACATGATCTCAGTGTTACCTAAATGTATGCACAGGCGATGTTATATTACTGCACAGCCCATGTCACCTCTAGTAATCCCACATGATCTCTCAGTGTTACCTAAATGTAGGCACAGGCGATGTTATATTACTGCACAGCCCATGTCACCTCTAGTAATCCCACATGATCTCTCAGTGTTACCTAAATGTATGCACAGGCGATGTTATATTACTGCACAGCCCATGTCACCTCTAGTAATCCCACATGTTCTCTCAGTGTTGCCTAAATGTATGCACAGGCGATGTTATATTACTGCACAGCCCATGTCACCTCTAGTTATCCCACATGATCTCAGTGTTACCTAAATGTATGCACAGGCGATGTTATATTACTGCACAGCCCATGTCACCTCTAGTAATCCCACATGATCTCTCAGTATTACCTAAACGTATGCACAGACGATGTTATATTACTGCACAGCCCATGTCACCTCTAGTAATCCCACATGATCTCAGTGTTACCTAAATGTATGCACAGGCGATGTTATATTACTGCACAGCCCATGTCACCTCTAGTAATCCCACATGATCTCTCAGTGTTACCTAAATGTAGGCACAGGCGATGTTATATTACTGCACAGCCCATGTCACCTCTAGTAATCCCACATGGTCTCAGTATTACCTAAATGTATGCACATGTGATATTATATTACTGCACAGCCCAAGTCACCTCTAGTAATCCCACATGATCTCTCAGTGTTACCTAAATGTATGCACAGGTGATGTTATATTACTGCACAGCCCATGTCACCTCTAGTAATCCCACATGATCTCAGTGTTACCTAAATGTATGCACAGGCGATGTTATATTACTGCACAGCCCATGTCACCTCTAGTAACCTCACATGATCTCAGTGTTACCTAAATGTATGCACAGGCGATGTTATATTACTGCACAGCCCATGTCACCTCTAGTAATCCCACATGATCTCTCAGTGTTACCTAAATGTATGCACAGGCGATGTTATATTACTGCACAGTCCATGTCACCTCTAGTAACCCCACATGATCCCAGTGTTACCTAAATGTATGCACAGGCGATGTTATATTACTGCACAGCCCATGTCACCTCTAGTAATCCCACATGATCTCAGTGTTACCTAAATGTATGCACAGGCGATGTTATATTACTGCACAGCCCATGTCACCTCAAGTAATCCCACATGATCTCTCAGTGTTACCTAAATGTATGCACAGGTGATGTAATATTACTGCACAGCCCATGTCACCTCTAGTAATCCCACATGATCTCTCAGTGTTACCTAAATGTATGCACAGGCGATGTTATATTACTGCACAGCCCATGTCACCTCTAGTAACCTCACATGATCTCAGTGTTACGTAAATGTATGCACAGGCGATGTTATATTACTGCACAGCCCATGTCACCTCTAGTAATCCCACATGATCTCTCAGTGTTACCTAAATGTATGCACAGGCGATGTTATATTACTGCACAGTCCATGTCACCTCTAGTAACCCCACATGATCTCAGTGTTACCTAAATGTATGCACAGGCGATGTTATATTACTGCACAGCCCATGTCACCTCTAGTAATCCCACATGATCTCAGTGTTACCTAAATGTATGCACAGGCGATGTTATATTACTGCACAGCCCATGTCACCTCAAGTAATCCCACATGATCTCTCAGTGTTACCTAAATGTATGCACAGGTGATGTAATATTACTGCACAGCCCATGTCACCTCTAGTAATCCCACATGATCTCTCAGTGTTACCTAAATGTAGGCACAGGCGATGTTATATTACTGCACAGCCCATGTCACCTCTAGTAATCCCACATGGTCTCAGTATTACCTAAATGTATGCACAGGTGATGTTATATTACTGCACAGCCCAAGTCACCTCTAGTAATCCCGCATGATCTCTCAGTGTTACCTAAAATGTATGCACAGGTGATGTTATATTACTGCACAGCCCATGTCACCTCTAGTAATCCCACATGATCTCTGTGTTACCTAAATGTATGCACAGGCGATGTTATATTACTGCACAGCCCATGTCACCTCTAGTAATCCCACATGATCTCTCAGTGTTACCTAAATGTATGCACAGGTGATGTTATATTACTGCACAGCCCATGTCATCTCTAGTAACCTCACATGATCTCAGTGTTACCTAAATGTATGCACAGGCGATGCTATATTACTGCACAGTCCATGTCACCTCTAGTAATCCCACATGATCTCTCAGTGTTACCTAAATGTATGCACAGGCGATGTTATATTACTGCACAGCCCATGTCACCTCTAGTAATCCCACATGATCTCTCAGTGTTACCTAAATGTATGCACAGGTGATGTTATATTACTGCACAGCCCATGTCATCTCTAGTAATACCACATGATCTCAGTGTTACCTAAATGTATGCACAGGCGATGCTATATTACTGCACAGTCCATGTCACCTCTAGTAATCCCACATGATCTCTCAGTGTTACCTAAATGTATGCACAGGTGATGTAATATTACTGCACAGCCCATGTCACCTCTAGTAATCCCACATAATCTCACTGTTACCTAAATGTATGCACAGGCGATGTTATATTACTACACAGCCCATGTCACCTCTAGTAATACCACATGATCTCTCAGTGTTACCTAAATGTATGCACAGGCGATGTTATATTACTGCACAGCCCGTGTCACCTCTAGTAATCCCACATGATCTCTCAGTGTTACCTAAATGTATGCACAGGCGATGTTATATTACTGCACAGTCCATGTCACCTCTAGTAATCCCACATGATCTCAGTGTTACCAAAATGTATGCACAGGCGATGTTATATTACTACACAGCCCATATCACCTGTAGTAATCCCACATGCTCTCTCAGTGTTACCTAAATGTAGGCACAGGCGATGTTATATTACTGCACAGCCCATGTCACCTCTAGTAATCCCACATGGTCTCAGTATTACCTAAATGTATGCACAGGTGATGTTATATTACTGCACAGCCCAAGTCACCTCTAGTAATCCCGCATGATCTCTCAGTGTTACCTAAAATGTATGCACAGGTGATGTTATATTACTGCACAGCCCATGTCACCTCTAGTAATCCCACATGATCTCAGTGTTACCTAAATGTATGCACAGGCGATGTTATATTACTGCACAGCCCATGTCACCTCTAGTAACCTCACATGATCTCAGTGTTACCTAAATGTATGCACAGGCGATACTATATTACTGCACAGTCCATGTCACCTCTAGTAATCCCACATGATCTCTCAGTGTTACCTAAACGTATGCACAGGCGGTGTTCTATTACTGCACAGCCCATGTCACCTCTAGTAATCCCACATGATCTCAGTGTTACCTAAATGTATGCACAGGCGATGTTATATTACTACACAGCCCATGTCACCTCTAGTAATACCACATGATCTCTCAGTGTTACCTGAATGTATGCACAGGCGATGTTATATTACTGCACAGCCCATGTCACCTCAAGTAATCCCACATGATCTCTCAGTGTTACCTAAATGTATGCACAGGTGATGTAATATTACTGCACAGCCCATGTCACCTCTAGTAATCCCACATGATCTCAGTGTTACCTAAATGTATGCACAGGCGATGTTATATTACTACACAGCCCATGTCACCTCTAGTAATACCACATGATCTCTCAGTGTTACCTAAATGTATGCACAGGCGATGTTATATTACTGCACAGCCCATGTCACCTCTAGTAATCCCACATGATCTCTCAGTGTTACCTAAACGTATGCACAGACGATGTTATATTACTGCACAGCCCATGTCACCTCTAGTAATCCCACATGATCTCTCAGTGTTACCTAAATGTATGCACAGGCGATGTTATATTACTGCACAGCCCATGTCATCTCTAGTAATCCCACATGATCTCAGTGTTACCTAAATGTATGCAGAGGTGATGTTATATTACTGCACGGCCCATGTCACCTCTTGTAATCCCACATGATCTCAGTGTTACCTAAATGTATGCACAGGTGATGTTATATTACTGCACAGCCCATGTGACCTCTAGTAATCCCACATGATCTCAGTGTTACCTAAATGTATGCACAGGCGATGTTATATTACTGCACAGCCCATGTCACCTCTAGTAATCCCACATGATCTCTCAGTGTTACCTAAATGTAGGCACAGGCGATGTTATATTACTGCACAGCCCATGTCACCTCTAGTAATCCCACATGGTCTCAGTATTACCTAAATGTATGCACAGGTGATGTTATATTACTGCACAGCCCAAGTCACCTCTAGTAATCCCGCATGATCTCTCAGTGTTACCTAAAATGTATGCACAGGTGATGTTATATTACTGCACAGCCCATGTCACCTCTAGTAATCCCACATGATCTCAGTGTTACCTAAATGTATGCACAGGCGATGTTATATTACTGCACAGCCCATGTCACCTCTAGTAACCTCACATGATCTCAGTGTTACCTAAATGTATGCACAGGCGATACTATATTACTGCACAGTCCATGTCACCTCTAGTAATCCCACATGATCTCTCAGTGTTACCTAAACGTATGCACAGGCGGTGTTCTATTACTGCACAGCCCATGTCACCTCTAGTAATCCCACATGATCTCAGTGTTACCTAAATGTATGCACAGGCGATGTTATATTACTACACAGCCCATGTCACCTCTAGTAATACCACATGATCTCTCAGTGTTACCTGAATGTATGCACAGGCGATGTTATATTACTGCACAGCCCATGTCACCTCAAGTAATCCCACATGATCTCTCAGTGTTACCTAAATGTATGCACAGGTGATGTAATATTACTGCACAGCCCATGTCACCTCTAGTAATCCCACATGATCTCAGTGTTACCTAAATGTATGCACAGGCGATGTTATATTACTACACAGCCCATGTCACCTCTAGTAATACCACATGATCTCTCAGTGTTACCTAAATGTATGCACAGGCGATGTTATATTACTGCACAGCCCATGTCACCTCTAGTAATCCCACATGATCTCTCAGTGTTACCTAAACGTATGCACAGACGATGTTATATTACTGCACAGCCCATGTCACCTCTAGTAATCCCACATGATCTCTCAGTGTTACCTAAATGTATGCACAGGCGATGTTATATTACTGCACAGCCCATGTCATCTCTAGTAATCCCACATGATCTCAGTGTTACCTAAATGTATGCAGAGGTGATGTTATATTACTGCACGGCCCATGTCACCTCTTGTAATCCCACATGATCTCAGTGTTACCTAAATGTATGCACAGGTGATGTTATATTACTGCACAGCCCATGTGACCTCTAGTAATCCCACATGATCTCAGTGTTACCTAAATGTATGCACAGGCGATGTTATATTACTGCACAGCCCATGTCACCTCTAGTAATCCCACATGATCTCTCAGTGTTACCTAAATGTAGGCACAGGCGATGTTATATTACTGCACAGCCCATGTCACCTCTAGTAATCCCACATGGTCTCAGTATTACCTAAATGTATGCACAGGTGATGTTATATTACTGCACAGCCCAAGTCACCTCTAGTAATCCCGCATGATCTCTCAGTGTTACCTAAAATGTATGCACAGGTGATGTTATATTACTGCACAGCCCATGTCACCTCTAGTAATCCCACATGATCTCAGTGTTACCTAAATGTATGCACAGGCGATGTTATATTACTGCACAGCCCATGTCACCTCTAGTAATCCCACATGATCTCTCAGTGTTACCTAAATGTATGCACAGGTGATGTTATATTACTGCACAGCCCATGTCATCTCTAGTAACCTCACATGATCTCAGTGTTACCTAAATGTATGCACAGGCGATGCTATATTACTGCACAGTCCATGTCACCTCTAGTAATCCCACATGATCTCTCAGTGTTACCTAAATGTATGCACAGGCGATGTTATATTACTGCACAGCCCATGTCACCTCTAGTAATCCCACATGATCTCTCAGTGTTACCTAAATGTAGGCACAGGCGATGTTATATTACTGCACAGCCCATGTCACCTCTAGTAATCCCACATGATCTCAGTGTTACCTGAATGTATGCACAGGCGATGTTATATTACTGCACAGCCCATGTCACCTCAAGTAATCCCACATGATCTCTCAGTGTTACCTAAATGTATGCACAGGTGATGTAATATTACTGCACAGCCCATGTCACCTCTAGTAATCCCACATGATCTCAGTGTTACCTAAATGTATGCACAGGCGATGTTATATTACTACACAGCTCATGTCACCTCTAGTAATACCACATGATCTCTCAGTGTTACCTAAATGTATGCACAGGCGATGTTATATTACTGCACAGCCCATGTCACCTCTAGTAATCCCACATGATCTCTCAGTGTTACCTAAACGTATGCACAGACGATGTTATATTACTGCACAGCCCATGTCACCTCTAGTAATCCCACATGATCTCAGTGTTACCTAAATGTATGCACAGGCGATGTTATATTACTGCACAGCCCATGTCACCTCTAGTAATCCCACATGATCTCTCAGTGTTACCTAAATGTAGGCACAGGCGATGTTATATTACTGCACAGCCCATGTCACCTCTAGTAATCCCACATGATCTCTCAGTGTTACCTAAATGTATGCACAGGCGATGTTATATTACTGCACAGCCCATGTCACCTCTAGTAATCCCACATGTTCTCTCAGTGTTGCCTAAATGTATGCACAGGCGATGTTATATTACTGCACAGCCCATGTCACCTCTAGTTATCCCACATGATCTCAGTGTTACCTAAATGTATGCACAGGCGATGTTATATTACTGCACAGCCCATGTCACCTCTAGTAATCCCACATGATCTCTCAGTATTACCTAAACGTATGCACAGACGATGTTATATTACTGCACAGCCCATGTCACCTCTAGTAATCCCACATGATCTCAGTGTTACCTAAATGTATGCACAGGCGATGTTATATTACTGCACAGCCCATGTCACCTCTAGTAATCCCACATGATCTCTCAGTGTTACCTAAATGTAGGCACAGGCGATGTTATATTACTGCACAGCCCATGTCACCTCTAGTAATCCCACATGGTCTCAGTATTACCTAAATGTATGCACATGTGATATTATATTACTGCACAGCCCAAGTCACCTCTAGTAATCCCACATGATCTCTCAGTGTTACCTAAATGTATGCACAGGTGATGTTATATTACTGCACAGCCCATGTCACCTCTAGTAATCCCACATGATCTCAGTGTTACCTAAATGTATGCACAGGCGATGTTATATTACTGCACAGCCCATGTCACCTCTAGTAACCTCACATGATCTCAGTGTTACCTAAATGTATGCACAGGCGATGTTATATTACTGCACAGCCCATGTCACCTCTAGTAATCCCACATGATCTCTCAGTGTTACCTAAATGTATGCACAGGCGATGTTATATTACTGCACAGTCCATGTCACCTCTAGTAACCCCACATGATCCCAGTGTTACCTAAATGTATGCACAGGCGATGTTATATTACTGCACAGCCCATGTCACCTCTAGTAATCCCACATGATCTCAGTGTTACCTAAATGTATGCACAGGCGATGTTATATTACTGCACAGCCCATGTCACCTCAAGTAATCCCACATGATCTCTCAGTGTTACCTAAATGTATGCACAGGTGATGTAATATTACTGCACAGCCCATGTCACCTCTAGTAATCCCACATGATCTCTCAGTGTTACCTAAACGTATGCACAGGCGATGTTATATTACTGCACAGCCCATGTCACCTCTAGTAACCTCACATGATCTCAGTGTTACCTAAATGTATGCACAGGCGATGTTATATTACTGCACAGCCCATGTCACCTCTAGTAATCCCACATGATCTCTCAGTGTTACCTAAATGTATGCACAGGCGATGTTATATTACTGCACAGTCCATGTCACCTCTAGTAACCCCACATGATCTCAGTGTTACCTAAATGTATGCACAGGCGATGTTATATTACTGCACAGCCCATGTCACCTCTAGTAATCCCACATGATCTCAGTGTTACCTAAATGTATGCACAGGCGATGTTATATTACTGCACAGCCCATGTCACCTCAAGTAATCCCACATGATCTCTCAGTGTTACCTAAATGTATGCACAGGTGATGTAATATTACTGCACAGCCCATGTCACCTCTAGTAATCCCACATGATCTCTCAGTGTTACCTAAATGTAGGCACAGGCGATGTTATATTACTGCACAGCCCATGTCACCTCTAGTAATCCCACATGGTCTCAGTATTACCTAAATGTATGCACAGGTGATGTTATATTACTGCACAGCCCAAGTCACCTCTAGTAATCCCGCATGATCTCTCAGTGTTACCTAAAATGTATGCACAGGTGATGTTATATTACTGCACAGCCCATGTCACCTCTAGTAATCCCACATGATCTCTGTGTTACCTAAATGTATGCACAGGCGATGTTATATTACTGCACAGCCCATGTCACCTCTAGTAATCCCACATGATCTCTCAGTGTTACCTAAATGTATGCACAGGTGATGTTATATTACTGCACAGCCCATGTCATCTCTAGTAACCTCACATGATCTCAGTGTTACCTAAATGTATGCACAGGCGATGCTATATTACTGCACAGTCCATGTCACCTCTAGTAATCCCACATGATCTCTCAGTGTTACCTAAATGTATGCACAGGCGATGTTATATTACTGCACAGCCCATGTCACCTCTAGTAATCCCACATGATCTCTCAGTGTTAACTAAATGTATGCACAGGTGATGTTATATTACTGCACAGCCCATGTCATCTCTAGTAATACCACATGATCTCAGTGTTACCTAAATGTATGCACAGGCGATGCTATATTACTGCACAGTCCATGTCACCTCTAGTAATCCCACATGATCTCTCAGTGTTACCTAAATGTATGCACAGGTGATGTAATATTACTGCACAGCCCATGTCACCTCTAGTAATCCCACATAATCTCACTGTTACCTAAATGTATGCACAGGCGATGTTATATTACTACACAGCCCATGTCACCTCTAGTAATACCACATGATCTCTCAGTGTTACCTAAATGTATGCACAGGCGATGTTATATTACTGCACAGCCCGTGTCACCTCTAGTAATCCCACATGATCTCTCAGTGTTACCTAAATGTATGCACAGGCGATGTTATATTACTGCACAGTCCATGTCACCTCTAGTAATCCCACATGATCTCAGTGTTACCAAAATGTATGCACAGGCGATGTTATATTACTACACAGCCCATATCACCTGTAGTAATCCCACATGCTCTCTCAGTGTTACCTAAATGTAGGCACAGGCGATGTTATATTACTGCACAGCCCATGTCACCTCTAGTAATCCCACATGGTCTCAGTATTACCTAAATGTATGCACAGGTGATGTTATATTACTGCACAGCCCAAGTCACCTCTAGTAATCCCGCATGATCTCTCAGTGTTACCTAAAATGTATGCACAGGTGATGTTATATTACTGCACAGCCCATGTCACCTCTAGTAATCCCACATGATCTCAGTGTTACCTAAATGTATGCACAGGCGATGTTATATTACTGCACAGCCCATGTCACCTCTAGTAACCTCACATGATCTCAGTGTTACCTAAATGTATGCACAGGCGATACTATATTACTGCACAGTCCATGTCACCTCTAGTAATCCCACATGATCTCTCAGTGTTACCTAAACGTATGCACAGGCGGTGTTCTATTACTGCACAGCCCATGTCACCTCTAGTAATCCCACATGATCTCAGTGTTACCTAAATGTATGCACAGGCGATGTTATATTACTACACAGCCCATGTCACCTCTAGTAATACCACATGATCTCTCAGTGTTACCTGAATGTATGCACAGGCGATGTTATATTACTGCACAGCCCATGTCACCTCAAGTAATCCCACATGATCTCTCAGTGTTACCTAAATGTATGCACAGGTGATGTAATATTACTGCACAGCCCATGTCACCTCTAGTAATCCCACATGATCTCAGTGTTACCTAAATGTATGCACAGGCGATGTTATATTACTACACAGCCCATGTCACCTCTAGTAATACCACATGATCTCTCAGTGTTACCTAAATGTATGCACAGGCGATGTTATATTACTGCACAGCCCATGTCACCTCTAGTAATCCCACATGATCTCTCAGTGTTACCTAAACGTATGCACAGACGATGTTATATTACTGCACAGCCCATGTCACCTCTAGTAATCCCACATGATCTCTCAGTGTTACCTAAATGTATGCACAGGCGATGTTATATTACTGCACAGCCCATGTCATCTCTAGTAATCCCACATGATCTCAGTGTTACCTAAATGTATGCAGAGGTGATGTTATATTACTGCACGGCCCATGTCACCTCTTGTAATCCCACATGATCTCAGTGTTACCTAAATGTATGCACAGGTGATGTTATATTACTGCACAGCCCATGTGACCTCTAGTAATCCCACATGATCTCAGTGTTACCTAAATGTATGCACAGGCGATGTTATATTACTGCACAGCCCATGTCACCTCTAGTAATCCCACATGATCTCTCAGTGTTACCTAAATGTAGGCACAGGCGATGTTATATTACTGCACAGCCCATGTCACCTCTAGTAATCCCACATGGTCTCAGTATTACCTAAATGTATGCACAGGTGATGTTATATTACTGCACAGCCCAAGTCACCTCTAGTAATCCCGCATGATCTCTCAGTGTTACCTAAAATGTATGCACAGGTGATGTTATATTACTGCACAGCCCATGTCACCTCTAGTAATCCCACATGATCTCAGTGTTACCTAAATGTATGCACAGGCGATGTTATATTACTGCACAGCCCATGTCACCTCTAGTAATCCCACATGATCTCTCAGTGTTACCTAAATGTATGCACAGGTGATGTTATATTACTGCACAGCCCATGTCATCTCTAGTAACCTCACATGATCTCAGTGTTACCTAAATGTATGCACAGGCGATGCTATATTACTGCACAGTCCATGTCACCTCTAGTAATCCCACATGATCTCTCAGTGTTACCTAAATGTATGCACAGGCGATGTTATATTACTGCACAGCCCATGTCACCTCTAGTAATCCCACATGATCTCTCAGTGTTACCTAAATGTAGGCACAGGCGATGTTATATTACTGCACAGCCCATGTCACCTCTAGTAATCCCACATGATCTCAGTGTTACCTGAATGTATGCACAGGCGATGTTATATTACTGCACAGCCCATGTCACCTCAAGTAATCCCACATGATCTCTCAGTGTTACCTAAATGTATGCACAGGTGATGTAATATTACTGCACAGCCCATGTCACCTCTAGTAATCCCACATGATCTCAGTGTTACCTAAATGTATGCACAGGCGATGTTATATTACTACACAGCCCATGTCACCTCTAGTAATACCACATGATCTCTCAGTGTTACCTAAATGTATGCACAGGCGATGTTATATTACTGCACAGCCCATGTCACCTCTAGTAATCCCACATGATCTCTCAGTGTTACCTAAACGTATGCACAGACGATGTTATATTACTGCACAGCCCATGTCACCTCTAGTAATCCCACATGATCTCAGTGTTACCTAAATGTATGCACAGGCGATGTTATATTACTGCACAGCCCATGTCACCTCTAGTAATCCCACATGATCTCTCAGTGTTACCTAAATGTAGGCACAGGCGATGTTATATTACTGCACAGCCCATGTCACCTCTAGTAATCCCACATGATCTCTCAGTGTTACCTAAATGTATGCACAGGCGATGTTATATTACTGCACAGCCCATGTCACCTCTAGTAATCCCACATGTTCTCTCAGTGTTGCCTAAATGTATGCACAGGCGATGTTATATTACTGCACAGCCCATGTCACCTCTAGTTATCCCACATGATCTCAGTGTTACCTAAATGTATGCACAGGCGATGTTATATTACTGCACAGCCCATGTCACCTCTAGTAATCCCACATGATCTCTCAGTGTTACCTAAACGTATGCACAGACGATGTTATATTACTGCACAGCCCATGTCACCTCTAGTAATCCCACATGATCTCAGTGTTACCTAAATGTATGCACAGGCGATGTTATATTACTGCACAGCCCATGTCACCTCTAGTAATCCCACATGATCTCTCAGTGTTACCTAAATGTAGGCACAGGCGATGTTATATTACTGCACAGCCCATGTCACCTCTAGTAATCCCACATGGTCTCAGTATTACCTAAATGTATGCACATGTGATGTTATATTACTGCACAGCCCAAGTCACCTCTAGTAATCCCACATGATCTCTCAGTGTTACCTAAATGTATGCACAGGTGATGTTATATTACTGCACAGCCCATGTCACCTCTAGTAATCCCACATGATCTCAGTGTTACCTAAATGTATGCACAGGCGATGTTATATTACTGCACAGCCCATGTCACCTCTAGTAACCTCACATGATCTCAGTGTTACCTAAATGTATGCACAGGCGATGTTATATTACTGCACAGCCCATGTCACCTCTAGTAATCCCACATGATCTCTCAGTGTTACCTAAATGTATGCACAGGCGATGTTATATTACTGCACAGTCCATGTCACCTCTAGTAACCCCACATGATCTCAGTGTTACCTAAATGTATGCACAGGCGATGTTATATTACTGCACAGCCCATGTCACCTCTAGTAATCCCACATGATCTCAGTGTTACCTAAATGTATGCACAGGCGATGTTATATTACTGCACAGCCCATGTCACCTCAAGTAATCCCACATGATCTCTCAGTGTTACCTAAATGTATGCACAGGTGATGTAATATTACTGCACAGCCCATGTCACCTCTAGTAATCCCACATGATCTCTCAGTGTTACCTAAACGTATGCACAGGCGATGTTATATTACTGCACAGCCCATGTCACCTCTAGTAACCTCACATGATCTCAGTGTTACCTAAATGTATGCACAGGCGATGTTATATTACTGCACAGCCCATGTCACCTCTAGTAATCCCACATGATCTCTCAGTGTTACCTAAATGTATGCACAGGCGATGTTATATTACTGCACAGTCCATGTCACCTCTAGTAACCCCACATGATCTCAGTGTTACCTAAATGTATGCACAGGCGATGTTATATTACTGCACAGCCCATGTCACCTCTAGTAATCCCACATGATCTCAGTGTTACCTAAATGTATGCACAGGCGATGTTATATTACTGCACAGCCCATGTCACCTCAAGTAATCCCACATGATCTCTCAGTGTTACCTAAATGTATGCACAGGTGATGTAATATTACTGCACAGCCCATGTCACCTCTAGTAATCCCACATGATCTCTCAGTGTTACCTAAATGTAGGCACAGGCGATGTTATATTACTGCACAGCCCATGTCACCTCTAGTAATCCCACATGGTCTCAGTATTACCTAAATGTATGCACAGGTGATGTTATATTACTGCACAGCCCAAGTCACCTCTAGTAATCCCGCATGATCTCTCAGTGTTACCTAAAATGTATGCACAGGTGATGTTATATTACTGCACAGCCCATGTCACCTCTAGTAATCCCACATGATCTCAGTGTTACCTAAATGTATGCACAGGCGATGTTATATTACTGCACAGCCCATGTCACCTCTAGTAATCCCACATGATCTCTCAGTGTTACCTAAATGTATGCACAGGTGATGTTATATTACTGCACAGCCCATGTCATCTCTAGTAACCTCACATGATCTCAGTGTTACCTAAATGTATGCACAGGCGATGCTATATTACTGCACAGTCCATGTCACCTCTAGTAATCCCACATGATCTCTCAGTGTTACCTAAATGTATGCACAGGCGATGTTATATTACTGCACAGCCCATGTCACCTCTAGTAATCCCACATGATCTCTCAGTGTTACCTAAATGTAGGCACAGGCGATGTTATATTACTGCACAGCCCATGTCACCTCTAGTAATCCCACATGATCTCAGTGTTACCTGAATGTATGCACAGGCGATGTTATATTACTGCACAGCCCATGTCACCTCAAGTAATCCCACATGATCTCTCAGTGTTACCTAAATGTATGCACAGGTGATGTAATATTACTGCACAGCCCATGTCACCTCTAGTAATCCCACATGATCTCAGTGTTACCTAAATGTATGCACAGGCGATGTTATATTACTACACAGCCCATGTCACCTCTAGTAATACCACATGATCTCTCAGTGTTACCTAAATGTATGCACAGGCGATGTTATATTACTGCACAGCCCATGTCACCTCTAGTAATCCCACATGATCTCTCAGTGTTACCTAAACGTATGCACAGACGATGTTATATTACTGCACAGCCCATGTCACCTCTAGTAATCCCACATGATCTCAGTGTTACCTAAATGTATGCACAGGCGATGTTATATTACTGCACAGCCCATGTCACCTCTAGTAATCCCACATGATCTCTCAGTGTTACCTAAATGTAGGCACAGGCGATGTTATATTACTGCACAGCCCATGTCACCTCTAGTAATCCCACATGATCTCTCAGTGTTACCTAAATGTATGCACAGGCGATGTTATATTACTGCACAGCCCATGTCACCTCTAGTAATCCCACATGTTCTCTCAGTGTTGCCTAAATGTATGCACAGGCGATGTTATATTACTGCACAGCCCATGTCACCTCTAGTTATCCCACATGATCTCAGTGTTACCTAAATGTATGCACAGGCGATGTTATATTACTGCACAGCCCATGTCACCTCTAGTAATCCCACATGATCTCTCAGTGTTACCTAAACGTATGCACAGACGATGTTATATTACTGCACAGCCCATGTCACCTCTAGTAATCCCACATGATCTCAGTGTTACCTAAATGTATGCACAGGCGATGTTATATTACTGCACAGCCCATGTCACCTCTAGTAATCCCACATGATCTCAGTGTTACCTAAATGTATGCACAGGCGATGTTATATTACTGCACAGCCCATGTCACCTCAAGTAATCCCACATGATCTCTCAGTGTTACCTAAATGTATGCACAGGTGATGTAATATTACTGCACAGCCCATGTCACCTCTAGTAATCCCACATGATCTCTCAGTGTTACCTAAATGTAGGCACAGGCGATGTTATATTACTGCACAGCCCATGTCACCTCTAGTAATCCCACATGGTCTCAGTATTACCTAAATGTATGCACAGGTGATGTAATATTACTGCACAGCCCATGTCACCTCTAGTAATCCCACATGATCTCAGTGTTACCTAAATGTATGCACAGGCGATGTTATATTACTACACAGCCCATGTCACCTCTAGTAATACCACATGATCTCTCAGTGTTACCTAAATGTATGCACAGGCGATGTTATATTACTGCACAGCCCATGTCACCTCTAGTAATCCCACATGATCTCTCAGTGTTACCTAAACGTATGCACAGACGATGTTATATTACTGCACAGCCCATGTCACCTCTAGTAATCCCACATGATCTCAGTGTTACCTAAATGTATGCACAGGCGATGTTATATTACTGCACAGCCCATGTCACCTCTAGTAATCCCACATGATCTCTCAGTGTTACCTAAATGTAGGCACAGGCGATGTTATATTACTGCACAGCCCATGTCACCTCTAGTAATCCCACATGATCTCTCAGTGTTACCTAAATGTATGCACAGGCGATGTTATATTACTGCACAGCCCATGTCACCTCTAGTAATCCCACATGTTCTCTCAGTGTTGCCTAAATGTATGCACAGGCGATGTTATATTACTGCACAGCCCATGTCACCTCTAGTTATCCCACATGATCTCAGTGTTACCTAAATGTATGCACAGGCGATGTTATATTACTGCACAGCCCATGTCACCTCTAGTAATCCCACATGATCTCTCAGTGTTACCTAAACGTATGCACAGACGATGTTATATTACTGCACAGCCCATGTCACCTCTAGTAATCCCACATGATCTCAGTGTTACCTAAATGTATGCACAGGCGATGTTATATTACTGCACAGCCCATGTCACCTCTAGTAATCCCACATGATCTCTCAGTGTTACCTAAATGTAGGCACAGGCGATGTTATATTACTGCACAGCCCATGTCACCTCTAGTAATCCCACATGGTCTCAGTATTACCTAAATGTATGCACATGTGATGTTATATTACTGCACAGCCCAAGTCACCTCTAGTAATCCCACATGATCTCTCAGTGTTACCTAAATGTATGCACAGGTGATGTTATATTACTGCACAGCCCATGTCACCTCTAGTAATCCCACATGATCTCAGTGTTACCTAAATGTATGCACAGGCGATGTTATATTACTGCACAGCCCATGTCACCTCTAGTAACCTCACATGATCTCAGTGTTACCTAAATGTATGCACAGGCGATGTTATATTACTGCACAGCCCATGTCACCTCTAGTAATCCCACATGATCTCTCAGTGTTACCTAAATGTATGCACAGGCGATGTTATATTACTGCACAGTCCATGTCACCTCTAGTAACCCCACATGATCTCAGTGTTACCTAAATGTATGCACAGGCGATGTTATATTACTGCACAGCCCATGTCACCTCTAGTAATCCCACATGATCTCAGTGTTACCTAAATGTATGCACAGGCGATGTTATATTACTGCACAGCCCATGTCACCTCAAGTAATCCCACATGATCTCTCAGTGTTACCTAAATGTATGCACAGGTGATGTAATATTACTGCACAGCCCATGTCACCTCTAGTAATCCCACATGATCTCTCAGTGTTACCTAAACGTATGCACAGGCGATGTTATATTACTGCACAGCCCATGTCACCTCTAGTAACCTCACATGATCTCAGTGTTACCTAAATGTATGCACAGGCGATGTTATATTACTGCACAGCCCATGTCACCTCTAGTAATCCCACATAATCTCTCAGTGTTACCTAAATGTATGCACAGGCGATGTTATATTACTGCACAGTCCATGTCACCTCTAGTAACCCCACATGATCTCAGTGTTACCTAAATGTATGCACAGGCGATGTTATATTACTGCACAGCCCATGTCACCTCTAGTAATCCCACATGATCTCAGTGTTACCTAAATGTATGCACAGGCGATGTTATATTACTGCACAGCCCATGTCACCTCAAGTAATCCCACATGATCTCTCAGTGTTACCTAAATGTATGCACAGGTGATGTAATATTACTGCACAGCCCATGTCACCTCTAGTAATCCCACATGATCTCTCAGTGTTACCTAAATGTAGGCACAGGCGATGTTATATTACTGCACAGCCCATGTCACCTCTAGTAATCCCACATGGTCTCAGTATTACCTAAATGTATGCACAGGTGATGTTATATTACTGCACAGCCCAAGTCACCTCTAGTAATCCCGCATGATCTCTCAGTGTTACCTAAAATGTATGCACAGGTGATGTTATATTACTGCACAGCCCATGTCACCTCTAGTAATCCCACATGATCTCAGTGTTACCTAAATGTATGCACAGGCGATGTTATATTACTGCACAGCCCATGTCACCTCTAGTAATCCCACATGATCTCTCAGTGTTACCTAAATGTATGCACAGGTGATGTTATATTACTGCACAGCCCATGTCATCTCTAGTAACCTCACATGATCTCAGTGTTACCTAAATGTATGCACAGGCGATGCTATATTACTGCACAGTCCATGTCACCTCTAGTAATCCCACATGATCTCTCAGTGTTACCTAAATGTATGCACAGGCGATGTTATATTACTGCACAGCCCATGTCACCTCTAGTAATCCCACATGATCTCTCAGTGTTACCTAAATGTAGGCACAGGCGATGTTATATTACTGCACAGCCCATGTCACCTCTAGTAATCCCACATGATCTCAGTGTTACCTGAATGTATGCACAGGCGATGTTATATTACTGCACAGCCCATGTCACCTCAAGTAATCCCACATGATCTCTCAGTGTTACCTAAATGTATGCACAGGTGATGTAATATTACTGCACAGCCCATGTCACCTCTAGTAATCCCACATGATCTCAGTGTTACCTAAATGTATGCACAGGCGATGTTATATTACTACACAGCCCATGTCACCTCTAGTAATACCACATGATCTCTCAGTGTTACCTAAATGTATGCACAGGCGATGTTATATTACTGCACAGCCCATGTCACCTCTAGTAATCCCACATGATCTCTCAGTGTTACCTAAACGTATGCACAGACGATGTTATATTACTGCACAGCCCATGTCACCTCTAGTAATCCCACATGATCTCAGTGTTACCTAAATGTATGCACAGGCGATGTTATATTACTGCACAGCCCATGTCACCTCTAGTAATCCCACATGATCTCTCAGTGTTACCTAAATGTAGGCACAGGCGATGTTATATTACTGCACAGCCCATGTCACCTCTAGTAATCCCACATGATCTCTCAGTGTTACCTAAATGTATGCACAGGCGATGTTATATTACTGCACAGCCCATGTCACCTCTAGTAATCCCACATGTTCTCTCAGTGTTGCCTAAATGTATGCACAGGCGATGTTATATTACTGCACAGCCCATGTCACCTCTAGTTATCCCACATGATCTCAGTGTTACCTAAATGTATGCACAGGCGATGTTATATTACTGCACAGCCCATGTCACCTCTAGTAATCCCACATGATCTCTCAGTGTTACCTAAACGTATGCACAGACGATGTTATATTACTGCACAGCCCATGTCACCTCTAGTAATCCCACATGATCTCAGTGTTACCTAAATGTATGCACAGGCGATGTTATATTACTGCACAGCCCATGTCACCTCTAGTAATCCCACATGATCTCTCAGTGTTACCTAAATGTAGGCACAGGCGATGTTATATTACTGCACAGCCCATGTCACCTCTAGTAATCCCACATGGTCTCAGTATTACCTAAATGTATGCACATGTGATGTTATATTACTGCACAGCCCAAGTCACCTCTAGTAATCCCACATGATCTCTCAGTGTTACCTAAATGTATGCACAGGTGATGTTATATTACTGCACAGCCCATGTCACCTCTAGTAATCCCACATGATCTCAGTGTTACCTAAATGTATGCACAGGCGATGTTATATTACTGCACAGCCCATGTCACCTCTAGTAACCTCACATGATCTCAGTGTTACCTAAATGTATGCACAGGCGATGTTATATTACTGCACAGCCCATGTCACCTCTAGTAATCCCACATGATCTCTCAGTGTTACCTAAATGTATGCACAGGCGATGTTATATTACTGCACAGTCCATGTCACCTCTAGTAACCCCACATGATCTCAGTGTTACCTAAATGTATGCACAGGCGATGTTATATTACTGCACAGCCCA
Organism: Pseudophryne corroboree; assembly: GCF_028390025.1. NCBI lineage: Eukaryota > Metazoa > Chordata > Amphibia > Anura > Myobatrachidae > Pseudophryne > Pseudophryne corroboree. The sequence goes on from NW_026967494.1 coordinate 2,569,843, forward strand.
TGTCACCTCTAGTAATCCCACATGATCTCAGTGTTACCTAAATGTATGCACAGGCGATGTTATATTACTGCACAGCCCATGTCACCTCAAGTAATCCCACATGATCTCTGTGTTACCTAAACGTATGCATAGGCGATGTTATATTACTGCACAGCCCATGTCACCTCTAGTAACCTCACATGATCTCAGTGTTACCTAAATGTATGCACAGGCGATGTTATATTACTGCACAGCCCATGTCACCTCTAGTAATCCCACATGATCTCTCAGTGTTACCTAAATGTATGCACAGGCGATGTTATATTACTGCACAGTCCATGTCACCTCTAGTAACCCCACATGATCTCAGTGTTACCTAAATGTATGCACAGGCGATGTTATATTACTGCACAGCCCATGTCACCTCTAGTAATCCCACATGATCTCAGTGTTACCTAAATGTATGCACAGGCGATGTTATATTACTGCACAGCCCATGTCACCTCAAGTAATCCCACATGATCTCTCAGTGTTACCTAAATGTATGCACAGGTGATGTAATATTACTGCACAGCCCATGTCACCTCTAGTAATCCCACATGATCTCAGTGTTACCTAAATGTATGCACAGGCGATGTTAAATTACTACACAGCCCATGTCACCTCTAGTAATACCACATGATCTCTCAGTGTTACCTAAATGTATGCACAGGCGATGTTATATTACTGCATAGACCATGTCACCTCTAGTAATCCCACATGATCTCTCAGTGTTACCTAAACGTATGCACAGGCGGTGTTCTATTACTGCACAGCCCATGTCACCTCTAGTAATCCCACATGATCTCAGTGTTACCTAAATGTATGCACAGGCGATGTTATATTACTGCACAGCCCATGTCACCTCTAGTAATCCCACATGATCTCTCAGTGTTACCTGAATGTATGCACAGGCGATGTTATATTACTGCACAGCCCATGTCACCTCAAGTAATCCCACATGATCTCTCAGTGTTACCTAAATGTATGCACAGGTGATGTAATATTACTGCACAGCCCATGTCACCTCTAGTAATCCCACATGATCTCAGTGTTACCTAAATGTATGCACAGGCGATGTTATATTACTACACAGCCCATGTCACCTCTAGTAATACCACATGATCTCTCAGTGTTACCTAAATGTATGCACAGGCGATGTTATATTACTGCACAGCCCGTGTCACCTCTAGTAATCCCACATGATCTCTCAGTGTTACCTAAATGTATGCACAGGCGATGTTATATTACTGCACAGTCCATGTCACCTCTAGTAATCCCACATGATCTCAGTGTTACCAAAATGTATGCACAGGCGATGTTATATTACTACACAGCCCATATCACCTGTAGTAATCCCACATGATCTCTCAGTGTTACCTAAATGTATGCACAGGCAATGTTATATTACTGCACAGCCCATGTCACCTCTAGTAATCCCACATGATCTCTCAGTGTTACCTAAATGTATGCACAGGCGATGTTATATTACTGCACAGCCCATGTCACCTCTAATAATCCCACATGGTCTCAGTGTTACCTAAATGTATGCACAGGTGATGTTATATTACTGCACAGCCCATGTCACCTCTAGTAATCCCACATGTTCTCTCAGTGTTACCTAAATGTATGCACAGGCGATGTTATATTACTGCACAGCCCATGTCACCTCTAGTTATCCCACATGATCTCAGTGTTACCTAAATGTATGCACAGGCAATGTTATATTACTGCACAGCCCATGTCACCTCTAGTAATCCCACATGATCTCTCAGTGTTACCTAAACGTATGCACAGACGATGTTATATTACTGCACAGCCCATGTCACCTCTAGTAATCCCACATGATCTCAGTGTTACCTAAATGTATGCACAGGCGATGTTATATTACTGCACAGCCCATGTCACTTCTAGTAATCCCACATGATCTCTCAGTGTTACCTAAATGTATGCACAGGCGATGTTATATTACTGCACAGCCCATGTCACCTCTAGTAATCCCACATGATCTCAGTGTTACCTAAATGTATGCACAGGCGATGTTATATTACTGCACAGCCCGTGTCACCTCTAGTAACCCCACATGTTCTCAGTGTTACCTAAATGTATGCAGAGGTGATGTTATGTTGCTGCACTGCCCATGTCACCTCTAGTAATCCCACATGATCTCAGTGTTACCTAAATGTATGCACAGGTGATGTTATGTTGCTGCACTGCCCATGTCACCTCTAGTAATCCCACATGATCTCTCAGTGTTACCTAAATGTATGCACAGGCGATGTAATATTACTGCACAGCCCATGTCACCTCTAGTAATCCCACATTATCTCAGTGTTACCTAAATGTATGCACAGGCGATGTTATATTACTGCACAGCCCATGTCACCTCTAGTAATCCCACATGATCTCTCAGTGTTACCTAAATGTATGCACAGGTGATGTTATATTACTGCACAGCCCATGTCATCTCTAGTAATACCACATGATCTCAGTGTTACCTAAATGTATGCACAGGCGATGCTATATTACTGCACAGTCCATGTCACCTCTAGTAATCCCACATGATCTCTCAGTGTTACCTAAATGTATGCACAGGTGATGTAATATTACTGCACAGCCCATGTCACCTCTAGTAATCCCACATAATCTCAGTGTTACCTAAATGTATGCACAGGCGATGTTATATTACTACACAGCCCATGTCACCTCTAGTAATACCACATGATCTCTCAGTGTTACCTAAATGTATGCACAGGCGATGTTATATTACTGCACAGCCCCGTGTCACCTCTAGTAATCCCACATGATCTCTCAGTGTTACCTAAATGTATGCACAGGCGATGTTATATTACTGCACAGTCCATGTCACCTCTAGTAATCCCACATGATCTCAGTGTTACCACAATGTATGCACAGGCGATGTTATATTACTACACAGCCCATATCACCTGTAGTAATCCCACATGATCTCTCAGTGTTACCTAAATGTATGCACAGGCGATGTTATATTACTGCACAGCCCATGTCACCTCTAGTAATCCCACATGATCTCTCAGTGTTACCTAAATGTATGCACAGGTGATGTTATATTACTGCACAGCCCATGTCATCTCTAGTAATACCACATGATCTCAGTGTTACCTAAATGTATGCACAGGCGATGTTATATTACTGCACAGCCCATGTCACCTCTAGTAATCCCACATGATCTCTCAATGTTACCTAAATGTATGCACAGGCGATGTTATATTACTGCACAGCCCATGTCACCTCTAGTAATCCCACATGATCTCTCAGTGTTACCTAAATGTATGCACAGGCGATGTTATATTACTGCACAGCCCATGTCATCTCTAGTAATCCCACATGATCTCAGTGTTACCTAAATGTATGCAGAGGTGATGTTATATTACTGCACGGCCCATGTCACCTCTTGTAATCCCACATGATCTCAGTGTTACCTAAATGTATGCACAGGTGATGTTATATTACTGCACAGCCCATGTGACCTCTAGTAATCCCACATGATCTCAGTGTTACCTAAATGTATGCACAGGCGATGTTATATTACTGCACAGCCCATGTCACCTCTAGTAATCCCACATGATCTCTCAGTGTTACCTAAATGTAGGCACAGGCGATGTTATATTACTGCACAGCCCATGTCACCTCTAGTAATCCCACATGGTCTCAGTATTACCTAAATGTATGCACAGGTGATGTTATATTACTGCACAGCCCAAGTCACCTCTAGTAATCCCGCATGATCTCTCAGTGTTACCTAAAATGTATGCACAGGTGATGTTATATTACTGCACAGCCCATGTCACCTCTAGTAATCCCACATGATCTCAGTGTTACCTAAATGTATGCACAGGCGATGTTATATTACTGCACAGCCCATGTCACCTCTAGTAACCTCACATGATCTCAGTGTTACCTAAATGTATGCACAGGCGATGTTATATTACTGCACAGCCCATGTCACCTCTAGTAATCCCACATGATCTCTCAGTGTTACCTAAATGTATGCACAGGCGATGTTATATTACTGCACAGTCCATGTCACCTCTAGTAACCCCACATGATCTCAGTGTTACCTAAATGTATGCACAGGCGATGTTATATTACTGCACAGCCCATGTCACCTCTAGTAATCCCACATGATCTCAGTGTTACCTAAATGTATGCACAGGCGATGTTATATTACTGCACAGCCCATGTCACCTCAAGTAATCCCACATGATCTCTCAGTGTTACCTAAATGTATGCACAGGTGATGTAATATTACTGCACAGCCCATGTCACCTCTAGTAATCCCACATGATCTCAGTGTTACCTAAATGTATGCACAGGCGATGTTATATTACTACACAGCCCATGTCACCTCTAGTAATACCACATGATCTCTCAGTGTTACCTAAATGTATGCACAGGCGATGTTATATTACTGCATAGACCATGTCACCTCTAGTAATCCCACATGATCTCTCAGTGTTACCTAAACGTATGCACAGGCGGTGTTCTATTACTGCACAGCCCATGTCACCTCTAGTAATCCCACATGATCTCAGTGTTACCTAAATGTATGCACAGGCGATGTTATATTACTGCACAGCCCATGTCACCTCTAGTAATCCCACATGATCTCTCAGTGTTACCTGAATGTATGCACAGGCGATGTTATATTACTGCACAGCCCATGTCACCTCAAGTAATCCCACATGATCTCTCAGTGTTACCTAAATGTATGCACAGGCGATGTTATATTACTGCACAGCCCATGTCACCTCTAGTAATCCCACATGATCTCTCAGTGTTACCTAAATGTAGGCACAGGCGATGTTATATTACTGCACAGCCCATGTCACCTCTAGTAATCCCACATGGTCTCAGTATTACCTAAATGTATGCACAGGTGATGTTATATTACTGCACAGCCCAAGTCACCTCTAGTAATCCCGCATGATCTCTCAGTGTTACCTAAATGTATGCACAGGTGATGTTATATTACTGCACAGCCCATGTCACCTCTAGTAATCCCACATGATCTCAGTGTTACCTAAATGTATGCACAGGCGATGTTATATTACTGCACAGCCCATGTCACCTCTAGTAACCTCACATGATCTCAGTGTTACCTAAATGTATGCACAGGCGATGTTATATTACTGCACAGCCCATGTCACCTCTAGTAATCCCACATGATCTCTCAGTGTTACCTAAATGTATGCACAGGCGATGTTATATTACTGCACAGTCCATGTCACCTCTAGTAACCCCACATGATCTCAGTGTTACCTAAATGTATGCACAGGCGATGTTATATTACTGCACAGCCCATGTCACCTCTAGTAATCCCACATGATCTCAGTGTTACCTAAATGTATGCACAGGCGATGTTATATTACTGCACAGCCCATGTCACCTCAAGTAATCCCACATGATCTCTCAGTGTTACCTAAATGTATGCACAGGCGATGTTATATTACTGCACAGCCCATATCACCTCTAGTAATCCCACATGATCTCTCAGTGTTACCTAAATGTATGCACAGGTGATGTTATATTACTACACAGCCCATGTCACCTCTAGTAATACCACATGATCTCTCAGTGTTACCTAAATGTATGCACAGGCGATGCTATATTACTGCACAGTCCATGTCACCTCTAGTAATCCCACATGATCTCTCAGTGTTACCTAAACGTATGCACAGGCGGTGTTCTATTACTGCACAGCCCATGTCACCTCTAGTAATCCCACATGATCTCAGTGTTACCTAAATGTATGCACAGGCGATGTTATATTACTACACAGCCCATGTCACCTCTAGTAATACCACATGATCTCTCAGTGTTACCTGAATGTATGCACAGGCGATGTTATATTACTGCACAGCCCATGTCACCTCAAGTAATCCCACATGATCTCTCAGTGTTACCTAAATGTATGCACAGGTGATGTAATATTACTGCACAGCCCATGTCACCTCTAGTAATCCCACATGATCTCAGTGTTACCTAAATGTATGCACAGGCGATGTTATATTACTACACAGCCCATGTCACCTCTAGTAATACCACATGATCTCTCAGTGTTACCTAAATGTATGCACAGGCGATGTTATATTACTGCACAGCCCATGTCACCTCTAGTAATCCCACATGATCTCTCAGTGTTACCTAAACGTATGCACAGACGATGTTATATTACTGCACAGCCCATGTCACCTCTAGTAATCCCACATGATCTCAGTGTTACCTAAATGTATGCACAGGCGATGTTATATTACTGCACAGCCCATGTCACCTCTAGTAATCCCACATGATCTCTCATTGTTACCTAAATGTAGGCACAGGCGATGTTATATTACTGCACAGCCCATGTCACCTCTAGTAATCCCACATGATCTCTGTGTTACCTAAATGTATGCACAGGCGATGTTATATTACTGCACAGCCCATGTCACCTCTAGTAATCCCACATGTTCTCTCAGTGTTGCCTAAATGTATGCACAGGCGATGTTATATTACTGCACAGCCCATGTCACCTCTAGTTATCCCACATGATCTCAGTGTTACCTAAATGTATGCACAGGCGATGTTATATTACTGCACAGCCCATGTCACCTCTAGTAATCCCACATGATCTCTCAGTGTTACCTAAACGTATGCACAGACGATGTTATATTACTGAACAGCCCATGTCACCTCTAGTAATCCCACATGATCTCAGTGTTACCTAAATGTATGCACAGGCGATGTTATATTACTGCACAGCCCATGTCACCTCTAGTAATCCCACATGATCTCTCAGTGTTACCTAAATGTAGGCACAGGCGATGTTATATTACTGCACAGCCCATGTCACCTCTAGTAATCCCACATGGTCTCAGTATTACCTAAATGTATGCACATGTGATGTTATATTACTGCACAGCCCAAGTCACCTCTAGTAATCCCACATGATCTCTCAGTGTTACCTAAATGTATGCACAGGTGATGTTATATTACTGCACAGCCCATGTCACCTCTAGTAATCCCACATGATCTCAGTGTTACCTAAATGTATGCACAGGCGATGTTATATTACTGCACAGCCCATGTCACCTCTAGTAACCTCACATGATCTCAGTGTTACCTAAATGTATGCACAGGCGATGTTATATTACTGCACAGCCCATGTCACCTCTAGTAATCCCACATGATCTCTCAGTGTTACCTAAATGTATGCACAGGCGATGTTATATTACTGCACAGTCCATGTCACCTCTAGTAACCCCACATGATCTCAGTGTTACCTAAATGTATGCACAGGCGATGTTATATTACTGCACAGCCCATGTCACCTCTAGTAATCCCACATGATCTCAGTGTTACCTAAATGTATGCACAGGCGATGTTATATTACTGCACAGCCCATGTCACCTCAAGTAATCCCACATGATCTCTCAGTGTTACCTAAATGTATGCACAGGTGATGTAATATTACTGCACAGCCCATGTCACCTCTAGTAATCCCACATGATCTCAGTGTTACCTAAATGTATGCACAGGCGATGTTATATTACTACACAGCCCATGTCACCTCTAGTAATACCACATGATCTCTCAGTGTTACCTAAATGTATGCACAGGCGATGTTATATTACTGCATAGACCATGTCACCTCTAGTAATCCCACATGATCTCTCAGTGTTACCTAAACGTATGCACAGGCGATGTTATATTACTGCACAGCCCATGTCACCTCTAGTAACCTCACATGATCTCAGTGTTACCTAAATGTATGCACAGGCGATGTTATATTACTGCACAGCCCATGTCACCTCTAGTAATCCCACATGATCTCTCAGTGTTACCTAAATGTATGCACAGGCGATGTTATATTACTGCACAGCCCATGTCACCTCAAGTAATCCCACATGATCTCTCAGTGTTACCTAAATGTATGCACAGGCGATGTTATATTACTGCACAGCCCATGTCACCTCTAGTAATCCCACATGATCTCAGTGTTACCTAAATGTATGCACAGGCGATGTTAAATTACTACACAGCCCATGTCACCTCTAGTAATACCACATGATCTCTCAGTGTTACCTAAATGTATGCACAGGCGATGTTATATTACTGCATAGACCATGTCACCTCTAGTAATCCCACATGATCTCTCAGTGTTACCTAAACGTATGCACAGGCGGTGTTCTATTACTGCACAGCCCATGTCACCTCTAGTAATCCCACATGATCTCAGTGTTACCTAAATGTATGCACAGGCGATGTTATATTACTGCACAGCCCATGTCACCTCTAGTAATCCCACATGATCTCTCAGTGTTACCTGAATGTATGCACAGGCGATGTTATATTACTGCACAGCCCATGTCACCTCAAGTAATCCCACATGATCTCTCAGTGTTACCTAAATGTATGCACAGGTGATGTAATATTACTGCACAGCCCATGTCACCTCTAGTAATCCCACATGATCTCAGTGTTACCTAAATGTATGCACAGGCGATGTTATATTACTACACAGCCCATGTCACCTCTAGTAATCCCACATGATCTCTCAGTGTTACCTAAATGTATGCACAGGTGATGTTATATTACTGCACAGCCCATGTCATCTCTAGTAATACCACATGATCTCAGTGTTACCTAAATGTATGCACAGGCGATGTTATATTACTGCACAGCCCATGTCACCTCTAGTAATCCCACATGATCTCTCAGTGTTACCTAAACGTATGCACAGACGATGTTATATTACTGCACAGCCCATGTCACCTCTAGTAATCCCACATGATCTCAGTGTTACCTAAATGTATGCACAGGCGATGTTATATTACTGCACAGCCCATGTCACCTCTAGTAATCCCACATGATCTCTCATTGTTACCTAAATGTAGGCACAGGCGATGTTATATTACTGCACAGCCCATGTCACCTCTAGTAATCCCACATGATCTCTGTGTTACCTAAATGTATGCACAGGCGATGTTATATTACTGCACAGCCCATGTCACCTCTAGTAATCCCACATGTTCTCTCAGTGTTGCCTAAATGTATGCACAGGCGATGTTATATTACTGCACAGCCCATGTCACCTCTAGTTATCCCACATGATCTCAGTGTTACCTAAATGTATGCACAGGCGATGTTATATTACTGCACAGCCCATGTCACCTCTAGTAATCCCACATGATCTCTCAGTGTTACCTAAACGTATGCACAGACGATGTTATATTACTGAACAGCCCATGTCACCTCTAGTAATCCCACATGATCTCAGTGTTACCTAAATGTATGCACAGGCGATGTTATATTACTGCACAGCCCATGTCACCTCTAGTAATCCCACATGATCTCTCAGTGTTACCTAAATGTAGGCACAGGCGATGTTATATTACTGCACAGCCCATGTCACCTCTAGTAATCCCACATGGTCTCAGTATTACCTAAATGTATGCACATGTGATGTTATATTACTGCACAGCCCAAGTCACCTCTAGTAATCCCACATGATCTCTCAGTGTTACCTAAATGTATGCACAGGTGATGTTATATTACTGCACAGCCCATGTCACCTCTAGTAATCCCACATGATCTCAGTGTTACCTAAATGTATGCACAGGCGATGTTATATTACTGCACAGCCCATGTCACCTCTAGTAACCTCACATGATCTCAGTGTTACCTAAATGTATGCACAGGCGATGTTATATTACTGCACAGCCCATGTCACCTCTAGTAATCCCACATGATCTCTCAGTGTTACCTAAATGTATGCACAGGCGATGTTATATTACTGCACAGTCCATGTCACCTCTAGTAACCCCACATGATCTCAGTGTTACCTAAATGTATGCACAGGCGATGTTATATTACTGCACAGCCCATGTCACCTCTAGTAATCCCACATGATCTCAGTGTTACCTAAATGTATGCACAGGCGATGTTATATTACTGCACAGCCCATGTCACCTCAAGTAATCCCACATGATCTCTCAGTGTTACCTAAATGTATGCACAGGTGATGTAATATTACTGCACAGCCCATGTCACCTCTAGTAATCCCACATGATCTCAGTGTTACCTAAATGTATGCACAGGCGATGTTATATTACTACACAGCCCATGTCACCTCTAGTAATACCACATGATCTCTCAGTGTTACCTAAATGTATGCACAGGCGATGTTATATTACTGCATAGACCATGTCACCTCTAGTAATCCCACATGATCTCTCAGTGTTACCTAAACGTATGCACAGGCGATGTTATATTACTGCACAGCCCATGTCACCTCTAGTAACCTCACATGATCTCAGTGTTACCTAAATGTATGCACAGGCGATGTTATATTACTGCACAGCCCATGTCACCTCTAGTAATCCCACATGATCTCTCAGTGTTACCTAAATGTATGCACAGGCGATGTTATATTACTGCACAGCCCATGTCACCTCTAGTAATCCCACATGATCTCTCAGTGTTACCTAAATGTATGCACAGGCGATGTTATATTACTGCACAGCCCATGTCACCTCTAGTAACCCCACATGATCTCAGTGTTACCTAAATGTATGCACAGGCGATGTTATATTACTGCACAGCCCATGTCACCTCTAGTAATCCCACATGATCTCAGTGTTACCTAAATGTATGCACAGGCGATGTTATATTACTGCACAGCCCATGTCACCTCAAGTAATCCCACATGATCTCTCAGTGTTACCTAAATGTATGCACAGGTGATGTAATATTACTGCACAGCCCATGTCACCTCTAGTAATCCCACATGATCTCAGTGTTACCTAAATGTATGCACAGGCGATGTTATATTACTACACAGCCCATGTCACCTCTAGTAATACCACATGATCTCTCAGTGTTACCTAAATGTATGCACAGGCGATGTTATATTACTGCATAGACCATGTCACCTCTAGTAATCCCACATGATCTCTCAGTGTTACCTAAACGTATGCACAGGCGATGTTATATTACTGCACAGCCCATGTCACCTCTAGTAACCTCACATGATCTCAGTGTTACCTAAATGTATGCACAGGCGATGTTATATTACTGCACAGCCCATGTCACCTCTAGTAATCCCACATGATCTCTCAGTGTTACCTAAATGTATGCACAGGCGATGTTATATTACTGCACAGCCCATGTCACCTCAAGTAATCCCACATGATCTCTCAGTGTTACCTAAATGTATGCACAGGCGATGTTATATTACTGCACAGCCCATGTCACCTCTAGTAATCCCACATGATCTCAGTGTTACCTAAATGTATGCACAGGCGATGTTAAATTACTACACAGCCCATGTCACCTCTAGTAATACCACATGATCTCTCAGTGTTACCTAAATGTATGCACAGGCGATGTTATATTACTGCATAGACCATGTCACCTCTAGTAATCCCACATGATCTCTCAGTGTTACCTAAACGTATGCACAGGCGGTGTTCTATTACTGCACAGCCCATGTCACCTCTAGTAATCCCACATGATCTCAGTGTTACCTAAATGTATGCACAGGCGATGTTATATTACTGCACAGCCCATGTCACCTCTAGTAATCCCACATGATCTCTCAGTGTTACCTGAATGTATGCACAGGCGATGTTATATTACTGCACAGCCCATGTCACCTCAAGTAATCCCACATGATCTCTCAGTGTTACCTAAATGTATGCACAGGTGATGTAATATTACTGCACAGCCCATGTCACCTCTAGTAATCCCACATGATCTCAGTGTTACCTAAATGTATGCACAGGCGATGTTATATTACTACACAGCCCATGTCACCTCTAGTAATACCACATGATCTCTCAGTGTTACCTAAATGTATGCACAGGCGATGTTATATTACTGCACAGCCCGTGTCACCTCTAGTAATCCCACATGATCTCTCAGTGTTACCTAAATGTATGCACAGGCGATGTTATATTACTGCACAGTCCATGTCACCTCTAGTAATCCCACATGTTCTCTCAGTGTTACCTAAATGTATGCACAGGCGATGTTATATTACTGCACAGCCCATGTCACCTCTAGTAATCCCACATGATCTCAGTGTTACCAAAATGTATGCATAGGCGATGTTATATTACTACACAGCCCATATCACCTGTAGTAATCCCACATGATCTCTCAGTGTTACCTAAATGTATGCACAGGCAATGTTATATTACTGCACAGCCCATGTCACCTCTAGTAATCCCACATGATCTCTCAGTGTTACCTAAATGTATGCACAGGCGATGTTATATTACTGCACAGCCCATGTCACCTCTAATAATCCCACATGGTCTCAGTGTTACCTAAATGTATGCACAGGTGATGTTATATTACTGCACAGCCCATGTCACCTCTAGTAATCCCACATGTTCTCTCAGTGTTACCTAAATGTATGCACAGGCGATGTTATATTACTGCACAGCCCATGTCACCTCTAGTTATCCCACATGATCTCAGTGTTACCTAAATGTATGCACAGGCAATGTTATATTACTGCACAGCCCATGTCACCTCTAGTAATCCCACATGATCTCTCAGTGTTACCTAAACGTATGCACAGACGATGTTATATTACTGCACAGCCCATGTCACCTCTAGTAATCCCACATGATCTCAGTGTTACCTAAATGTATGCACAGGCGATGTTATATTACTGCACAGCCCATGTCACTTCTAGTAATCCCACATGATCTCTCAGTGTTACCTAAATGTATGCACAGGCGATGTTATATTACTGCACAGCCCATGTCACCTCTAGTAATCCCACATGATCTCTCAGTGTTACCTAAATGTATGCACAGGCGATGTTATATTACTGCACAGCCCATGTCACCTCAAGTAATCCCACATGATCTCTCAGTGTTACCTAAATGTATGCACAGGTGATGTAATATTACTGCACAGCCCATGTCACCTCTAGTAATCCCACATGATCTCAGTGTTACCTAAATGTATGCACAGGCGATGTTATATTACTACACAGCCCATGTCACCTCTAGTAATACCACATGATCTCTCAGTGTTACCTAAATGTATGCACAGGCGATGTTATATTACTGCACAGCCCGTGTCACCTCTAGTAATCCCACATGATCTCTCAGTGTTACCTAAATGTATGCACAGGCGATGTTATATTACTGCACAGTCCATGTCACCTCTAGTAATCCCACATGTTCTCTCAGTGTTACCTAAATGTATGCACAGGCGATGTTATATTACTGCACAGCCCATGTCACCTCTAGTAATCCCACATGATCTCAGTGTTACCAAAATGTATGCATAGGCGATGTTATATTACTACACAGCCCATATCACCTGTAGTAATCCCACATGATCTCTCAGTGTTACCTAAATGTATGCACAGGCAATGTTATATTACTGCACAGCCCATGTCACCTCTAGTAATCCCACATGATCTCTCAGTGTTACCTAAATGTATGCACAGGCGATGTTATATTACTGCACAGCCCATGTCACCTCTAATAATCCCACATGGTCTCAGTGTTACCTAAATGTATGCACAGGTGATGTTATATTACTGCACAGCCCATGTCACCTCTAGTAATCCCACATGTTCTCTCAGTGTTACCTAAATGTATGCACAGGCGATGTTATATTACTGCACAGCCCATGTCACCTCTAGTTATCCCACATGATCTCAGTGTTACCTAAATGTATGCACAGGCAATGTTATATTACTGCACAGCCCATGTCACCTCTAGTAATCCCACATGATCTCTCAGTGTTACCTAAACGTATGCACAGACGATGTTATATTACTGCACAGCCCATGTCACCTCTAGTAATCCCACATGATCTCAGTGTTACCTAAATGTATGCACAGGCGATGTTATATTACTGCACAGCCCATGTCACTTCTAGTAATCCCACATGATCTCTCAGTGTTACCTAAATGTATGCACAGGCGATGTTATATTACTGCACAGCCCATGTCACCTCTAGTAATCCCACATGATCTCTCAGTGTTACCTAAATGTATGCACAGGCGATGTTATATTACTGCACAGCCCATGTCACCTCAAGTAATCCCACATGATCTCTCAGTGTTACCTAAATGTATGCACAGGCGATGTTATATTACTGCACAGCCCATGTCACCTCTAGTAATCCCACATGATCTCAGTGTTACCTAAATGTATGCACAGGCGATGTTAAATTACTACACAGCCCATGTCACCTCTAGTAATACCACATGATCTCTCAGTGTTACCTAAATGTATGCACAGGCGATGTTATATTACTGCATAGACCATGTCACCTCTAGTAATCCCACATGATCTCTCAGTGTTACCTAAACGTATGCACAGGCGGTGTTCTATTACTGCACAGCCCATGTCACCTCTAGTAATCCCACATGATCTCAGTGTTACCTAAATGTATGCACAGGCGATGTTATATTACTGCACAGCCCATGTCACCTCTAGTAATCCCACATGATCTCTCAGTGTTACCTGAATGTATGCACAGGCGATGTTATATTACTGCACAGCCCATGTCACCTCAAGTAATCCCACATGATCTCTCAGTGTTACCTAAATGTATGCACAGGTGATGTAATATTACTGCACAGCCCATGTCACCTCTAGTAATCCCACATGATCTCAGTGTTACCTAAATGTATGCACAGGCGATGTTATATTACTGCACAGCCCATGTCACCTCTAGTAATCCCACATGATCTCTCAGTGTTACCTAAACGTATGCACAGACGATGTTATATTACTGCACAGCCCATGTCACCTCTAGTAATCCCACATGATCTCAGTGTTACCTAAATGTATGCACAGGCGATGTTATATTACTGCACAGCCCATGTCACCTCTAGTAATCCCACATGATCTCTCAGTGTTACCTGAATGTATGCACAGGCGATGTTATATTACTGCACAGCCCATGTCACCTCAAGTAATCCCACATGATCTCTCAGTGTTACCTAAATGTATGCACAGGTGATGTAATATTACTGCACAGCCCATGTCACCTCTAGTAATCCCACATGATCTCAGTGTTACCTAAATGTATGCACAGGCGATGTTATATTACTGCACAGCCCATGTCACCTCTAGTAATCCCACATGATCTCTCAGTGTTACCTAAACGTATGCACAGACGATGTTATATTACTGCACAGCCCATGTCACCTCTAGTAATCCCACATGATCTCAGTGTTACCTAAATGTATGCACAGGCGATGTTATATTACTGCACAGCCCATGTCACCTCTAGTAATCCCACATGATCTCTCATTGTTACCTAAATGTAGGCACAGGCGATGTTATATTACTGCACAGCCCATGTCACCTCTAGTAATCCCACATGATCTCTGTGTTACCTAAATGTATGCACAGGCGATGTTATATTACTGCACAGCCCATGTCACCTCTAGTTATCCCACATGATCTCAGTGTTACCTAAATGTATGCACAGGCGATGTTATATTACTGCACAGCCCATGTCACCTCTAGTAATCCCACATGATCTCTCAGTGTTACCTAAACGTATGCACAGACGATGTTATATTACTGAACAGCCCATGTCACCTCTAGTAATCCCACATGATCTCAGTGTTACCTAAATGTATGCACAGGCGATGTTATATTACTGCACAGCCCATGTCACCTCTAGTAATCCCACATGATCTCTCAGTGTTACCTAAATGTAGGCACAGGCGATGTTATATTACTGCACAGCCCATGTCACCTCTAGTAATCCCACATGGTCTCAGTATTACCTAAATGTATGCACATGTGATGTTATATTACTGCACAGCCCAAGTCACCTCTAGTAATCCCACATGATCTCTCAGTGTTACCTAAATGTATGCACAGGTGATGTTATATTACTGCACAGCCCATGTCACCTCTAGTAATCCCACATGATCTCAGTGTTACCTAAATGTATGCACAGGCGATGTTATATTACTGCACAGCCCATGTCACCTCTAGTAACCTCACATGATCTCAGTGTTACCTAAATGTATGCACAGGCGATGTTATATTACTGCACAGCCCATGTCACCTCTAGTAATCCCACATGATCTCTCAGTGTTACCTAAATGTATGCACAGGCGATGTTATATTACTGCACAGTCCATGTCACCTCTAGTAACCCCACATGATCTCAGTGTTACCTAAATGTATGCACAGGCGATGTTATATTACTGCACAGCCCATGTCACCTCTAGTAATCCCACATGATCTCAGTGTTACCTAAATGTATGCACAGGCGATGTTATATTACTGCACAGCCCATGTCACCTCAAGTAATCCCACATGATCTCTCAGTGTTACCTAAATGTATGCACAGGTGATGTAATATTACTGCACAGCCCATGTCACCTCTAGTAATCCCACATGATCTCAGTGTTACCTAAATGTATGCACAGGCGATGTTATATTACTACACAGCCCATGTCACCTCTAGTAATACCACATGATCTCTCAGTGTTACCTAAATGTATGCACAGGCGATGTTATATTACTGCATAGACCATGTCACCTCTAGTAATCCCACATGATCTCTCAGTGTTACCTAAACGTATGCACAGGCGATGTTATATTACTGCACAGCCCATGTCACCTCTAGTAACCTCACATGATCTCAGTGTTACCTAAATGTATGCACAGGCGATGTTATATTACTGCACAGCCCATGTCACCTCTAGTAATCCCACATGATCTCTCAGTGTTACCTAAATGTATGCACAGGCGATGTTATATTACTGCACAGCCCATGTCACCTCTAGTAATCCCACATGATCTCTCAGTGTTACCTAAATGTATGCACAGGCGATGTTATATTACTGCACAGCCCATGTCACCTCTAGTAACCCCACATGATCTCAGTGTTACCTAAATGTATGCACAGGCGATGTTATATTACTGCACAGCCCATGTCACCTCTAGTAATCCCACATGATCTCAGTGTTACCTAAATGTATGCACAGGCGATGTTATATTACTGCACAGCCCATGTCACCTCAAGTAATCCCACATGATCTCTCAGTGTTACCTAAATGTATGCACAGGTGATGTAATATTACTGCACAGCCCATGTCACCTCTAGTAATCCCACATGATCTCAGTGTTACCTAAATGTATGCACAGGCGATGTTATATTACTACACAGCCCATGTCACCTCTAGTAATACCACATGATCTCTCAGTGTTACCTAAATGTATGCACAGGCGATGTTATATTACTGCATAGACCATGTCACCTCTAGTAATCCCACATGATCTCTCAGTGTTACCTAAACGTATGCACAGGCGATGTTATATTACTGCACAGCCCATGTCACCTCTAGTAACCTCACATGATCTCAGTGTTACCTAAATGTATGCACAGGCGATGTTATATTACTGCACAGCCCATGTCACCTCTAGTAATCCCACATGATCTCTCAGTGTTACCTAAATGTATGCACAGGCGATGTTATATTACTGCACAGCCCATGTCACCTCAAGTAATCCCACATGATCTCTCAGTGTTACCTAAATGTATGCACAGGCGATGTTATATTACTGCACAGCCCATGTCACCTCTAGTAATCCCACATGATCTCAGTGTTACCTAAATGTATGCACAGGCGATGTTAAATTACTACACAGCCCATGTCACCTCTAGTAATACCACATGATCTCTCAGTGTTACCTAAATGTATGCACAGGCGATGTTATATTACTGCATAGACCATGTCACCTCTAGTAATCCCACATGATCTCTCAGTGTTACCTAAACGTATGCACAGGCGGTGTTCTATTACTGCACAGCCCATGTCACCTCTAGTAATCCCACATGATCTCAGTGTTACCTAAATGTATGCACAGGCGATGTTATATTACTGCACAGCCCATGTCACCTCTAGTAATCCCACATGATCTCTCAGTGTTACCTGAATGTATGCACAGGCGATGTTATATTACTGCACAGCCCATGTCACCTCAAGTAATCCCACATGATCTCTCAGTGTTACCTAAATGTATGCACAGGTGATGTAATATTACTGCACAGCCCATGTCACCTCTAGTAATCCCACATGATCTCAGTGTTACCTAAATGTATGCACAGGCGATGTTATATTACTACACAGCCCATGTCACCTCTAGTAATACCACATGATCTCTCAGTGTTACCTAAATGTATGCACAGGCGATGTTATATTACTGCACAGCCCGTGTCACCTCTAGTAATCCCACATGATCTCTCAGTGTTACCTAAATGTATGCACAGGCGATGTTATATTACTGCACAGTCCATGTCACCTCTAGTAATCCCACATGTTCTCTCAGTGTTACCTAAATGTATGCACAGGCGATGTTATATTACTGCACAGCCCATGTCACCTCTAGTAATCCCACATGATCTCAGTGTTACCAAAATGTATGCATAGGCGATGTTATATTACTACACAGCCCATATCACCTGTAGTAATCCCACATGATCTCTCAGTGTTACCTAAATGTATGCACAGGCAATGTTATATTACTGCACAGCCCATGTCACCTCTAGTAATCCCACATGATCTCTCAGTGTTACCTAAATGTATGCACAGGCGATGTTATATTACTGCACAGCCCATGTCACCTCTAATAATCCCACATGGTCTCAGTGTTACCTAAATGTATGCACAGGTGATGTTATATTACTGCACAGCCCATGTCACCTCTAGTAATCCCACATGTTCTCTCAGTGTTACCTAAATGTATGCACAGGCGATGTTATATTACTGCACAGCCCATGTCACCTCTAGTTATCCCACATGATCTCAGTGTTACCTAAATGTATGCACAGGCAATGTTATATTACTGCACAGCCCATGTCACCTCTAGTAATCCCACATGATCTCTCAGTGTTACCTAAACGTATGCACAGACGATGTTATATTACTGCACAGCCCATGTCACCTCTAGTAATCCCACATGATCTCAGTGTTACCTAAATGTATGCACAGGCGATGTTATATTACTGCACAGCCCATGTCACTTCTAGTAATCCCACATGATCTCTCAGTGTTACCTAAATGTATGCACAGGCGATGTTATATTACTGCACAGCCCATGTCACCTCTAGTAATCCCACATGATCTCAGTGTTACCTAAATGTATGCACAGGCGATGTTATATTACTGCACAGCCCGTGTCACCTCTAGTAACCCCACATGTTCTCAGTGTTACCTAAATGTATGCAGAGGTGATGTTATGTTGCTGCACTGCCCATGTCACCTCTAGTAATCCCACATGATCTCAGTGTTACCTAAATGTATGCACAGGTGATGTTATGTTGCTGCACTGCCCATGTCACCTCTAGTAATCCCACATGATCTCTCAGTGTTACCTAAATGTATGCACAGGCGATGTAATATTACTGCACAGCCCATGTCACCTCTAGTAATCCCACATTATCTCAGTGTTACCTAAATGTATGCACAGGCGATGTTATGTTACTGCACAGCCCATGTCACCTCTAGTAATCCCACATGATCTCTCAGTGTTACCTAAATGTATGCACAGGTGATGTTATATTACTGCACAGCCCATGTCATCTCTAGTAATACCACATGATCTCAGTGTTACCTAAATGTATGCACAGGCGATGCTATATTACTGCACAGTCCATGTCACCTCTAGTAATCCCACATGATCTCTCAGTGTTACCTAAATGTATGCACAGGTGATGTAATATTACTGCACAGCCCATGTCACCTCTAGTAATCCCACATAATCTCAGTGTTACCTAAATGTATGCACAGGCGATGTTATATTACTACACAGCCCATGTCACCTCTAGTAATACCACATGATCTCTCAGTGTTACCAAAATGTATGCACAGGCCATGTTATATTACTGCACAGCCCGTGTCACCTCTAGTAATCCCACATGATCTCTCAGTGTTACCTAAATGTATGCACAGGCGATGTTATATTACTGCACAGTCCATGTCACCTCTAGTAATCCCACATGATCTCAGTGTTACCAAAATGTATGCACAGGCGATGTTATATTACTACACAGCCCATATCACCTGTAGTAATCCCACATGATCTCTCAGTGTTACCTAAATGTATGCACAGGCAATGTTATATTACTGCACAGCCCATGTCACCTCTAGTAATCCCACATGATCTCTCAGTGTTACCTAAACGTATGCACAGACGATGTTATATTACTGCACAGCCCATGTCACCTCTAGTAATCCCACATGATCTCAGTGTTACCTAAATGTATGCACAGGCGATGTTATATTACTGCACAGCCCATGTCACCTCTAGTAATCCCACATGATCTCTCAGTGTTACCTAAATGTAGGCACAGGCGATGTTATATTACTGCACAGCCCATGTCACCTCTAGTAATCCCACATGGTCTCAGTATTACCTAAATGTATGCACAGGTGATGTTATATTACTGCACAGCCCAAGTCACCTCTAGTAATCCCGCATGATCTCTCAGTGTTACCTAAATGTATGCACAGGTGATGTTATATTACTGCACAGCCCATGTCACCTCTAGTAATCCCACATGTTCTCTCAGTGTTACCTAAATGTATGCACAGGCGATGTTATATTACTGCACAGCCCATGTCACCTCTAGTAATCCCACATGATCTCAGTGTTACCTAAATGTATGCACAGGCGATGTTATATTACTGCACAGCCCATGTCACCTCAAGTAATCCCACATGATCTCTCAGTGTTACCTAAATGTATGCACAGGTGATGTAATATTACTGCACAGCCCATGTCACCTCTAGTAATCCCACATGATCTCAGTGTTACCTAAATGTATGCACAGGCGATGTTATATTACTACACAGCCCATGTCACCTCTAGTAATACCACATGATCTCTCAGTGTTACCTAAATGTATGCACAGGCGATGTTATATTACTGCACAGCCCATGTCACCTCTAGTAATCCCACATGATCTCTCAGTGTTACCTAAACGTATGCACAGACGATGTTATATTACTGCACAGCCCATGTCACCTCTAGTAATCCCACATGATCTCAGTGTTACCTAAATGTATGCACAGGCGATGTTATATTACTGCACAGCCCATGTCACCTCTAGTAATCCCACATGATCTCTCAGTGTTACCTAAATGTAGGCACAGGCGATGTTATATTACTGCACAGCCCATGTCACCTCTAGTAATCCCACATGATCTCTCAGTGTTACCTAAATGTATGCACAGGCGATGTTATATTACTGCACAGCCCATGTCACCTCTAGTTATCCCACATGATCTCAGTGTTACCTAAATGTATGCACAGGCGATGTTATATTACTGCACAGCCCATGTCACCTCTAGTAATCCCACATGATCTCTCAGTGTTACCTAAATGTATGCACAGACGATGTTATATTACTGCACAGCCCATGTCACCTCTAGTAATCCCACATGATCTCAGTGTTACCTAAATGTATGCACAGGCGATGTTATATTACTGCACAGCCCATGTCACCTCTAGTAATCCCACATGATCTCTCAGTGTTACCTAAATGTAGGCACAGGCGATGTTATATTACTGCACAGCCCATGTCACCTCTAGTAATCCCACATGGTCTCAGTATTACCTAAATGTATGCACATGTGATGTTATATTACTGCACAGCCCAAGTCACCTCTAGTAATCCCACATGATCTCTCAGTGTTACCTAAATGTATGCACAGGTGATGTTATATTACTGCACAGCCCATGTCACCTCTAGTAATCCCACATGATCTCAGTGTTACCTAAATGTATGCACAGGCGATGTTATATTACTGCACAGCCCATGTCACCTCTAGTAACCTCACATGATCTCAGTGTTACCTAAATGTATGCACAGGCGATGTTATATTACTGCACAGCCCATGTCACCTCTAGTAATCCCACATGATCTCTCAGTGTTACCTAAATGTATGCACAGGCGATGTTATATTACTGCACAGTCCATGTCACCTCTAGTAACCCCACATGATCTCAGTGTTACCTAAATGTATGCACAGGCGATGTTATATTACTGCACAGCCCATGTCACCTCTAGTAATCCCACATGATCTCAGTGTTACCTAAATGTATGCACAGGCGATGTTATATTACTGCACAGCCCATGTCACCTCAAGTAATCCCACATGATCTCTCAGTGTTACCTAAATGTATGCACAGGTGATGTAATATTACTGCACAGCCCATGTCACCTCTAGTAATCCCACATGATCTCAGTGTTACCTAAATGTATGCACAGGCGATGTTATATTACTACACAGCCCATGTCACCTCTAGTAATACCACATGATCTCTCAGTGTTACCTAAATGTATGCACAGGCGATGTTATATTACTGCATAGACCATGTCACCTCTAGTAATCCCACATGATCTCTGTGTTACCTAAACGTATGCACAGGCGGTGTTCTATTACTGCACAGCCCATGTCACCTCTAGTAATCCCACATGATCTCAGTGTTACCTAAATGTATGCACAGGCGATGTTATATTACTGCACAGCCCATGTCACCTCTAGTAATCCCACATGATCTCTCAGTGTTACCTGAGTGTATGCACAGGCGATGTTATATTACTGCATAGACCATGTCACCTCTAGTAATCCCACATGATCTCTCAGTGTTACCTAAACGTATGCACAGGCGATGTTATATTACTGCACAGCCCATGTCACCTCTAGTAACCTCACATGATCTCAGTGTTACCTAAATGTATGCACAGGCGATGTTATATTACTGCACAGCCCATGTCACCTCTAGTAATCCCACATGATCTCTCAGTGTTACCTAAATGTATGCACAGGCGATGTTATATTACTGCACAGTCCATGTCACCTCTAGTAACCCCACATGATCTCAGTGTTACCTAAATGTATGCACAGGCGATGTTATATTACTGCACAGCCCATGTCACCTCTAGTAATCCCACATGATCTCAGTGTTACCTAAATGTATGCACAGGCGATGTTATATTACTGCACAGCCCATGTCACCTCAAGTAATCCCACATGATCTCTCAGTGTTACCTAAATGTATGCACAGGTGATGTAATATTACTGCACAGCCCATGTCACCTCTAGTAATCCCACATGATCTCAGTGTTAACTAAATGTATGCACAGGCGATGTTAAATTACTACACAGCCCATGTCACCTCTAGTAATACCACATGATCTCTCAGTGTTACCTAAATGTATGCACAGGCGATGTTATATTACTGCATAGACCATGTCACCTCTAGTAATCCCACATGATCTCTGTGTTACCTAAACGTATGCACAGGCGGTGTTCTATTACTGCACAGCCCATGTCACCTCTAGTAATCCCACATGATCTCAGTGTTACCTAAATGTATGCACAGGCGATGTTATATTACTGCACAGCCCATGTCACCTCTAGTAATCCCACATGATCTCTCAGTGTTACCTGAGTGTATGCACAGGCGATGTTATATTACTGCACAGCCCATGTCACCTCAAGTAATCCCACATGATCTCTCAGTGTTACCTAAATGTATGCACAGGTGATGTAATATTACTGCACAGCCCATGTCACCTCTAGTAATCCCACATGATCTCAGTGTTACCTAAATGTATGCACAGGCGATGTTATATTACTACACAGCCCATGTCACCTCTAGTAATACCACATGATCTCTCAGTGTTACCTAAATGTATGCACAGGCGATGTTATTTTACTGCACAGCCCGTGTCACCTCTAGTAATCCCACATGATCTCTCAGTGTTACCTAAATGTATGCACAGGCGATGTTATATTACTGCACAGTCCATGTCACCTCTAGTAATCCCACATGATCTCAGTGTTACCAAAATGTATGCACAGGCGATGTTATATTACTACACAGCCCATATCACCTGTAGTAATCCCACATGATCTCTCAGTGTTACCTAAATGTATGCACAGGCAATGTTATATTACTGCACAGCCCATGTCACCTCTAGTAATCCCACATGATCTCTCAGTGTTACCTAAATGTATGCACAGGCGATGTTATATTACTGCACAGCCCATGTCACCTCTAATAATCCCACATGGTCTCAGTGTTACCTAAATGTATGCACAGGTGATGTTATATTACTGCACAGCCCATGTCACCTCTAGTAATCCCACATGTTCTCTCAGTGTTACCTAAATGTATGCACAGGCGATGTTATATTACTGCACAGCCCATGTCACCTCTAGTTATCCCACATGATCTCAGTGTTACCTAAATGTATGCACAGGCAATGTTATATTACTGCACAGCCCATGTCACCTCTAGTAATCCCACATGATCTCTCAGTGTTACCTAAACGTATGCACAGACGATGTTATATTACTGCACAGCCCATGTCACCTCTAGTAATCCCACATGATCTCAGTGTTACCTAAATGTATGCACAGGCGATGTTATATTACTGCACAGCCCATGTCACTTCTAGTAATCCCACATGATCTCTGTGTTACCTAAATGTATGCACAGGTGATGTAATATTACTGCACAGCCCATGTCACCTCTAGTAATCCCACATGATCTCAGTGTTACCTAAATGTATGCACAGGCGATGTTATATTACTACACAGCCCATGTCACCTCTAGTAATACCACATGATCTCTCAGTGTTACCTAAATGTATGCACAGGCGATGTTATATTACTGCACAGCCCGTGTCACCTCTAGTAATCCCACATGATCTCTCAGTGTTACCTAAATGTATGCACAGGCGATGTTATATTACTGCACAGTCCATGTCACCTCTAGTAATCCCACATGATCTCAGTGTTACCAAAATGTATGCACAGGCGATGTTATATTACTACACAGCCCATATCACCTGTAGTAATCCCACATGATCTCTCAGTGTTACCTAAATGTATGCACAGGCAATGTTATATTACTGCACAGCCCATGTCACCTCTAGTAATCCCACATGATCTCTCAGTGTTACCTAAATGTATGCACAGGCGATGTTATATTACTGCACAGCCCATGTCACCTCTAGTAATCCCACATGTTCTCTCAGTGTTGCCTAAATGTATGCACAGGCGATGTTATATTACTGCACAGCCCATGTCACCTCTAGTTATCCCACATGATCTCAGTGTTACCTAAATGTATGCACAGGCGATGTTATATTACTGCACAGCCCATGTCACCTCTAGTAATCCCACATGATCTCTCAGTGTTACCTAAACGTATGCACAGACGATGTTATATTACTGCACAGCCCATGTCACCTCTAGTAATCCCACATGATCTCAGTGTTACCTAAATGTATGCACAGGCGATGTTATATTACTGCACAGCCCATGTCACCTCTAGTAATCCCACATGATCTCTCAGTGTTACCTAAATGTAGGCACAGGCGATGTTATATTACTGCACAGCCCATGTCACCTCTAGTAATCCCACATGGTCTCAGTATTACCTAAATGTATGCACATGTGATGTTATATTACTGCACAGCCCAAGTCACCTCTAGTAATCCCGCATGATCTCTCAGTGTTACCTAAATGTATGCACAGGTGATGTTATATTACTGCACAGCCCATGTCACCTCTAGTAATCCCACATGATCTCAGTGTTACCTAAATGTATGCACAGGCGATGTTATATTACTGCACAGCCCATGTCACCTCTAGTAACCTCACATGATCTCAGTGTTACCTAAATGTATGCACAGGCGATGTTATATTACTGCACAGCCCATGTCACCTCTAGTAATCCCACATGATCTCTCAGTGTTACCTAAATGTATGCACAGGTGATGTAATATTACTGCACAGCCCATGTCACCTCTAGTAATCCCACATGATCTCAGTGTTACCTAAATGTATGCACAGGCGATGTTATATTACTACACAGCCCATGTCACCTCTAGTAATACCACATGATCTCTCAGTGTTACCTAAATGTATGCACAGGCGATGTTATATTACTGCACAGCCCATGTCACCTCTAGTAATCCCACATGATCTCTCAGTGTTACCTAAATGTATGCACAGGTGATGTTATATTACTGCACAGCCCATGTCATCTCTAGTAATACCACATGATCTCAGTGTTACCTAAATGTATGCACAGGCGATGTTATATTACTGCACAGCCCATGTCACCTCTAGTAATCCCACATGATCTCTCAATGTTACCTAAATGTATGCACAGGCGATGTTATATTACTGCACAGCCCATGTCACCTCTAGTAATCCCACATGATCTCTCAGTGTTACCTAAATGTATGCACAGGCGATGTTATATTACTGCACAGCCCATGTCATCTCTAGTAATCCCACATGATCTCAGTGTTACCTAAATGTATGCAGAGGTGATGTTATATTACTGCACGGCCCATGTCACCTCTTGTAATCCCACATGATCTCAGTGTTACCTAAATGTATGCACAGGTGATGTTATATTACTGCACAGCCCATGTGACCTCTAGTAATCCCACATGATCTCTCAGTGTTACCTAAATGTATGCACAGGCGATGTTATATTACTGCACAGTCCATGTCACCTCTAGTAACCCCACATGATCTCAGTGTTACCTAAATGTATGCACAGGCGATGTTATATTACTGCACAGCCCATGTCACCTCTAGTAATCCCACATGATCTCAGTGTTACCTAAATGTATGCACAGGCGATGTTATATTACTGCACAGCCCATGTCACCTCAAGTAATCCCACATGATCTCTCAGTGTTACCTAAATGTATGCACAGGCGATGTTATATTACTGCACAGCCCATGTCACTTCTAGTAATCCCACATGATCTCTGTGTTACCTAAATGTATGCACAGGTGATGTAATATTACTGCACAGCCCATGTCACCTCTAGTAATCCCACATGATCTCAGTGTTACCTAAATGTATGCACAGGCGATGTTATATTACTACACAGCCCATGTCACCTCTAGTAATACCACATGATCTCTCAGTGTTACCTAAATGTATGCACAGGCGATGTTATATTACTGCACAGCCCGTGTCACCTCTAGTAATCCCACATGATCTCTCAGTGTTACCTAAATGTATGCACAGGCGATGTTATATTACTGCACAGTCCATGTCACCTCTAGTAATCCCACATGATCTCAGTGTTACCAAAATGTATGCACAGGCGATGTTATATTACTACACAGCCCATATCACCTGTAGTAATCCCACATGATCTCTCAGTGTTACCTAAATGTATGCACAGGCAATGTTATATTACTGCACAGCCCATGTCACCTCTAGTAATCCCACATGATCTCTCAGTGTTACCTAAATGTATGCACAGGCGATGTTATATTACTGCACAGCCCATGTCACCTCTAGTAATCCCACATGTTCTCTCAGTGTTGCCTAAATGTATGCACAGGCGATGTTATATTACTGCACAGCCCATGTCACCTCTAGTTATCCCACATGATCTCAGTGTTACCTAAATGTATGCACAGGCGATGTTATATTACTGCACAGCCCATGTCACCTCTAGTAATCCCACATGATCTCTCAGTGTTACCTAAACGTATGCACAGACGATGTTATATTACTGCACAGCCCATGTCACCTCTAGTAATCCCACATGATCTCAGTGTTACCTAAATGTATGCACAGGCGATGTTATATTACTGCACAGCCCATGTCACCTCTAGTAATCCCACATGATCTCTCAGTGTTACCTAAATGTAGGCACAGGCGATGTTATATTACTGCACAGCCCATGTCACCTCTAGTAATCCCACATGGTCTCAGTATTACCTAAATGTATGCACATGTGATGTTATATTACTGCACAGCCCAAGTCACCTCTAGTAATCCCGCATGATCTCTCAGTGTTACCTAAATGTATGCACAGGTGATGTTATATTACTGCACAGCCCATGTCACCTCTAGTAATCCCACATGATCTCAGTGTTACCTAAATGTATGCACAGGCGATGTTATATTACTGCACAGCCCATGTCACCTCTAGTAACCTCACATGATCTCAGTGTTACCTAAATGTATGCACAGGCGATGTTATATTACTGCACAGCCCATGTCACCTCTAGTAATCCCACATGATCTCTCAGTGTTACCTAAATGTATGCACAGGTGATGTAATATTACTGCACAGCCCATGTCACCTCTAGTAATCCCACATGATCTCAGTGTTACCTAAATGTATGCACAGGCGATGTTATATTACTACACAGCCCATGTCACCTCTAGTAATACCACATGATCTCTCAGTGTTACCTAAATGTATGCACAGGCGATGTTATATTACTGCACAGCCCATGTCACCTCTAGTAATCCCACATGATCTCTCAGTGTTACCTAAATGTATGCACAGGTGATGTTATATTACTGCACAGCCCATGTCATCTCTAGTAATACCACATGATCTCAGTGTTACCTAAATGTATGCACAGGCGATGTTATATTACTGCACAGCCCATGTCACCTCTAGTAATCCCACATGATCTCTCAATGTTACCTAAATGTATGCACAGGCGATGTTATATTACTGCACAGCCCATGTCACCTCTAGTAATCCCACATGATCTCTCAGTGTTACCTAAATGTATGCACAGGCGATGTTATATTACTGCACAGCCCATGTCATCTCTAGTAATCCCACATGATCTCAGTGTTACCTAAATGTATGCAGAGGTGATGTTATATTACTGCACGGCCCATGTCACCTCTTGTAATCCCACATGATCTCAGTGTTACCTAAATGTATGCACAGGTGATGTTATATTACTGCACAGCCCATGTGACCTCTAGTAATCCCACATGATCTCTCAGTGTTACCTAAATGTATGCACAGGCGATGTTATATTACTGCACAGTCCATGTCACCTCTAGTAACCCCACATGATCTCAGTGTTACCTAAATGTATGCACAGGCGATGTTATATTACTGCACAGCCCATGTCACCTCTAGTAATCCCACATGATCTCAGTGTTACCTAAATGTATGCACAGGCGATGTTATATTACTGCACAGCCCATGTCACCTCAAGTAATCCCACATGATCTCTCAGTGTTACCTAAATGTATGCACAGGTGATGTAATATTACTGCACAGCCCATGTCACCTCTAGTAATCCCACATGATCTCAGTGTTACCTAAATGTATGCACAGGCGATGTTATATTACTACACAGCCCATGTCACCTCTAGTAATACCACATGATCTCTCAGTGTTACCTAAATGTATGCACAGGCGATGTTATATTACTGCATAGACCATGTCACCTCTAGTAATCCCACATGATCTCTCAGTGTTACCTAAACGTATGCACAGGCGATGTTATATTACTGCACAGCCCATGTCACCTCTAGTAACCTCACATGATCTCAGTGTTACCTAAATGTATGCACAGGCGATGTTATATTACTGCACAGCCCATGTCACCTCTAGTAATCCCACATGATCTCTCAGTGTTACCTAAATGTATGCACAGGTGATGTAATATTACTGCACAGCCCATGTCACCTCTAGTAATCCCACATGATCTCAGTGTTACCTAAATGTATGCACAGGCGATGTTATATTACTACACAGCCCATGTCACCTCTAGTAATACCACATGATCTCTCAGTGTTACCTAAATGTATGCACAGGCGATGTTATATTACTGCATAGACCATGTCACCTCTAGTAATCCCACATGATCTCTCAGTGTTACCTAAACGTATGCACAGGCGGTGTTCTATTACTGCACAGCCCATGTCACCTCTAGTAATCCCACATGATCTCTCAGTGTTACCTGAATGTATGCACAGGCGATGTTATATTACTGCACAGCCCATGTTACCTCTAATAATCCCACATGGTCTCAGTGTTATCTAAATGTATGCACAGGTAATGTTATATTACTGCACAGTCCATGTCACCTCTAGTAATCCCACATGTTCTCTCAGTGTTACGTAAATGTATGCACAGGCGATGTTATATTACTGCACAGCCCATGTCACCTCTAGTAATCCCACATGATCTCAGTGATACCTAAATGTATGCACAGGCGATGTTATATTACTGCACAGCCCATATCACCTCTAATAATCCCACATGTTCTCTCAGTGTTACCTAAATGTATGCACAGGTGATGTTATATTACTGCACAGCCCGTGTCACCTCTAGTAATCCCACATGATCTCTCAGTGTTACCTAAATGTATGCACAGGAGATGTTATATTACTGCACAGCCCATGTCACCTCTAGTAATCCCACATGATCTCAGTGTTATCTAAATGTATGCACAGGCGATGTTATATTACTGCACAGCCCGTGTCACCTCTAGTAACCCCACATGTTCTCAGTGTTACCTAAATGTATGCAGAGGTGATGTTATATTACTGCACGGCCCATGTCACCTCTAGTAATCCCACATGATCTCTCAGTGTTACCTAAATGTATGCACAGGCGATGTAATATTACTGCACAGCCCATGTCACCTCTAGTAATCCCACATTATCTCAGTGTTACCTAAATGTATGCACAGGCGATGTTATATTACTGCACAGCCCATGTCACCTCTAGTAATCCCACATGATCTCTCAGTGTTACCTAAATGTATGCACAGGCGATGTTATATTACTGCACAGCCCATGTCACCTCTAGTAATCCCACATGATCTCTCAGTGTTACCTAAATGTATGCACAGGTGATGTTATATTACTGCACAGCCCATGTCATCTCTAGTAATACCACATGATCTCAGTGTTACCTAAATGTATGCACAGGCGATGTTATATTACTGCACAGCCCATGTCACCTCTAGTAATCCCACATGATCTCTCAATGTTACCTAAATGTATGCACAGGCGATGTTATATTACTGCACAGCCCATGTCACCTCTAGTAATCCCACATGATCTCTCAGTGTTACCTAAATGTATGCACAGGCGATGTTATATTACTGCACAGCCCATGTCATCTCTAGTAATCCCACATGATCTCAGTGTTACCTAAATGTATGCAGAGGTGATGTTATATTACTGCACGGCCCATGTCACCTCTTGTAATCCCACATGATCTCAGTGTTACCTAAATGTATGCACAGGTGATGTTATATTACTGCACAGCCCATGTGACCTCTAGTAATCCCATATGATCTCAGTGTTACCTAAATGTATGCACAGGCGATGTTATATTACTGCACAGCCCATGTCACCTCTAGTAATCCCACATGATCTCTCAGTGTTACCTAAATGTAGGCACAGGCAATGTTATATTACTGCACAGCCCATGTCACCTCTAGTAATCCCACATGGTCTCAGTATTACCTAAATGTATGCACAGGTGATGTTATATTACTGCACAGCCCAAGTCACCTCTAGTAATCCCGCATGATCTCTCAGTGTTACCTAAAATGTATGCACAGGTGATGTTATATTACTGCACAGCCCATGTCACCTCTAGTAATCCCACATGATCTCAGTGTTACCTAAATGTATGCACAGGCGATGTTATATTACTGCACAGCCCATGTCACCTCTAGTAACCTTACATGATCTCAGTGTTACCTAAATGTATGCACAGGCGATGTTATATTACTGCACAGCCCATGTCACCTCTAGTAATCCCACATGATCTCTCAGTGTTACCTAAATGTATGCACAGGCGATGTTATATTACTGCACAGTCCATGTCACCTCTAGTAACCCCACATGATCTCAGTGTTACTTAAATGTATGCACAGGCGATGTTATATTACTGCACAGCCCATGTCACCTCTAGTAATCCCACATGATCTCAGTGTTACCTAAATGTATGCACAGGCGATGTTATATTACTGCACAGCCCATGTCACCTCAAGTAATCCCACATGATCTCTCAGTGTTACCTAAATGTATGCACAGGTGATGTAATATTACTGCACAGCCCATGTCACCTCTAGTAATCCCACATGATCTCAGTGTTACCTAAATGTATGCACAGGCGATGTTATATTACTACACAGCCCATGTCACCTCTAGTAATACCACATGATCTCTCAGTGTTACCTAAATGTATGCACAGGCGATGTTATATTACTGCATAGACCATGTTACCTCTAGTAATCCCACATGATCTCTCAATGTTACCTAAACGTATGCACAGGCGGTGTTCTATTACTGCACAGCCCATGTCACCTCTAGTAATCCCACATGATCTCAGTGTTACCTAAATGTATGCACAGGCGATGTTATATTACTGCACAGCCCATGTCACCTCTAGTAATCCCACATGATCTCTCAGTGTTACCTGAATGTATGCACAGGCGATGTTATATTACTGCACAGCCCATGTCACCTCAAGTAATCCCACATGATCTCTCAGTGTTATCTAAATGTATGCACAGGCGATGTTATATTACTGCACAGCCCATGTCACCTCTAGTAATCCCACATGATCTCTCAGTGTTACCTAAATGTAGGCACAGGCGATGTTATATTACTGCACAGCCCATGTCACCTCTAGTAATCCCACATGGTCTCAGTATTACCTAAATGTATGCACAGGTGATGTTATATTACTGCACAGCCCAAGTCACCTCTAGTAATCCCGCATGATCTCTCAGTGTTACCTAAATGTATGCACAGGTGATGTTATATTACTGCACAGCCCATGTCACCTCTAGTAATCCCACATGATCTCAGTGTTACCTAAATGTATGCACAGGCGATGTTATATTACTGCACAGCCCATGTCACCTCTAGTAACCTCACATGATCTCAGTGTTACCTAAATGTATGCACAGGCGATGTTATATTACTGCACAGCCCATGTCACCTCTAGTAATCCCACATGATCTCTCAGTGTTACCTAAATGTATGCACAGGCGATGTTATATTACTGCACAGTCCATGTCACCTCTAGTAACCCCACATGATCTCAGTGTTACCTAAATGTATGCACAGGCGATGTTATATTACTGCACAGCCCATGTCACCTCTAGTAATCCCACATGATCTCAGTGTTACCTAAATGTATGCACAGGCGATGTTATATTACTGCACAGCCCATGTCACCTCAAGTAATCCCACATGATCTCTCAGTGTTACCTAAATGTATGCACAGGTGATGTAATATTACTGCACAGCCCATGTCACCTCTAGTAATCCCACATGATCTCAGTGTTACCTAAATGTATGCACAGGCGATGTTATATTACTACACAGCCCATGTCACCTCTAGTAATACCACATGATCTCTCAGTGTTACCTAAATGTATGCACAGGCGATGTTATATTACTGCATAGACCATGTCACCTCTAGTAATCCCACATGATCTCTCTGTGTTACCTAAACGTATGCACAGGCGGTGTTCTATTACTGCACAGCCCATGTCACCTCTAGTAATCCCACATGATCTCAGTGTTACCTAAATGTATGCACAGGCGATGTTATATTACTGCACAGCCCATGTCACCTCTAGTAATCCCACATGATCTCTCAGTGTTACCTGAATGTATGCACAGGCGATGTTATATTACTGCACAGCCCATGTCACCTCAAGTAATCCCACATGATCTCTCAGTGTTACCTAAATGTATGCACAGGCGATGTTCTATTACTGCACAGCCCGGGTCACCTCTAGTAATCCCACATGATCTCTCAGTGTTACCTAAATGTATGCACATGCGATGTTATATTACTGCACAGTCCATGTCACCTCTAGTAATCCCACATGATCTCAGTGTTACCAAAATGTATGCACAGGCGATGTTATATTACTACACAGCCCATATCACCTGTAGTAATCCCACATGATCTCTCAGTGTTACCTAAATGTATGAACAGGCAATGTTATATTACTGCACAGCCCATGTCACCTCTAGTTATCCCACATGATCTCTCAGTGTTACCTAAATGTATGCACAGGCGGTGTTCTATTACTGCACAGCCCATGTCACCTCTAGTAATCCCACATGATCTCAGTGTTACCTAAATGTATGCACAGGCGATGTTATATTACTGCACAGCCCATGTCACCTCTAGTAATCCCACATGATCTCTCAGTGTTACCTGAATGTATGCACAGGCGATGTTATATTACTGCACAGCCCATGTCACCTCTAATAATCCCACATGGTCTCAGTGTTACCTAAATGTATGCACAGGCGATGTTATATTACTGCACAGCCCATGTCACCTCTAGTAATCCCACATGATCTCTCAGTGTTACCTAAACGTATGCACAGACGATGTTATATTACTGCACAGCCCATGTCACCTCTAGTAATCCCACATGATCTCAGTGTTACCTAAATGTATGCACAGGCGATGTTATATTACTGCACAGCCCATGTCACCTCTAATAATCCCACATGTTCTCTCAGTGTTACCTAAATGTATGCACAGGCGATGTTATATTACTGCACAGCCCGTGTCACCTCTAGTAATCCCACATGATCTCTCAGTGTTACCTAAATGTATGCACAGGAGATGTTATATTACTGCACAGCCCATGTCACCTCTAGTAATCCCACATGATCTCAGTGTTACCTAAATGTATGCACAGGCGATGTTATATTACTGCACAGCCCGTGTCACCTCTAGTAACCCCACATGTTCTCAGTGTTACCTAAATGTATGCAGAGGTGATGTTATATTACTGCACGGCCCATGTCACCTCTAGTAATCCCACATGATCTCAGTGTTACCTAAATGTATGCACAGGTGATGTTATGTTGCTGCACTGCCCATGTCACCTCTAGTAATCCCACATGATCTCTCAGTGTTACCTAAATGTATGCACAGGCGATGTAATATTACTGCACAGCCCATGTCACCTCTAGTAATCCCACATTATCTCAGTGTTACCTAAATGTATGCACAGGTGATGTTATATTACTGCACAGCCCATGTGACCTCTAGTAATACCACATGATCTCAGTGTTACCTAAATGTATGCACAGGCGATGTTATATTACTGCACAGCCCATGTCACCTCTAGTAATCCCACATGATCTCTCAATGTTACCTAAATGTATGCACAGGCGATGTTATATTACTGCACAGCCCATGTCACCTCTAGTAATCCCACATGATCTCTCAGTGTTACCTAAATGTATGCACAGGCGATGTTATATTACTGCACAGCCCATGTCATCTCTAGTAATCCCACATGATCTCAGTGTTACCTAAATGTATGCAGAGGTGATGTTATATTACTGCACGGCCCATGTCACCTCTTGTAATCCCACATGATCTCAGTGTTACCTAAATGTATGCACAGGTGATGTTATATTACTGCACAGCCCATGTGACCTCTAGTAATCCCACATGATCTCAGTGTTACCTAAATGTATGCACAGGCGATGTTATATTACTGCACAGCCCATGTCACCTCTAGTAATCCCACATGATCTCTCAGTGTTACCTAAATGTAGGCACAGGCGATGTTATATTACTGCACAGCCCATGTCACCTCTAGTAATCCCACATGGTCTCAGTATTACCTAAATGTATGCACAGGTGATGTTATATTACTGCACAGCCCAAGTCACCTCTAGTAATCCCGCATGATCTCTCAGTGTTACCTAAAATGTATGCACAGGCGATGTTATATTACTGCACAGTCCATGTCACCTCTAGTAACCTTACATGATCTCAGTGTTACCTAAATGTATGCACAGGCGATGTTATATTACTGCACAGCCCATGTCACCTCTAGTAATCCCACATGATCTCAGTGTTACCTAAATGTATGCACAGGCGATGTTATATTACTGCACAGCCCATGTCACCTCAAGTAATCCCACATGATCTCTCAGTGTTACCTAAATGTATGCACAGGTGATGTAATATTACTGCACAGCCCATGTCACCTCTAGTAATCCCACATGATCTCAGTGTTACCTAAATGTATGCACAGGCGATGTTATATTACTACACAGCCCATGTCACCTCTAGTAATACCACATGATCTCTCAGTGTTACCTAAATGTATGCACAGGCGATGTTATATTACTGCATAGACCATGTCACCTCTAGTAATCCCACATGATCTCTCAGTGTTACCTAAACGTATGCACAGGCGTTGTTCTATTACTGCACAGCCCATGTCACCTCTAGTAATCCCACATGATCTCAGTGTTACCTAAATGTATGCACAGGCGATGTTATATTACTGCACAGCCCATGTCACCTCTAGTAATCCCACATGATCTCTCAGTGTTACCTGAATGTATGCACAGGCGATGTTATATTACTGCACAGCCCATGTCACCTCAAGTAATCCCACATGATCTCTCAGTGTTACCTAAATGTATGCACAGGCGATGTTATATTACTGCACAGCCCATGTCACCTCTAGTAATCCCACATGATCTCTCAGTGTTACCTAAATGTAGGCACAGGCGATGTTATATTACTGCACAGCCCATGTCACCTCTAGTAATCCCACATGGTCTCAGTATTACCTAAATGTATGCACAGTCGATGTTATATTACTGCACAGCCCATGTCACCTCTAGTAACCTCACATGATCTCAGTGTTACCTAAATGTATGCACAGGCGATGTTATATTACTGCACAGCCCATGTCACCTCAAGTAATCCCACATGATCTCTCAGTGTTACCTAAATGTATGCACAGGCGATGTTATATTACTGCACAGCCCATGTCACCTCTAGTAATCCCACATGATCTCTCAGTGTTACCTAAATGTATGCACAGGTGATGTTATATTACTACACAGCCCATGTCACCTCTAGTAATACCACATGATCTCTCAGTGTTACCTAAATGTATGCACAGGCGATGCTATATTACTGCACAGTCCATGTCACCTCTAGTAATCCCACATGATCTCTCAGTGTTACCTAAACGTATGCACAGGCGGTGTTCTATTACTGCACAGCCCATGTCACCTCTAGTAATCCCACATGATCTCAGTGTTACCTAAATGTATGCACAGGCGATGTTATATTACTACACAGCCCATGTCACCTCTAGTAATACCACATGATCTCTCAGTGTTACCTGAATGTATGCACAGGCGATGTTATATTACTGCACAGCCCATGTCACCTCAAGTAATCCCACATGATCTCTCAGTGTTACCTAAATGTATGCACAGGTGATGTAATATTACTGCACAGCCCATGTCACCTCTAGTAATCCCACATGATCTCAGTGTTACCTAAATGTATGCACAGGCGATGTTATATTACTACACAGCCCATGTCACCTCTAGTAATACCACATGATCTCTCAGTGTTACCTAAATGTATGCACAGGCGATGTTATATTACTGCACAGCCCATGTCACCTCTAGTAATCCCACATGATCTCTCAGTGTTACCTAAACGTATGCACAGACGATGTTGTATTACTGCACAGCCCATGTCACCTCTAGTAATCCCACATGATCTCAGTGTTACCTAAATGTATGCACAGGCGATGTTATATTACTGCACAGCCCATGTCACCTCTAGTAATCCCACATGATCTCTCAGTGTTACCTAAATGTAGGCACAGGCGATGTTATATTACTGCACAGCCCATGTCACCTCTAGTAATCCCACATGATCTCTCAGTGTTACCTAAATGTATGCACAGGCGATGTTATATTACTGCACAGCCCATGTCACCTCTAGTAATCCCACATGTTCTCTCAGTGTTGCCTAAATGTATGCACAGGCGATGTTATATTACTGCACAGCCCATGTCACCTCTAGTTATCCCACATGATCTCAGTGTTACCTAAATGTATGCACAGGCGATGTTATATTACTGCACAGCCCATGTCACCTCTAGTAATCCCACATGATCTCTCAGTGTTACCTAAACGTATGCACAGACGATGTTATATTACTGCACAGCCCATGTCACCTCTAGTAATCCCACATGATCTCAGTGTTACCTAAATGTAGGCACAGGCGATGTTATATTACTGCACAGCCCATGTCACCTCTAGTAATCCCACATGGTCTCAGTATTACCTAAATGTATGCACATGTGATGTTATATTACTGCACAGCCCAAGTCACCTCTAGTAATCCCACATGATCTCTCAGTGTTACCTAAATGTATGCACAGGGGATGTTATATTACTGCACAGCCCATGTCACCTCTAGTAATCCCACATGATCTCAGTGTTACCTAAATGTATGCACAGGCGATGTTATATTTCTGCACAGCCCATGTCACCTCTAGTAACCTCACATGATCTCAGTGTTACCTAAATGTATGCACAGGCGATGTTATATTACTGCACAGCCCATGTCACCTCTAGTAATCCCACATGATCTCTCAGTGTTACCTAAATGTATGCACAGGCGATGTTATATTACTGCACAGTCCATGTCACCTCTAGTAACCCCACATGATCTCAGTGTTACCTAAATGTATGCACAGGCGATGTTATATTACTGCACAGCCCATGTCACCTCTAGTAATCCCACATGATCTCAGTGTTACCTAAATGTATGCACAGGCGATGTTATATTACTGCACAGCCCATGTCACCTCAAGTAATCCCACATGATCTCTCAGTGTTACCTAAATGTATGCACAGGTGATGTAATATTACTGCACAGCCCATGTCACCTCTAGTAATCCCACATGATCTCAGTGTTACCTAAATGTATGCACAGGCGATGTTATATTACTACACAGCCCATGTCACCTCTAGTAATACCACATGATCTCTCAGTGTTACCTAAATGTATGCACAGGCGATGTTATATTACTGCATAGACCATGTCACCTCTAGTAATCCCACATGATCTCTCAGTGTTACCTAAACGTATGCACAGGCGATGTTATATTACTGCACAGCCCATGTCACCTCTAGTAACCTCACATGATCTCAGTGTTACCTAAATGTATGCACAGGCGATGTTATATTACTGCACAGCCCATGTCACCTCTAGTAATCCCACATGATCTCAGTGTTACCTAAATGTATGCACAGGCGATGTTATATTACTGCACAGCCCATGTCACCTCAAGTAATCCCACATGATCTCTCAGTGTTACCTAAATGTATGCACAGGTGATGTAATATTACTGCACAGCCCATGTCACCTCTAGTAATCCCACATGATCTCAGTGTTACCTAAATGTATGCACAGGCGATGTTAAATTACTACACAGCCCATGTCACCTCTAGTAATACCACATGATCTCTCAGTGTTACCTAAATGTATGCACAGGCGATGTTATATTACTGCATAGACCATGTCACCTCTAGTAATCCCACATGATCTCTCAGTGTTACCTAAACGTATGCACAGGCGGTGTTCTATTACTGCACAGCCCATGTCACCTCTAGTAATCCCACATGATCTCAGTGTTACCTAAATGTATGCACAGGCGATGTTATATTACTGCACAGCCCATGTCACCTCTAGTAATCCCACATGATCTCTCAGTGTTACCTGAATGTATGCACAGGCGATGTTATATTACTGCACAGCCCATGTCACCTCAAGTAATCCCACATGATCTCTCAGTGTTACCTAAATGTATGCACAGGTGATGTAATATTACTGCACAGCCCATGTCACCTCTAGTAATCCCACATGATCTCAGTGTTACCTAAATGTATGCACAGGCGATGTTATATTACTACACAGCCCATGTCACCTCTAGTAATACCACATGATCTCTCAGTGTTACCTAAATGTATGCACAGGCGATGTTATATTACTGCACAGCCCGTGTCACCTCTAGTAATCCCACATGATCTCTCAGTGTTACCTAAATGTATGCACAGGCGATGTTATATTACTGCACAGTCCATGTCACCTCTAGTAATCCCACATGATCTCAGTGTTACCAAAATGTATGCACAGGCGATGTTATATTACTACACAGCCCATATCACCTGTAGTAATCCCACATGATCTCTCAGTGTTACCTAAATGTATGAACAGGCAATGTTATATTACTGCACAGCCCATGTCACCTCTAGTTATCCCACATGATCTCTCAGTGTTACCTAAATGTATGCACAGGCGGTGTTCTATTACTGCACAGCCCATGTCACCTCTAGTAATCCCACATGATCTCAGTGTTACCTAAATGTATGCACAGGCGATGTTATATTACTGCACAGCCCATGTCACCTCTAGTAATCCCACATGATCTCTCAGTGTTACCTGAATGTATGCACAGGCGATGTTATATTACTGCACAGCCCATGTCACCTCTAATAATCCCACATGGTCTCAGTGTTACCTAAATGTATGCACAGGCGATGTTATATTACTGCACAGCCCATGTCACCTCTAGTAATCCCACATGATCTCTCAGTGTTACCTAAACGTATGCACAGACGATGTTATATTACTGCACAGCCCATGTCACCTCTAGTAATCCCACATGATCTCAGTGTTACCTAAATGTATGCACAGGCGATGTTATATTACTGCACAGCCCATGTCACCTCTAATAATCCCACATGTTCTCTCAGTGTTACCTAAATGTATGCACAGGCGATGTTATATTACTGCACAGCCCGTGTCACCTCTAGTAATCCCACATGATCTCTCAGTGTTACCTAAATGTATGCACAGGAGATGTTATATTACTGCACAGCCCATGTCACCTCTAGTAATCCCACATGATCTCAGTGTTACCTAAATGTATGCACAGGCGATGTTATATTACTGCACAGCCCGTGTCACCTCTAGTAACCCCACATGTTCTCAGTGTTACCTAAATGTATGCAGAGGTGATGTTATATTACTGCACGGCCCATGTCACCTCTAGTAATCCCACATGATCTCAGTGTTACCTAAATGTATGCACAGGTGATGTTATGTTGCTGCACTGCCCATGTCACCTCTAGTAATCCCACATGATCTCTCAGTGTTACCTAAATGTAGGCACAGGCGATGTAATATTACTGCACAGCCCATGTCACCTCTAGTAATCCCACATTATCTCAGTGTTACCTAAATGTATGCACAGGCGATGTTATATTACTGCACAGCCCATGTCACCTCTAGTAATCCCACATGATCTCTCAGTGTTACCTAAATGTATGCACAGGCGATGTTATATTACTGCACAGCCCATGTCACCTCTAGTAATCCCACATGATCTCTCAGTGTTACCTAAATGTATGCACAGGTGATGTTATATTACTGCACAGCCCATGTCATCTCTAGTAATACCACATGATCTCAGTGTTACCTAAATGTATGCACAGGCGATGTTATATTACTGCACAGCCCATGTCACCTCTAGTAATCCCACATGATCTCTCAATGTTACCTAAATGTATGCACAGGCGATGTTATATTACTGCACAGCCCATGTCACCTCTAGTAATCCCACATGATCTCTGTGTTACCTAAATGTATGCACAGGCGATGTTATATTACTGCACAGCCCATGTCATCTCTAGTAATCCCACATGATCTCAGTGTTACCTAAATGTATGCAGAGGTGATGTTATATTACTGCACGGCCCATGTCACCTCTTGTAATCCCACATGATCTCAGTGTTACCTAAATGTATGCACAGGTGATGTTATATTACTGCACAGCCCATGTGACCTCTAGTAATCCCACATGATCTCAGTGTTACCTAAATGTATGCACAGGCGATGTTATATTACTGCACAGCCCATGTCACCTCTAGTAATCCCACATGATCTCTCAGTGTTACCTAAATGTAGGCACAGGCGATGTTATATTACTGCACAGCCCATGTCACCTCTAGTAATCCCACATGGTCTCAGTATTACCTAAATGTATGCACAGGTGATGTTATATTACTGCACAGCCCAAGTCACCTCTAGTAATCCCGCATGATCTCTCAGTGTTACCTAAAATGTATGCACAGGTGATGTTATATTACTGCACAGCCCATGTCACCTCTAGTAATCCCACATGATCTCAGTGTTACCTAAATGTATGCACAGGCGATGTTATATTACTGCACAGCCCATGTCACCTCTAGTAACCTCACATGATCTCAGTGTTACCTAAATGTATGCACAGGCGATGTTATATTACTGCACAGCCCATGTCACCTCTAGTAATCCCACATGATCTCTCAGTGTTACCTAAATGTATGCACAGGCGATGTTATATTACTGCACAGTCCATGTCACCTCTAGTAACCCCACATGATCTCAGTGTTACCTAAATGTATGCACAGGCGATGTTATATTACTGCACAGCCCATGTCACCTCTAGTAATCCCACATGATCTCAGTGTTACCTAAATGTATGCACAGGCGATGTTATATTACTGCACAGCCCATGTCACCTCAAGTAATCCCACATGATCTCTCAGTGTTACCTAAATGTATGCACAGGTGATGTAATATTACTGCACAGCCCATGTCACCTCTAGTAATCCCACATGATCTCAGTGTTACCTAAATGTATGCACAGGCGATGTTATATTACTACACAGCCCATGTCACCTCTAGTAATACCACATGATCTCTCAGTGTTACCTAAATGTATGCACAGGCGATGTTATATTACTGCATAGACCATGTCACCTCTAGTAATCCCACATGATCTCTCAGTGTTACCTAAACGTATGCACAGGCGTTGTTCTATTACTGCACAGCCCATGTCACCTCTAGTAATCCCACATGATCTCAGTGTTACCTAAATGTATGCACAGGCGATGTTATATTACTGCACAGCCCATGTCACCTCTAGTAATCCCACATGATCTCTCAGTGTTACCTGAATGTATGCACAGGCGATGTTATATTACTGCACAGCCCATGTCACCTCAAGTAATCCCACATGATCTCTCAGTGTTACCTAAATGTATGCACAGGCGATGTTATATTACTGCACAGCCCATGTCACCTCTAGTAATCCCACATGATCTCTCAGTGTTACCTAAATGTAGGCACAGGCGATGTTATATTACTGCACAGCCCATGTCACCTCTAGTAATCCCACATGGTCTCAGTATTACCTAAATGTATGCACAGGTGATGTTATATTACTGCACAGCCCAAGTCACCTCTAGTAATCCCGCATGATCTCTCAGTGTTACCTAAATGTATGCACAGGTGATGTTATATTACTGCACAGCCCATGTCACCTCTAGTAATCCCACATGATCTCAGTGTTACCTAAATGTATGCACAGGCGATGTTATATTACTGCACAGCCCATGTCACCTCTAGTAACCTCACATGATCTCAGTGTTACCTAAATGTATGCACAGGCGATGTTATATTACTGCACAGCCCATGTCACCTCTAGTAATCCCACATGATCTCTCAGTGTTACCTAAATGTATGCACAGGCGATGTTATATTACTGCACAGTCCATGTCACCTCTAGTAACCCCACATGATCTCAGTGTTACCTAAATGTATGCACAGGCGATGTTATATTACTGCACAGCCCATGTCACCTCTAGTAATCCCACATGATCTCAGTGTTACCTAAATGTATGCACAGGCGATGTTATATTACTGCACAGCCCATGTCACCTCAAGTAATCCCACATGATCTCTCAGTGTTACCTAAATGTATGCACAGGCGATGTTATATTACTGCACAGCCCATGTCACCTCTAGTAATCCCACATGATCTCTCAGTGTTACCTAAATGTATGCACAGGTGATGTTATATTACTACACAGCCCATGTCACCTCTAGTAATACCACATGATCTCTCAGTGTTACCTAAATGTATGCACAGGCGATGCTATATTACTGCACAGTCCATGTCACCTCTAGTAATCCCACATGATCTCTCAGTGTTACCTAAACGTATGCACAGGCGGTGTTCTATTACTGCACAGCCCATGTCACCTCTAGTAATCCCACATGATCTCAGTGTTACCTAAATGTATGCACAGGCGATGTTATATTACTACACAGCCCATGTCACCTCTAGTAATACCACATGATCTCTCAGTGTTACCTGAATGTATGCACAGGCGATGTTATATTACTGCACAGCCCATGTCACCTCAAGTAATCCCACATGATCTCTCAGTG
The DNA here is from genome assembly GCF_028390025.1 of Pseudophryne corroboree. Classification (NCBI taxonomy): domain Eukaryota; kingdom Metazoa; phylum Chordata; class Amphibia; order Anura; family Myobatrachidae; genus Pseudophryne; species Pseudophryne corroboree. The sequence goes on from NW_026967494.1 coordinate 2,613,844, forward strand.
TTACCTAAATGTATGCACAGGTGATGTAATATTACTGCACAGCCCATGTCACCTCTAGTAATCCCACATGATCTCAGTGTTACCTAAATGTATGCAGAGGCGATGTTATATTACTACACAGCCCATGTCACCTCTAGTAATACCACATGATCTCTCAGTGTTACCTAAATGTATGCACAGGCGATGTTATATTACTGCACAGCCCATGTCACCTCTAGTAATCCCACATGATCTCTCAGTGTTACCTAAACGTATGCACAGACGATGTTATATTACTGCACAGCCCATGTCACCTCTAGTAATCCCACATGATCTCAGTGTTACCTAAATGTATGCACAGGCGATGTTATATTACTGCACAGCCCATGTCACCTCTAGTAATCCCACATGATCTCTCAGTGTTACCTAAATGTAGGCACAGGCGATGTTATATTACTGCACAGCCCATGTCACCTCTAGTAATCCCACATGATCTCTCAGTGTTACCTAAATGTATGCACAGGCGATGTTATATTACTGCACAGCCCATGTCACCTCTAGTAATCCCACATGTTCTCTCAGTGTTGCCTAAATGTATGCACAGGCGATGTTATATTACTGCACAGCCCATGTCACCTCTAGTTATCCCACATGATCTCAGTGTTACCTAAATGTATGCACAGGCGATGTTATATTACTGCACAGCCCATGTCACCTCTAGTAATCCCACATGATCTCTCAGTGTTACCTAAACGTATGCACAGACGATGTTATATTACTGCACAGCCCATGTCACCTCTAGTAATCCCACATGATCTCAGTGTTACCTAAATGTAGGCACAGGCGATGTTATATTACTGCACAGCCCATGTCACCTCTAGTAATCCCACATGGTCTCAGTATTACCTAAATGTATGCACATGTGATGTTATATTACTGCACAGCCCAAGTCACCTCTAGTAATCCCACATGATCTCTCAGTGTTACCTAAATGTATGCACAGGCGATGTTATATTACTGCATAGACCATGTCACCTCTAGTAATCCCACATGATCTCTCAGTGTTACCTAAACGTATGCACAGGCGTTGTTCTATTACTGCACAGCCCATGTCACCTCTAGTAATCCCACATGATCTCAGTGTTACCTAAATGTATGCACAGGCGATGTTATATTACTGCACAGCCCATGTCACCTCTAGTAATCCCACATGGTCTCAGTATTACCTAAATGTATGCACATGTGATGTTATATTACTGCACAGCCCATGTCACCTCTAGTAATCCCACATGTTCTCTCAGTGTTGCCTAAATGTATGCACAGGCGATGTTATATTACTGCACAGCCCATGTCACCTCTAGTAATCCCACATGATCTCTCAGTGTTACCTAAATGTATGCACAGGTGATGTTATATTACTGCACAGCCCATGTCACCTCTAGTAATCCCACATGATCTCAGTGTTACCTAAATGTATGCACAGGCGATGTTATATTACTGCTCAGCCCATGTCACCTCTAGTAATCCCACATGATCTCTCAGTGTTACCTAAATGTATGCACAGGTGATGTTATATTTCTGCACAGCCCATGTCACCTCTAGTAACCTCACATGATCTCAGTGTTACCTAAATGTATGCACAGGCGATGTTATATTACTGCACAGCCCATGTCACCTCTAGTAATCCCACATGATCTCTCAGTGTTACCTAAATGTATGCACAGGCGATGTTATATTACTGCACAGTCCATGTCACCTCTAGTAACCCCACATGATCTCAGTGTTACCTAAATGTATGCACAGGCGATGTTATATTACTGCACAGCCCATGTCACCTCTAGTAATCCCACATGATCTCAGTGTTACCTAAATGTATGCACAGGCGATGTTATATTACTGCACAGCCCATGTCACCTCAAGTAATCCCACATGATCTCTCAGTGTTACCTAAATGTATGCACAGGTGATGTAATATTACTGCACAGCCCATGTCACCTCTAGTAATCCTACATGATCTCAGTGTTACCTAAATGTATGCACAGGCGATGTTATATTACTACACAGCCCATGTCACCTCTAGTAATACCACATGATCTCTCAGTGTTACCTAAATGTATGCACAGGCGATGTTATATTACTGCATAGACCATGTCACCTCTAGTAATCCCACATGATCTCTCAGTGTTACCTAAACGTATGCACAGGCGATGTTATATTACTGCACAGCCCATGTCACCTCTAGTAACCTCACATGATCTCAGTGTTACCTAAATGTATGCACAGGCGATGTTATATTACTGCACAGCCCATGTCACCTCTAGTAATCCCACATGATCTCAGTGTTACCTAAATGTATGCACAGGCGATGTTATATTACTGCACAGCCCATGTCACCTCAAGTAATCCCACATGATCTCTCAGTGTTACCTAAATGTATGCACAGGTGATGTAATATTACTGCACAGCCCATGTCACCTCTAGTAATCCCACATGATCTCAGTGTTACCTAAATGTATGCACAGGCGATGTTAAATTACTACACAGCCCATGTCACCTCTAGTAATACCACATGATCTCTCAGTGTTACCTAAATGTATGCACAGGCGATGTTATATTACTGCATAGACCATGTCACCTCTAGTAATCCCACATGATCTCTCAGTGTTACCTAAACGTATTCACAGGCGGTGTTCTATTACTGCACAGCCCATGTCACCTCTAGTAATCCCACATGATCTCAGTGTTACCTAAATGTATGCACAGGCGATGTTATATTACTGCACAGCCCATGTCACCTCTAGTAATCCCACATGATCTCTCAGTGTACCTGAATGTATGCACAGGCGATGTTATATTACTGCACAGCCCATGTCACCTCAAGTAATCCCACATGATCTCTCAGTGTTACCTAAATGTATGCACAGGTGATGTAATATTACTGCACAGCCCATGTCACCTCTAGTAATCCCAAATGATCTCAGTGTTACCTAAATGTATGCACAGGCGATGTTATATTACTACACAGCCCATGTCACCTCTAGTAATACCACATGATCTCTCAGTGTTACCTAAATGTATGCACAGGCGATGTTATATTACTGCACAGCCCGTGTCACCTCTAGTAATCCCACATGATCTCTCAGTGTTACCTAAATGTATGCACAGGCGATGTTATATTACTGCACAGTCCATGTCACCTCTAGTAATCCCACATGATCTCAGTGTTACCAAAATGTATGCACAGGCGATGTTATATTACTACACAGCCCATATCACCTGTAGTAATCCCACATGATCTCTCAGTGTTACCTAAATGTATGCACAGGCAATGTTATATTACTGCACAGCCCATGTCACCTCTAGTAATCCCACATGATCTCTCAGTGTTACCTAAATGTATGCACAGGCGATGTTATATTACTGCACAGCCCATGTCACCTCTAATAATCCCACATGGTCTCAGTGTTACCTAAATGTATGCACAGGTGATGTTATATTACTGCACAGCCCATGTCACCTCTAGTAATCCCACATGTTCTCTCAGTGTTACCTAAATGTATGCACAGGCGATGTTATATTACTGCACAGCCCATGTCACCTCTAGTTATCCCACATGATCTCAGTGTTACCTAAATGTATGCACAGGCAATGTTATATTACTGCACAGCCCATGTCACCTCTAGTAATCCCACATGATCTCTCAGTGTTACCTAAACGTATGCACAGACGATGTTATATTACTGCACAGCCCATGTCACCTCTAGTAATCCCACATGATCTCAGTGTTACCTAAATGTATGCACAGGCGATGTTATATTACTGCACAGCCCATGTCACTTCTAGTAATCCCACATGATCTCTCAGTGTTACCTAAATGTATGCACAGGCGATGTTATATTACTGCACAGCCCATGTCACCTCTAGTAATCCCACATGATCTCAGTGTTACCTAAATGTATGCACAGGCGATGTTATATTACTGCACAGCCCGTGTCACCTCTAGTAACCCCACATGTTCTCAGTGTTACCTAAATGTATGCAGAGGTGATGTTATGTTGCTGCACTGCCCATGTCACCTCTAGTAATCCCACATGATCTCAGTGTTACCTAAATGTATGCACAGGTGATGTTATGTTGCTGCACTGCCCATGTCACCTCTAGTAATCCCACATGATCTCTCAGTGTTACCTAAATGTATGCACAGGCGATGTAATATTACTGCACAGCCCATGTCACCTCTAGTAATCCCACATTATCTCAGTGTTACCTAAATGTATGCACAGGCGATGTTATATTACTGCACAGCCCATGTCACCTCTAGTAATCCCACATGATCTCTCAGTGTTACCTAAATGTATGCACAGGCGATGTTATATTACTGCACAGCCCATGTCACCTCTAGTAATCCCACATGATCTCTCAGTGTTACCTAAATGTATGCACAGGTGATGTTATATTACTGCACAGCCCATGTCATCTCTAGTAATACCACATGATCTCAGTGTTACCTAAATGTATGCACAGGCGATGCTATATTACTGCACAGTCCATGTCACCTCTAGTAATCCCACATGATCTCTCAGTGTTACCTAAATGTATGCACAGGTGATGTAATATTACTGCACAGCCCATGTCACCTCTAGTAATCCCACATAATCTCACTGTTACCTAAATGTATGCACAGGCGATGTTATATTACTACACAGCCCATGTCACCTCTAGTAATACCACATGATCTCTCAGTGTTACCTAAATGTATGCACAGGCGATGTTATATTACTGCACAGCCCGTGTCACCTCTAGTAATCCCACATGATCTCTCAGTGTTACCTAAATGTATGCACAGGCGATGTTATATTACTGCACAGTCCATGTCACCTCTAGTAATCCCACATGATCTCAGTGTTACCAAAATGTATGCACAGGCGATGTTATATTACTACACAGCCCATATCACCTGTAGTAATCCCACATGCTCTCTCAGTGTTACCTAAATGTAGGCACAGGCGATGTTATATTACTGCACAGCCCATGTCACCTCTAGTAATCCCACATGGTCTCAGTATTACCTAAATGTATGCACAGGTGATGTTATATTACTGCACAGCCCAAGTCACCTCTAGTAATCCCGCATGATCTCTCAGTGTTACCTAAAATGTATGCACAGGTGATGTTATATTACTGCACAGCCCATGTCACCTCTAGTAATCCCACATGATCTCAGTGTTACCTAAATGTATGCACAGGCGATGTTATATTACTGCACAGCCCATGTCACCTCTAGTAACCTCACATGATCTCAGTGTTACCTAAATGTATGCACAGGCGATACTATATTACTGCACAGTCCATGTCACCTCTAGTAATCCCACATGATCTCTCAGTGTTACCTAAACGTATGCACAGGCGGTGTTCTATTACTGCACAGCCCATGTCACCTCTAGTAATCCCACATGATCTCAGTGTTACCTAAATGTATGCACAGGCGATGTTATATTACTACACAGCCCATGTCACCTCTAGTAATACCACATGATCTCTCAGTGTTACCTGAATGTATGCACAGGCGATGTTATATTACTGCACAGCCCATGTCACCTCAAGTAATCCCACATGATCTCTCAGTGTTACCTAAATGTATGCACAGGTGATGTAATATTACTGCACAGCCCATGTCACCTCTAGTAATCCCACATGATCTCAGTGTTACCTAAATGTATGCACAGGCGATGTTATATTACTACACAGCCCATGTCACCTCTAGTAATACCACATGATCTCTCAGTGTTACCTAAATGTATGCACAGGCGATGTTATATTACTGCACAGCCCATGTCACCTCTAGTAATCCCACATGATCTCTCAGTGTTACCTAAACGTATGCACAGACGATGTTATATTACTGCACAGCCCATGTCACCTCTAGTAATCCCACATGATCTCTCAGTGTTACCTAAATGTATGCACAGGCGATGTTATATTACTGCACAGCCCATGTCATCTCTAGTAATCCCACATGATCTCAGTGTTACCTAAATGTATGCAGAGGTGATGTTATATTACTGCACGGCCCATGTCACCTCTTGTAATCCCACATGATCTCAGTGTTACCTAAATGTATGCACAGGTGATGTTATATTACTGCACAGCCCATGTGACCTCTAGTAATCCCACATGATCTCAGTGTTACCTAAATGTATGCACAGGCGATGTTATATTACTGCACAGCCCATGTCACCTCTAGTAATCCCACATGATCTCTCAGTGTTACCTAAATGTAGGCACAGGCGATGTTATATTACTGCACAGCCCATGTCACCTCTAGTAATCCCACATGGTCTCAGTATTACCTAAATGTATGCACAGGTGATGTTATATTACTGCACAGCCCAAGTCACCTCTAGTAATCCCGCATGATCTCTCAGTGTTACCTAAAATGTATGCACAGGTGATGTTATATTACTGCACAGCCCATGTCACCTCTAGTAATCCCACATGATCTCAGTGTTACCTAAATGTATGCACAGGCGATGTTATATTACTGCACAGCCCATGTCACCTCTAGTAATCCCACATGATCTCTCAGTGTTACCTAAATGTATGCACAGGTGATGTTATATTACTGCACAGCCCATGTCATCTCTAGTAACCTCACATGATCTCAGTGTTACCTAAATGTATGCACAGGCGATGCTATATTACTGCACAGTCCATGTCACCTCTAGTAATCCCACATGATCTCTCAGTGTTACCTAAATGTATGCACAGGCGATGTTATATTACTGCACAGCCCATGTCACCTCTAGTAATCCCACATGATCTCTCAGTGTTACCTAAATGTAGGCACAGGCGATGTTATATTACTGCACAGCCCATGTCACCTCTAGTAATCCCACATGATCTCAGTGTTACCTGAATGTATGCACAGGCGATGTTATATTACTGCACAGCCCATGTCACCTCAAGTAATCCCACATGATCTCTCAGTGTTACCTAAATGTATGCACAGGTGATGTAATATTACTGCACAGCCCATGTCACCTCTAGTAATCCCACATGATCTCAGTGTTACCTAAATGTATGCACAGGCGATGTTATATTACTACACAGCCCATGTCACCTCTAGTAATACCACATGATCTCTCAGTGTTACCTAAATGTATGCACAGGCGATGTTATATTACTGCACAGCCCATGTCACCTCTAGTAATCCCACATGATCTCTCAGTGTTACCTAAACGTATGCACAGACGATGTTATATTACTGCACAGCCCATGTCACCTCTAGTAATCCCACATGATCTCAGTGTTACCTAAATGTATGCACAGGCGATGTTATATTACTGCACAGCCCATGTCACCTCTAGTAATCCCACATGATCTCTCAGTGTTACCTAAATGTAGGCACAGGCGATGTTATATTACTGCACAGCCCATGTCACCTCTAGTAATCCCACATGATCTCTCAGTGTTACCTAAATGTATGCACAGGCGATGTTATATTACTGCACAGCCCATGTCACCTCTAGTAATCCCACATGTTCTCTCAGTGTTGCCTAAATGTATGCACAGGCGATGTTATATTACTGCACAGCCCATGTCACCTCTAGTTATCCCACATGATCTCAGTGTTACCTAAATGTATGCACAGGCGATGTTATATTACTGCACAGCCCATGTCACCTCTAGTAATCCCACATGATCTCTCAGTGTTACCTAAACGTATGCACAGACGATGTTATATTACTGCACAGCCCATGTCACCTCTAGTAATCCCACATGATCTCAGTGTTACCTAAATGTATGCACAGGCGATGTTATATTACTGCACAGCCCATGTCACCTCTAGTAATCCCACATGATCTCTCAGTGTTACCTAAATGTAGGCACAGGCGATGTTATATTACTGCACAGCCCATGTCACCTCTAGTAATCCCACATGGTCTCAGTATTACCTAAATGTATGCACATGTGATGTTATATTACTGCACAGCCCAAGTCACCTCTAGTAATCCCACATGATCTCTCAGTGTTACCTAAATGTATGCACAGGTGATGTTATATTACTGCACAGCCCATGTCACCTCTAGTAATCCCACATGATCTCAGTGTTACCTAAATGTATGCACAGGCGATGTTATATTACTGCACAGCCCATGTCACCTCTAGTAACCTCACATGATCTCAGTGTTACCTAAATGTATGCACAGGCGATGTTATATTACTGCACAGCCCATGTCACCTCTAGTAATCCCACATGATCTCTCAGTGTTACCTAAATGTATGCACAGGCGATGTTATATTACTGCACAGTCCATGTCACCTCTAGTAACCCCACATGATCTCAGTGTTACCTAAATGTATGCACAGGCGATGTTATATTACTGCACAGCCCATGTCACCTCTAGTAATCCCACATGATCTCTCAGTGTTACCTAAACGTATGCACAGGCGATGTTATATTACTGCACAGCCCATGTCACCTCTAGTAACCTCACATGATCTCAGTGTTACCTAAATGTATGCACAGGCGATGTTATATTACTGCACAGCCCATGTCACCTCTAGTAATCCCACATGATCTCTCAGTGTTACCTAAATGTATGCACAGGCGATGTTATATTACTGCACAGTCCATGTCACCTCTAGTAACCCCACATGATCTCAGTGTTACCTAAATGTATGCACAGGCGATGTTATATTACTGCACAGCCCATGTCACCTCTAGTAATCCCACATGATCTCAGTGTTACCTAAATGTATGCACAGGCGATGTTATATTACTGCACAGCCCATGTCACCTCTAGTAATCCCACATGATCTCTCAGTGTTACCTAAACGTATGCACAGACGATGTTATATTACTGCACAGCCCATGTCATCTCTAGTAATCCCACATGATCTCAGTGTTACCTAAATGTATGCAGAGGTGATGTTATATTACTGCACGGCCCATGTCACCTCTTGTAATCCCACATGATCTCAGTGTTACCTAAATGTATGCACAGGTGATGTTATATTACTGCACAGCCCATGTGACCTCTAGTAATCCCACATGATCTCAGTGTTACCTAAATGTATGCACAGGCGATGTTATATTACTGCACAGCCCATGTCACCTCTAGTAATCCCACATGATCTCTCAGTGTTACCTAAATGTAGGCACAGGCGATGTTATATTACTGCACAGCCCATGTCACCTCTAGTAATCCCACATGGTCTCAGTATTACCTAAATGTATGCACAGGTGATGTTATATTACTGCACAGCCCAAGTCACCTCTAGTAATCCCGCATGATCTCTCAGTGTTACCTAAAATGTATGCACAGGTGATGTTATATTACTGCACAGCCCATGTCACCTCTAGTAATCCCACATGATCTCAGTGTTACCTAAATGTATGCACAGGCGATGTTATATTACTGCACAGCCCATGTCACCTCTAGTAATCCCACATGATCTCTCAGTGTTACCTAAATGTATGCACAGGTGATGTTATATTACTGCACAGCCCATGTCATCTCTAGTAACCTCACATGATCTCAGTGTTACCTAAATGTATGCACAGGCGATGCTATATTACTGCACAGTCCATGTCACCTCTAGTAATCCCACATGATCTCTCAGTGTTACTTAAATGTATGCACAGGCGATGTTATATTACTGCACAGCCCATGTCACCTCTAGTAATCCCACATGATCTCTCAGTGTTACCTAAATGTAGGCACAGGCGATGTTATATTACTGCACAGCCCATGTCACCTCTAGTAATCCCACATGATCTCAGTGTTACCTGAATGTATGCACAGGCGATGTTATATTACTGCACAGCCCATGTCACCTCAAGTAATCCCACATGATCTCTCAGTGTTACCTAAATGTATGCACAGGTGATGTAATATTACTGCACAGCCCATGTCACCTCTAGTAATCCCACATGATCTCAGTGTTACCTAAATGTATGCACAGGCGATGTTATATTACTACACAGCCCATGTCACCTCTAGTAATACCACATGATCTCTCAGTGTTACCTAAATGTATGCACAGGCGATGTTATATTACTGCACAGCCCATGTCACCTCTAGTAATCCCACATGATCTCTCAGTGTTACCTAAACGTATGCACAGACGATGTTATATTACTGCACAGCCCATGTCACCTCTAGTAATCCCACATGATCTCAGTGTTACCTAAATGTATGCACAGGCGATGTTATATTACTGCACAGCCCATGTCACCTCTAGTAATCCCACATGATCTCTCAGTGTTACCTAAATGTAGGCACAGGCGATGTTATATTACTGCACAGCCCATGTCACCTCTAGTAATCCCACATGATCTCTCAGTGTTACCTAAATGTATGCACAGGCGATGTTATATTACTGCACAGCCCATGTCACCTCTAGTAATCCCACATGTTCTCTCAGTGTTGCCTAAATGTATGCACAGGCGATGTTATATTACTGCACAGCCCATGTCACCTCTAGTTATCCCACATGATCTCAGTGTTACCTAAATGTATGCACAGGCGATGTTATATTACTGCACAGCCCATGTCACCTCTAGTAATCCCACATGATCTCTCAGTGTTACCTAAACGTATGCACAGACGATGTTATATTACTGCACAGCCCATGTCACCTCTAGTAATCCCACATGATCTCAGTGTTACCTAAATGTATGCACAGGCGATGTTATATTACTGCACAGCCCATGTCACCTCTAGTAATCCCACATGATCTCTCAGTGTTACCTAAATGTAGGCACAGGCGATGTTATATTACTGCACAGCCCATGTCACCTCTAGTAATCCCACATGGTCTCAGTATTACCTAAATGTATGCACATGTGATGTTATATTACTGCACAGCCCAAGTCACCTCTAGTAATCCCACATGATCTCTCAGTGTTACCTAAATGTATGCACAGGTGATGTTATATTACTGCACAGCCCATGTCACCTCTAGTAATCCCACATGATCTCAGTGTTACCTAAATGTATGCACAGGCGATGTTATATTACTGCACAGCCCATGTCACCTCTAGTAACCTCACATGATCTCAGTGTTACCTAAATGTATGCACAGGCGATGTTATATTACTGCACAGCCCATGTCACCTCTAGTAATCCCACATGATCTCTCAGTGTTACCTAAATGTATGCACAGGCGATGTTATATTACTGCACAGTCCATGTCACCTCTAGTAACCCCACATGATCTCAGTGTTACCTAAATGTATGCACAGGCGATGTTATATTACTGCACAGCCCATGTCACCTCTAGTAATCCCACATGATCTCAGTGTTACCTAAATGTATGCACAGGCGATGTTATATTACTGCACAGCCCATGTCACCTCAAGTAATCCCACATGATCTCTCAGTGTTACCTAAATGTATGCACAGGTGATGTAATATTACTGCACAGCCCATGTCACCTCTAGTAATCCCACATGATCTCTCAGTGTTACCTAAACGTATGCACAGGCGATGTTATATTACTGCACAGCCCATGTCACCTCTAGTAACCTCACATGATCTCAGTGTTACCTAAATGTATGCACAGGCGATGTTATATTACTGCACAGCCCATGTCACCTCTAGTAATCCCACATGATCTCTCAGTGTTACCTAAATGTATGCACAGGCGATGTTATATTACTGCACAGTCCATGTCACCTCTAGTAACCCCACATGATCTCAGTGTTACCTAAATGTATGCACAGGCGATGTTATATTACTGCACAGCCCATGTCACCTCTAGTAATCCCACATGATCTCAGTGTTACCTAAATGTATGCACAGGCGATGTTATATTACTGCACAGCCCATGTCACCTCAAGTAATCCCACATGATCTCTCAGTGTTACCTAAATGTATGCACAGGTGATGTAATATTACTGCACAGCCCATGTCACCTCTAGTAATCCCACATGATCTCTCAGTGTTACCTAAATGTATGCACAGGCGATGTTATATTACTGCACAGCCCATGTCACCTCTAATAATCCCACATGGTCTCAGTGTTACCTAAATGTATGCACAGGTGATGTTATATTACTGCACAGCCCATGTCACCTCTAGTAATCCCACATGTTCTCTCAGTGTTACCTAAATGTATGCACAGGCGATGTTATATTACTGCACAGCCCATGTCACCTCTAGTTATCCCACATGATCTCAGTGTTACCTAAATGTATGCACAGGCAATGTTATATTACTGCACAGCCCATGTCACCTCTAGTAATCCCACATGATCTCTCAGTGTTACCTAAACGTATGCACAGACGATGTTATATTACTGCACAGCCCATGTCACCTCTAGTAATCCCACATGATCTCAGTGTTACCTAAATGTATGCACAGGCGATGTTATATTACTGCACAGCCCATGTCACTTCTAGTAATCCCACATGATCTCTCAGTGTTACCTAAATGTATGCACAGGCGATGTTATATTACTGCACAGCCCATGTCACCTCTAGTAATCCCACATGATCTCAGTGTTACCTAAATGTATGCACAGGCGATGTTATATTACTGCACAGCCCGTGTCACCTCTAGTAACCCCACATGTTCTCAGTGTTACCTAAATGTATGCAGAGGTGATGTTATGTTGCTGCACTGCCCATGTCACCTCTAGTAATCCCACATGATCTCAGTGTTACCTAAATGTATGCACAGGTGATGTTATGTTGCTGCACTGCCCATGTCACCTCTAGTAATCCCACATGATCTCTCAGTGTTACCTAAATGTATGCACAGGCGATGTAATATTACTGCACAGCCCATGTCACCTCTAGTAATCCCACATTATCTCAGTGTTACCTAAATGTATGCACAGGCGATGTTATATTACTGCACAGCCCATGTCACCTCTAGTAATCCCACATGATCTCTCAGTGTTACCTAAATGTATGCACAGGCGATGTTATATTACTGCACAGCCCATGTCACCTCTAGTAATCCCACATGATCTCTCAGTGTTACCTAAATGTATGCACAGGTGATGTTATATTACTGCACAGCCCATGTCATCTCTAGTAATACCACATGATCTCAGTGTTACCTAAATGTATGCACAGGCGATGCTATATTACTGCACAGTCCATGTCACCTCTAGTAATCCCACATGATCTCTCAGTGTTACCTAAATGTATGCACAGGTGATGTAATATTACTGCACAGCCCATGTCACCTCTAGTAATCCCACATAATCTCACTGTTACCTAAATGTATGCACAGGCGATGTTATATTACTACACAGCCCATGTCACCTCTAGTAATACCACATGATCTCTCAGTGTTACCTAAATGTATGCACAGGCGATGTTATATTACTGCACAGCCCGTGTCACCTCTAGTAATCCCACATGATCTCTCAGTGTTACCTAAATGTATGCACAGGCGATGTTATATTACTGCACAGTCCATGTCACCTCTAGTAATCCCACATGATCTCAGTGTTACCAAAATGTATGCACAGGCGATGTTATATTACTACACAGCCCATATCACCTGTAGTAATCCCACATGCTCTCTCAGTGTTACCTAAATGTAGGCACAGGCGATGTTATATTACTGCACAGCCCATGTCACCTCTAGTAATCCCACATGGTCTCAGTATTACCTAAATGTATGCACAGGTGATGTTATATTACTGCACAGCCCAAGTCACCTCTAGTAATCCCGCATGATCTCTCAGTGTTACCTAAAATGTATGCACAGGTGATGTTATATTACTGCACAGCCCATGTCACCTCTAGTAATCCCACATGATCTCAGTGTTACCTAAATGTATGCACAGGCGATGTTATATTACTGCACAGCCCATGTCACCTCTAGTAACCTCACATGATCTCAGTGTTACCTAAATGTATGCACAGGCGATACTATATTACTGCACAGTCCATGTCACCTCTAGTAATCCCACATGATCTCTCAGTGTTACCTAAACGTATGCACAGGCGGTGTTCTATTACTGCACAGCCCATGTCACCTCTAGTAATCCCACATGATCTCAGTGTTACCTAAATGTATGCACAGGCGATGTTATATTACTACACAGCCCATGTCACCTCTAGTAATACCACATGATCTCTCAGTGTTACCTGAATGTATGCACAGGCGATGTTATATTACTGCACAGCCCATGTCACCTCAAGTAATCCCACATGATCTCTCAGTGTTACCTAAATGTATGCACAGGTGATGTAATATTACTGCACAGCCCATGTCACCTCTAGTAATCCCACATGATCTCAGTGTTACCTAAATGTATGCACAGGCGATGTTATATTACTACACAGCCCATGTCACCTCTAGTAATACCACATGATCTCTCAGTGTTACCTAAATGTATGCACAGGCGATGTTATATTACTGCACAGCCCATGTCACCTCTAGTAATCCCACATGATCTCTCAGTGTTACCTAAACGTATGCACAGACGATGTTATATTACTGCACAGCCCATGTCACCTCTAGTAATCCCACATGATCTCTCAGTGTTACCTAAATGTATGCACAGGCGATGTTATATTACTGCACAGCCCATGTCATCTCTAGTAATCCCACATGATCTCAGTGTTACCTAAATGTATGCAGAGGTGATGTTATATTACTGCACGGCCCATGTCACCTCTTGTAATCCCACATGATCTCAGTGTTACCTAAATGTATGCACAGGTGATGTTATATTACTGCACAGCCCATGTGACCTCTAGTAATCCCACATGATCTCAGTGTTACCTAAATGTATGCACAGGCGATGTTATATTACTGCACAGCCCATGTCACCTCTAGTAATCCCACATGATCTCTCAGTGTTACCTAAATGTAGGCACAGGCGATGTTATATTACTGCACAGCCCATGTCACCTCTAGTAATCCCACATGGTCTCAGTATTACCTAAATGTATGCACAGGTGATGTTATATTACTGCACAGCCCAAGTCACCTCTAGTAATCCCGCATGATCTCTCAGTGTTACCTAAAATGTATGCACAGGTGATGTTATATTACTGCACAGCCCATGTCACCTCTAGTAATCCCACATGATCTCAGTGTTACCTAAATGTATGCACAGGCGATGTTATATTACTGCACAGCCCATGTCACCTCTAGTAATCCCACATGATCTCTCAGTGTTACCTAAATGTATGCACAGGTGATGTTATATTACTGCACAGCCCATGTCATCTCTAGTAACCTCACATGATCTCAGTGTTACCTAAATGTATGCACAGGCGATGCTATATTACTGCACAGTCCATGTCACCTCTAGTAATCCCACATGATCTCTCAGTGTTACCTAAATGTATGCACAGGCGATGTTATATTACTGCACAGCCCATGTCACCTCTAGTAATCCCACATGATCTCTCAGTGTTACCTAAATGTAGGCACAGGCGATGTTATATTACTGCACAGCCCATGTCACCTCTAGTAATCCCACATGATCTCAGTGTTACCTGAATGTATGCACAGGCGATGTTATATTACTGCACAGCCCATGTCACCTCAAGTAATCCCACATGATCTCTCAGTGTTACCTAAATGTATGCACAGGTGATGTAATATTACTGCACAGCCCATGTCACCTCTAGTAATCCCACATGATCTCAGTGTTACCTAAATGTATGCACAGGCGATGTTATATTACTACACAGCCCATGTCACCTCTAGTAATACCACATGATCTCTCAGTGTTACCTAAATGTATGCACAGGCGATGTTATATTACTGCACAGCCCATGTCACCTCTAGTAATCCCACATGATCTCTCAGTGTTACCTAAACGTATGCACAGACGATGTTATATTACTGCACAGCCCATGTCACCTCTAGTAATCCCACATGATCTCAGTGTTACCTAAATGTATGCACAGGCGATGTTATATTACTGCACAGCCCATGTCACCTCTAGTAATCCCACATGATCTCTCAGTGTTACCTAAATGTAGGCACAGGCGATGTTATATTACTGCACAGCCCATGTCACCTCTAGTAATCCCACATGATCTCTCAGTGTTACCTAAATGTATGCACAGGCGATGTTATATTACTGCACAGCCCATGTCACCTCTAGTAATCCCACATGTTCTCTCAGTGTTGCCTAAATGTATGCACAGGCGATGTTATATTACTGCACAGCCCATGTCACCTCTAGTTATCCCACATGATCTCAGTGTTACCTAAATGTATGCACAGGCGATGTTATATTACTGCACAGCCCATGTCACCTCTAGTAATCCCACATGATCTCTCAGTGTTACCTAAACGTATGCACAGACGATGTTATATTACTGCACAGCCCATGTCACCTCTAGTAATCCCACATGATCTCAGTGTTACCTAAATGTATGCACAGGCGATGTTATATTACTGCACAGCCCATGTCACCTCTAGTAATCCCACATGATCTCTCAGTGTTACCTAAATGTAGGCACAGGCGATGTTATATTACTGCACAGCCCATGTCACCTCTAGTAATCCTACATGGTCTCAGTATTACCTAAATGTATGCACATGTGATGTTATATTACTGCACAGCCCAAGTCACCTCTAGTAATCCCACATGATCTCTCAGTGTTACCTAAATGTATGCACAGGTGATGTTATATTACTGCACAGCCCATGTCACCTCTAGTAATCCCACATGATCTCAGTGTTACCTAAATGTATGCACAGGCGATGTTATATTACTGCACAGCCCATGTCACCTCTAGTAACCTCACATGATCTCGGTGTTACCTAAATGTATGCACAGGCGATGTTATATTACTGCACAGCCCATGTCACCTCTAGTAATCCCACATGATCTCTCAGTGTTACCTAAATGTATGCACAGGCGATGTTATATTACTGCACAGTCCATGTCACCTCTAGTAACCCCACATGATCTCAGTGTTACCTAAATGTATGCACAGGCGATGTTATATTACTGCACAGCCCATGTCACCTCTAGTAATCCCACATGATCTCTCAGTGTTACCTAAACGTATGCACAGGCGATGTTATATTACTGCACAGCCCATGTCACCTCTAGTAACCTCACATGATCTCAGTGTTACCTAAATGTATGCACAGGCGATGTTATATTACTGCACAGCCCATGTCACCTCTAGTAATCCCACATGATCTCTCAGTGTTACCTAAATGTATGCACAGGCGATGTTATATTACTGCACAGTCCATGTCACCTCTAGTAACCCCACATGATCTCAGTGTTACCTAAATGTATGCACAGGCGATGTTATATTACTGCACAGCCCATGTCACCTCTAGTAATCCCACATGATCTCAGTGTTACCTAAATGTATGCACAGGCGATGTTATATTACTGCACAGCCCATGTCACCTCTAGTAATCCCACATGATCTCTCAGTGTTACCTAAACGTATGCACAGACGATGTTATATTACTGCACAGCCCATGTCACCTCTAGTAATCCCACATGATCTCTCAGTGTTACCTAAATGTATGCACAGGCGATGTTATATTACTGCACAGCCCATGTCATCTCTAGTAATCCCACATGATCTCAGTGTTACCTAAATGTATGCAGAGGTGATGTTATATTACTGCACGGCCCATGTCACCTCTTGTAATCCCACATGATCTCAGTGTTACCTAAATGTATGCACAGGTGATGTTATATTACTGCACAGCCCATGTGACCTCTAGTAATCCCACATGATCTCAGTGTTACCTAAATGTATGCACAGGCGATGTTATATTACTGCACAGCCCATGTCACCTCTAGTAATCCCACATGATCTCTCAGTGTTACCTAAATGTAGGCACAGGCGATGTTATATTACTGCACAGCCCATGTCACCTCTAGTAATCCCACATGGTCTCAGTATTACCTAAATGTATGCACAGGTGATGTTATATTACTGCACAGCCCAAGTCACCTCTAGTAATCCCGCATGATCTCTCAGTGTTACCTAAAATGTATGCACAGGTGATGTTATATTACTGCACAGCCCATGTCACCTCTAGTAATCCCACATGATCTCAGTGTTACCTAAATGTATGCACAGGCGATGTTATATTACTGCACAGCCCATGTCACCTCTAGTAATCCCACATGATCTCTCAGTGTTACCTAAATGTATGCACAGGTGATGTTATATTACTGCACAGCCCATGTCATCTCTAGTAACCTCACATGATCTCAGTGTTACCTAAATGTATGCACAGGCGATGCTATATTACTGCACAGTCCATGTCACCTCTAGTAATCCCACATGATCTCTCAGTGTTACCTAAATGTATGCACAGGCGATGTTATATTACTGCACAGCCCATGTCACCTCTAGTAATCCCACATGATCTCTCAGTGTTACCTAAATGTAGGCACAGGCGATGTTATATTACTGCACAGCCCATGTCACCTCTAGTAATCCCACATGATCTCAGTGTTACCTGAATGTATGCACAGGCGATGTTATATTACTGCACAGCCCATGTCACCTCAAGTAATCCCACATGATCTCTCAGTGTTACCTAAATGTATGCACAGGTGATGTAATATTACTGCACAGCCCATGTCACCTCTAGTAATCCCACATGATCTCAGTGTTACCTAAATGTATGCACAGGCGATGTTATATTACTACACAGCCCATGTCACCTCTAGTAATACCACATGATCTCTCAGTGTTACCTAAATGTATGCACAGGCGATGTTATATTACTGCACAGCCCATGTCACCTCTAGTAATCCCACATGATCTCTCAGTGTTACCTAAACGTATGCACAGACGATGTTATATTACTGCACAGCCCATGTCACCTCTAGTAATCCCACATGATCTCAGTGTTACCTAAATGTATGCACAGGCGATGTTATATTACTGCACAGCCCATGTCACCTCTAGTAATCCCACATGATCTCTCAGTGTTACCTAAATGTAGGCACAGGCGATGTTATATTACTGCACAGCCCATGTCACCTCTAGTAATCCCACATGATCTCTCAGTGTTACCTAAATGTATGCACAGGCGATGTTATATTACTGCACAGCCCATGTCACCTCTAGTAATCCCACATGTTCTCTCAGTGTTGCCTAAATGTATGCACAGGCGATGTTATATTACTGCACAGCCCATGTCACCTCTAGTTATCCCACATGATCTCAGTGTTACCTAAATGTATGCACAGGCGATGTTATATTACTGCACAGCCCATGTCACCTCTAGTAATCCCACATGATCTCTCAGTGTTACCTAAACGTATGCACAGACGATGTTATATTACTGCACAGCCCATGTCACCTCTAGTAATCCCACATGATCTCAGTGTTACCTAAATGTATGCACAGGCGATGTTATATTACTGCACAGCCCATGTCACCTCTAGTAATCCCACATGATCTCTCAGTGTTACCTAAATGTAGGCACAGGCGATGTTATATTACTGCACAGCCCATGTCACCTCTAGTAATCCCACATGGTCTCAGTATTACCTAAATGTATGCACATGTGATGTTATATTACTGCACAGCCCAAGTCACCTCTAGTAATCCCACATGATCTCTCAGTGTTACCTAAATGTATGCACAGGTGATGTTATATTACTGCACAGCCCATGTCACCTCTAGTAATCCCACATGATCTCAGTGTTACCTAAATGTATGCACAGGCGATGTTATATTACTGCACAGCCCATGTCACCTCTAGTAACCTCACATGATCTCAGTGTTACCTAAATGTATGCACAGGCGATGTTATATTACTGCACAGCCCATGTCACCTCTAGTAATCCCACATGATCTCTCAGTGTTACCTAAATGTATGCACAGGCGATGTTATATTACTGCACAGTCCATGTCACCTCTAGTAACCCCACATGATCTCAGTGTTACCTAAATGTATGCACAGGCGATGTTATATTACTGCACAGCCCATGTCACCTCTAGTAATCCCACATGATCTCAGTGTTACCTAAATGTATGCACAGGCGATGTTATATTACTGCACAGCCCATGTCACCTCAAGTAATCCCACATGATCTCTCAGTGTTACCTAAATGTATGCACAGGTGATGTAATATTACTGCACAGCCCATGTCACCTCTAGTAATCCCACATGATCTCTCAGTGTTACCTAAACGTATGCACAGGCGATGTTATATTACTGCACAGCCCATGTCACCTCTAGTAACCTCACATGATCTCAGTGTTACCTAAATGTATGCACAGGCGATGTTATATTACTGCACAGCCCATGTCACCTCTAGTAATCCCACATGATCTCTCAGTGTTACCTAAATGTATGCACAGGCGATGTTATATTACTGCACAGTCCATGTCACCTCTAGTAACCCCACATGATCTCAGTGTTACCTAAATGTATGCACAGGCGATGTTATATTACTGCACAGCCCATGTCACCTCTAGTAATCCCACATGATCTCAGTGTTACCTAAATGTATGCACAGGCGATGTTATATTACTGCACAGCCCATGTCACCTCAAGTAATCCCACATGATCTCTCAGTGTTACCTAAATGTATGCACAGGTGATGTAATATTACTGCACAGCCCATGTCACCTCTAGTAATCCCACATGATCTCTCAGTGTTACCTAAATGTATGCACAGGTGATGTAATATTACTGCACAGCCCATGTCACCTCTAGTAATCCCACATGATCTCTCAGTGTTACCTAAATGTAGGCACAGGCGATGTTATATTACTGCACAGCCCATGTCACCTCTAGTAATCCCACATGGTCTCAGTATTACCTAAATGTATGCACAGGTGATGTTATATTACTGCACGGCCCATGTCACCTCTTGTAATCCCACATGATCTCAGTGTTACCTAAATGTATGCACAGGCGATGTTATATTACTGCACAGCCCATGTCACCTCTAGTAATCCCACATGGTCTCAGTATTACCTAAATGTATGCACAGGTGATGTTATATTACTGCACGGCCCATGTCACCTCTTGTAATCCCACATGATCTCAGTGTTACCTAAATGTATGCACAGGTGATGTTATATTACTGCACAGCCCATGTGACCTCTAGTAATCCCACATGATCTCAGTGTTACCTAAATGTATGCACAGGCGATGTTATATTACTGCACAGCCCATGTCACCTCTAGTAATCCCACATGATCTCTCAGTGTTACCTAAATGTAGGCACAGGCGATGTTATATTACTGCACAGCCCATGTCACCTCTAGTAATCCCACATGGTCTCAGTATTACCTAAATGTATGCACAGGTGATGTTATATTACTGCACAGCCCAAGTCACCTCTAGTAATCCCGCATGATCTCTCAGTGTTACCTAAAATGTATGCACAGGTGATGTTATATTACTGCACAGCCCATGTCACCTCTAGTAATCCCACATGATCTCAGTGTTACCTAAATGTATGCACAGGCGATGTTATATTACTGCACAGCCCATGTCACCTCTAGTAATCCCACATGATCTCTCAGTGTTACCTAAATGTATGCACAGGTGATGTTATATTACTGCACAGCCCATGTCATCTCTAGTAACCTCACATGATCTCAGTGTTACCTAAATGTATGCACAGGCGATGCTATATTACTGCACAGTCCATGTCACCTCTAGTAATCCCACATGATCTCTCAGTGTTACCTAAATGTATGCACAGGCGATGTTATATTACTGCACAGCCCATGTCACCTCTAGTAATCCCACATGATCTCTCAGTGTTACCTAAATGTATGCACAGGTGATGTTATATTACTGCACAGCCCATGTCATCTCTAGTAATACCACATGATCTCAGTGTTACCTAAATGTATGCACAGGCGATGCTATATTACTGCACAGTCCATGTCACCTCTAGTAATCCCACATGATCTCTCAGTGTTACCTAAATGTATGCACAGGTGATGTAATATTACTGCACAGCCCATGTCACCTCTAGTAATCCCACATAATCTCACTGTTACCTAAATGTATGCACAGGCGATGTTATATTACTACACAGCCCATGTCACCTCTAGTAATACCACATGATCTCTCAGTGTTACCTAAATGTATGCACAGGCGATGTTATATTACTGCACAGCCCGTGTCACCTCTAGTAATCCCACATGATCTCTCAGTGTTACCTAAATGTATGCACAGGCGATGTTATATTACTGCACAGTCCATGTCACCTCTAGTAATCCCACATGATCTCAGTGTTACCAAAATGTATGCACAGGCGATGTTATATTACTACACAGCCCATATCACCTGTAGTAATCCCACATGCTCTCTCAGTGTTACCTAAATGTAGGCACAGGCGATGTTATATTACTGCACAGCCCATGTCACCTCTAGTAATCCCACATGGTCTCAGTATTACCTAAATGTATGCACAGGTGATGTTATATTACTGCACAGCCCAAGTCACCTCTAGTAATCCCGCATGATCTCTCAGTGTTACCTAAAATGTATGCACAGGTGATGTTATATTACTGCACAGCCCATGTCACCTCTAGTAATCCCACATGATCTCAGTGTTACCTAAATGTATGCACAGGCGATGTTATATTACTGCACAGCCCATGTCACCTCTAGTAACCTCACATGATCTCAGTGTTACCTAAATGTATGCACAGGCGATACTATATTACTGCACAGTCCATGTCACCTCTAGTAATCCCACATGATCTCTCAGTGTTACCTAAACGTATGCACAGGCGGTGTTCTATTACTGCACAGCCCATGTCACCTCTAGTAATCCCACATGATCTCAGTGTTACCTAAATGTATGCACAGGCGATGTTATATTACTACACAGCCCATGTCACCTCTAGTAATACCACATGATCTCTCAGTGTTACCTGAATGTATGCACAGGCGATGTTATATTACTGCACAGCCCATGTCACCTCAAGTAATCCCACATGATCTCTCAGTGTTACCTAAATGTATGCACAGGTGATGTAATATTACTGCACAGCCCATGTCACCTCTAGTAATCCCACATGATCTCAGTGTTACCTAAATGTATGCACAGGCGATGTTATATTACTACACAGCCCATGTCACCTCTAGTAATACCACATGATCTCTCAGTGTTACCTAAATGTATGCACAGGCGATGTTATATTACTGCACAGCCCATGTCACCTCTAGTAATCCCACATGATCTCTCAGTGTTACCTAAACGTATGCACAGACGATGTTATATTACTGCACAGCCCATGTCACCTCTTGTAATCCCACATGATCTCTCAGTGTTACCTAAATGTATGCACAGGCGATGTTATATTACTGCACAGCCCATGTCATCTCTAGTAATCCCACATGATCTCAGTGTTACCTAAATGTATGCAGAGGTGATGTTATATTACTGCACAGCCCATGTGACCTCTAGTAATCCCACATGATCTCAGTGTTACCTAAATGTATGCACAGGTGATGTTATATTACTGCACAGCCCATGTGACCTCTAGTAATCCCACATGATCTCAGTGTTACCTAAATGTATGCACAGGCGATGTTATATTACTGCACAGCCCATGTCACCTCTAGTAATCCCACATGATCTCTCAGTGTTACCTAAATGTAGGCACAGGCGATGTTATATTACTGCACAGCCCATGTCACCTCTAGTAATCCCACATGGTCTCAGTATTACCTAAATGTATGCACAGGTGATGTTATATTACTGCACAGCCCAAGTCACCTCTAGTAATCCCGCATGATCTCTCAGTGTTACCTAAAATGTATGCACAGGTGATGTTATATTACTGCACAGCCCATGTCACCTCTAGTAATCCCACATGATCTCAGTGTTACCTAAATGTATGCACAGGCGATGTTATATTACTGCACAGCCCATGTCACCTCTAGTAATCCCACATGATCTCTCAGTGTTACCTAAATGTATGCACAGGTGATGTTATATTACTGCACAGCCCATGTCATCTCTAGTAACCTCACATGATCTCAGTGTTACCTAAATGTATGCACAGGCGATGCTATATTACTGCACAGTCCATGTCACCTCTAGTAATCCCACATGATCTCTCAATGTTACCTAAATGTATGCACAGGCGATGTTATATTACTGCACAGCCCATGTCACCTCTAGTAATCCCACATGATCTCTCAGTGTTACCTAAATGTAGGCACAGGCGATGTTATATTACTGCACAGCCCATGTCACCTCTAGTAATCCCACATGATCTCAGTGTTACCTGAATGTATGCACAGGCGATGTTATATTACTGCACAGCCCATGTCACCTCAAGTAATCCCACATGATCTCTCAGTGTTACCTAAATGTATGCACAGGTGATGTAATATTACTGCACAGCCCATGTCACCTCTAGTAATCCCACATGATCTCAGTGTTACCTAAATGTATGCACAGGCGATGTTATATTACTACACAGCCCATGTCACCTCTAGTAATACCACATGATCTCTCAGTGTTACCTAAATGTATGCACAGGCGATGTTATATTACTGCACAGCCCATGTCACCTCTAGTAATCCCACATGATCTCTCAGTGTTACCTAAACGTATGCACAGACGATGTTATATTACTGCACAGCCCATGTCACCTCTAGTAATCCCACATGATCTCAGTGTTACCTAAATGTATGCACAGGCGATGTTATATTACTGCACAGCCCATGTCACCTCTAGTAATCCCACATGATCTCTCAGTGTTACCTAAATGTAGGCACAGGCGATGTTATATTACTGCACAGCCCATGTCACCTCTAGTAATCCCACATGATCTCTCAGTGTTACCTAAATGTATGCACAGGCGATGTTATATTACTGCACAGCCCATGTCACCTCTAGTAATTCCACATGTTCTCTCAGTGTTGCCTAAATGTATGCACAGGCGATGTTATATTACTGCACAGCCCATGTCACCTCTAGTTATCCCACATGATCTCAGTGTTACCTAAATGTATGCACAGGCGATGTTATATTACTGCACAGCCCATGTCACCTCTAGTAATCCCACATGATCTCTCAGTGTTACCTAAACGTATGCACAGACGATGTTATATTACTGCACAGCCCATGTCACCTCTAGTAATCCCACATGATCTCAGTGTTACCTAAATGTATGCACAGGCGATGTTATATTACTGCACAGCCCATGTCACCTCTAGTAATCCCACATGATCTCTCAGTGTTACCTAAATGTAGGCACAGGCGATGTTATATTACTGCACAGCCCATGTCACCTCTAGTAATCCCACATGGTCTCAGTATTACCTAAATGTATGCACATGTGATGTTATATTACTGCACAGCCCAAGTCACCTCTAGTAATCCCACATGATCTCTCAGTGTTACCTAAATGTATGCACAGGTGATGTTATATTACTGCACAGCCCATGTCACCTCTAGTAATCCCACATGATCTCAGTGTTACCTAAATGTATGCACAGGCGATGTTATATTACTGCACAGCCCATGTCACCTCTAGTAACCTCACATGATCTCAGTGTTACCTAAATGTATGCACAGGCGATGTTATATTACTGCACAGCCCATGTCACCTCTAGTAATCCCACATGATCTCTCAGTGTTACCTAAATGTATGCACAGGCGATGTTATATTACTGCACAGTCCATGTCACCTCTAGTAACCCCACATGATCTCAGTGTTACCTAAATGTATGCACAGGCGATGTTATATTACTGCACAGCCCATGTCACCTCTAGTAATCCCACATGATCTCAGTGTTACCTAAATGTATGCACAGGCGATGTTATATTACTGCACAGCCCATGTCACCTCAAGTAATCCCACATGATCTCTCAGTGTTACCTAAATGTATGCACAGGTGATGTAATATTACTGCACAGCCCATGTCACCTCTAGTAATCCCACATGATCTCTCAGTGTTACCTAAACGTATGCACAGGCGATGTTATATTACTGCACAGCCCATGTCACCTCTAGTAACCTCACATGATCTCAGTGTTACCTAAATGTATGCACAGGCGATGTTATATTACTGCACAGCCCATGTCACCTCTAGTAATCCCACATGATCTCTCAGTGTTACCTAAATGTATGCACAGGCGATGTTATATTACTGCACAGTCCATGTCACCTCTAGTAACCCCACATGATCTCAGTGTTACCTAAATGTATGCACAGGCGATGTTATATTACTGCACAGCCCATGTCACCTCTAGTAATCCCACATGATCTCAGTGTTACCTAAATGTATGCACAGGCGATGTTATATTACTGCACAGCCCATGTCACCTCAAGTAATCCCACATGATCTCTCAGTGTTACCTAAATGTATGCACAGGTGATGTAATATTACTGCACAGCCCATGTCACCTCTAGTAATCCCACATGATCTCTCAGTGTTACCTAAATGTAGGCACAGGCGATGTTATATTACTGCACAGCCCATGTCACCTCTAGTAATCCCACATGGTCTCAGTATTACCTAAATGTATGCACAGGTGATGTTATATTACTGCACAGCCCAAGTCACCTCTAGTAATCCCGCATGATCTCTCAGTGTTACCTAAAATGTATGCACAGGTGATGTTATATTACTGCACAGCCCATGTCACCTCTAGTAATCCCACATGATCTCAGTGTTACCTAAATGTATGCACAGGCGATGTTATATTACTGCACAGCCCATGTCACCTCTAGTAATCCCACATGATCTCTCAGTGTTACCTAAATGTATGCACAGGTGATGTTATATTACTGCACAGCCCATGTCATCTCTAGTAACCTCACATGATCTCAGTGTTACCTAAATGTATGCACAGGCGATGCTATATTACTGCACAGTCCATGTCACCTCTAGTAATCCCACATGATCTCTCAGTGTTACCTAAATGTATGCACAGGCGATGTTATATTTCTGCACAGCCCATGTCACCTCTAGTAATCCCACATGATCTCTCAGTGTTACCTAAATGTAGGCACAGGCGATGTTATATTACTGCACAGCCCATGTCACCTCTAGTAATCCCACATGATCTCAGTGTTACCTGAATGTATGCACAGGCGATGTTATATTACTGCACAGCCCATGTCACCTCAAGTAATCCCACATGATCTCTCAGTGTTACCTAAATGTATGCACAGGTGATGTAATATTACTGCACAGCCCATGTCACCTCTAGTAATCCCACATGATCTCAGTGTTACCTAAATGTATGCACAGGCGATGTTATATTACTACACAGCCCATGTCACCTCTAGTAATACCACATGATCTCTCAGTGTTACCTAAATGTATGCACAGGCGATGTTATATTACTGCACAGCCCATGTCACCTCTAGTAATCCCACATGATCTCTCAGTGTTACCTAAACGTATGCACAGACGATGTTATATTACTGCACAGCCCATGTCACCTCTAGTAATCCCACATGATCTCAGTGTTACCTAAATGTATGCACAGGCGATGTTATATTACTGCACAGCCCATGTCACCTCTAGTAATCCCACATGATCTCTCAGTGTTACCTAAATGTAGGCACAGGCGATGTTATATTACTGCACAGCCCATGTCACCTCTAGTAATCCCACATGATCTCTCAGTGTTACCTAAATGTATGCACAGGCGATGTTATATTACTGCACAGCCCATGTCACCTCTAGTAATCCCACATGTTCTCTCAGTGTTGCCTAAATGTATGCACAGGCGATGTTATATTACTGCACAGCCCATGTCACCTCTAGTTATCCCACATGATCTCAGTGTTACCTAAATGTATGCACAGGCGATGTTATATTACTGCACAGCCCATGTCACCTCTAGTAATCCCACATGATCTCTCAGTGTTACCTAAATGTATGCACAGGTGATGTTATATTACTGCACAGCCCATGTCACCTCTAGTAATCCCACATGATCTCAGTGTTACCTAAATGTATGCACAGGCGATGTTATATTACTGCACAGCCCATGTCACCTCTAGTAATCCCACATGATCTCAGTGTTACCTAAATGTATGCACAGGCGATGTTATATTACTGCACAGCCCATGTCACCTCAAGTAATCCCACATGATCTCTCAGTGTTACCTAAATGTATGCACAGGTGATGTAATATTACTGCACAGCCCATGTCACCTCTAGTAATCCCACATGATCTCTCAGTGTTACCTAAATGTAGGCACAGGCGATGTTATATTACTGCACAGCCCATGTCACCTCTAGTAATCCCACATGGTCTCAGTATTACCTAAATGTATGCACAGGTGATGTTATATTACTGCACAGCCCAAGTCACCTCTAGTAATCCCGCATGATCTCTCAGTGTTACCTAAAATGTATGCACAGGTGATGTTATATTACTGCACAGCCCATGTCACCTCTAGTAATCCCACATGATCTCAGTGTTACCTAAATGTATGCACAGGCGATGTTATATTACTGCACAGCCCATGTCACCTCTAGTAATCCCACATGATCTCTCAGTGTTACCTAAATGTATGCACAGGTGATGTTATATTACTGCACAGCCCATGTCATCTCTAGTAACCTCACATGATCTCAGTGTTACCTAAATGTATGCACAGGCGATGCTATATTACTGCACAGTCCATGTCACCTCTAGTAATCCCACATGATCTCTCAGTGTTACCTAAATGTATGCACAGGCGATGTTATATTACTGCACAGCCCATGTCACCTCTAGTAATCCCACATGATCTCTCAGTGTTACCTAAATGTAGGCACAGGCGATGTTATATTACTGCACAGCCCATGTCACCTCTAGTAATCCCACATGATCTCAGTGTTACCTGAATGTATGCACAGGCGATGTTATATTACTGCACAGCCCATGTCACCTCAAGTAATCCCACATGATCTCTCAGTGTTACCTAAATGTATGCACAGGTGATGTAATATTACTGCACAGCCCATGTCACCTCTAGTAATCCCACATGATCTCAGTGTTACCTAAATGTATGCACAGGCGATGTTATATTACTGCACAGCCCATGTCACCTCTAGTAATCCCACATGGTCTCAGTATTACCTAAATGTATGCACAGGTGATGTTATATTACTGCACGGCCCATGTCACCTCTTGTAATCCCACATGATCTCAGTGTTACCTAAATGTATGCACAGGTGATGTTATATTACTGCACAGCCCATGTGACCTCTAGTAATCCCACATGATCTCAGTGTTACCTAAATGTATGCACAGGCGATGTTATATTACTGCACAGCCCATGTCACCTCTAGTAATCCCACATGATCTCTCAGTGTTACCTAAATGTAGGCACAGGCGATGTTATATTACTGCACAGCCCATGTCACCTCTAGTAATCCCACATGGTCTCAGTATTACCTAAATGTATGCACAGGTGATGTTATATTACTGCACAGCCCAAGTCACCTCTAGTAATCCCGCATGATCTCTCAGTGTTACCTAAAATGTATGCACAGGTGATGTTATATTACTGCACAGCCCATGTCACCTCTAGTAATCCCACATGATCTCAGTGTTACCTAAATGTATGCACAGGCGATGTTATATTACTGCACAGCCCATGTCACCTCTAGTAATCCCACATGATCTCTCAGTGTTACCTAAATGTATGCACAGGTGATGTTATATTACTGCACAGCCCATGTCATCTCTAGTAACCTCACATGATCTCAGTGTTACCTAAATGTATGCACAGGCGATGCTATATTACTGCACAGTCCATGTCACCTCTAGTAATCCCACATGATCTCTCAGTGTTACCTAAATGTATGCACAGGCGATGTTATATTACTGCACAGCCCATGTCACCTCTAGTAATCCCACATGATCTCTCAGTGTTACCTAAATGTATGCACAGGTGATGTTATATTACTGCACAGCCCATGTCATCTCTAGTAATACCACATGATCTCAGTGTTACCTAAATGTATGCACAGGCGATGCTATATTACTGCACAGTCCATGTCACCTCTAGTAATCCCACATGATCTCTCAGTGTTACCTAAATGTATGCACAGGTGATGTAATATTACTGCACAGCCCATGTCACCTCTAGTAATCCCACATAATCTCACTGTTACCTAAATGTATGCACAGGCGATGTTATATTACTACACAGCCCATGTCACCTCTAGTAATACCACATGATCTCTCAGTGTTACCTAAATGTATGCACAGGCGATGTTATATTACTGCACAGCCCGTGTCACCTCTAGTAATCCCACATGATCTCTCAGTGTTACCTAAATGTATGCACAGGCGATGTTATATTACTGCACAGTCCATGTCACCTCTAGTAATCCCACATGATCTCAGTGTTACCAAAATGTATGCACAGGCGATGTTATATTACTACACAGCCCATATCACCTGTAGTAATCCCACATGCTCTCTCAGTGTTACCTAAATGTAGGCACAGGCGATGTTATATTACTGCACAGCCCATGTCACCTCTAGTAATCCCACATGGTCTCAGTATTACCTAAATGTATGCACAGGTGATGTTATATTACTGCACAGCCCAAGTCACCTCTAGTAATCCCGCATGATCTCTCAGTGTTACCTAAAATGTATGCACAGGTGATGTTATATTACTGCACAGCCCATGTCACCTCTAGTAATCCCACATGATCTCAGTGTTACCTAAATGTATGCACAGGCGATGTTATATTACTGCACAGCCCATGTCACCTCTAGTAACCTCACATGATCTCAGTGTTACCTAAATGTATGCACAGGCGATACTATATTACTGCACAGTCCATGTCACCTCTAGTAATCCCACATGATCTCTCAGTGTTACCTAAACGTATGCACAGGCGGTGTTCTATTACTGCACAGCCCATGTCACCTCTAGTAATCCCACATGATCTCAGTGTTACCTAAATGTATGCACAGGCGATGTTATATTACTACACAGCCCATGTCACCTCTAGTAATACCACATGATCTCTCAGTGTTACCTGAATGTATGCACAGGCGATGTTATATTACTGCACAGCCCATGTCACCTCAAGTAATCCCACATGATCTCTCAGTGTTACCTAAATGTATGCACAGGTGATGTAATATTACTGCACAGCCCATGTCACCTCTAGTAATCCCACATGATCTCAGTGTTACCTAAATGTATGCACAGGCGATGTTATATTACTACACAGCCCATGTCACCTCTAGTAATACCACATGATCTCTCAGTGTTACCTAAATGTATGCACAGGCGATGTTATATTACTGCACAGCCCATGTCACCTCTAGTAATCCCACATGATCTCTCAGTGTTACCTAAACGTATGCACAGACGATGTTATATTACTGCACAGCCCATGTCACCTCTAGTAATCCCACATGATCTCTCAGTGTTACCTAAATGTATGCACAGGCGATGTTATATTACTGCACAGCCCATGTCATCTCTAGTAATCCCACATGATCTCAGTGTTACCTAAATGTATGCAGAGGTGATGTTATATTACTGCACGGCCCATGTCACCTCTTGTAATCCCACATGATCTCAGTGTTACCTAAATGTATGCACAGGTGATGTTATATTACTGCACAGCCCATGTGACCTCTAGTAATCCCACATGATCTCAGTGTTACCTAAATGTATGCACAGGCGATGTTATATTACTGCACAGCCCATGTCACCTCTAGTAATCCCACATGATCTCTCAGTGTTACCTAAATGTAGGCACAGGCGATGTTATATTACTGCACAGCCCATGTCACCTCTAGTAATCCCACATGGTCTCAGTATTACCTAAATGTATGCACAGGTGATGTTATATTACTGCACAGCCCAAGTCACCTCTAGTAATCCCGCATGATCTCTCAGTGTTACCTAAAATGTATGCACAGGTGATGTTATATTACTGCACAGCCCATGTCACCTCTAGTAATCCCACATGATCTCAGTGTTACCTAAATGTATGCACAGGCGATGTTATATTACTGCACAGCCCATGTCACCTCTAGTAATCCCACATGATCTCTCAGTGTTACCTAAATGTATGCACAGGTGATGTTATATTACTGCACAGCCCATGTCATCTCTAGTAACCTCACATGATCTCAGTGTTACCTAAATGTATGCACAGGCGATGCTATATTACTGCACAGTCCATGTCACCTCTAGTAATCCCACATGATCTCTCAATGTTACCTAAATGTATGCACAGGCGATGTTATATTACTGCACAGCCCATGTCACCTCTAGTAATCCCACATGATCTCTCAGTGTTACCTAAATGTAGGCACAGGCGATGTTATATTACTGCACAGCCCATGTCACCTCTAGTAATCCCACATGATCTCAGTGTTACCTGAATGTATGCACAGGCGATGTTATATTACTGCACAGCCCATGTCACCTCAAGTAATCCCACATGATCTCTCAGTGTTACCTAAATGTATGCACAGGTGATGTAATATTACTGCACAGCCCATGTCACCTCTAGTAATCCCACATGATCTCAGTGTTACCTAAATGTATGCACAGGCGATGTTATATTACTACACAGCCCATGTCACCTCTAGTAATACCACATGATCTCTCAGTGTTACCTAAATGTATGCACAGGCGATGTTATATTACTGCACAGCCCATGTCACCTCTAGTAATCCCACATGATCTCTCAGTGTTACCTAAACGTATGCACAGACGATGTTATATTACTGCACAGCCCATGTCACCTCTAGTAATCCCACATGATCTCAGTGTTACCTAAATGTATGCACAGGCGATGTTATATTACTGCACAGCCCATGTCACCTCTAGTAATCCCACATGATCTCTCAGTGTTACCTAAATGTAGGCACAGGCGATGTTATATTACTGCACAGCCCATGTCACCTCTAGTAATCCCACATGATCTCTCAGTGTTACCTAAATGTATGCACAGGCGATGTTATATTACTGCACAGCCCATGTCACCTCTAGTAATTCCACATGTTCTCTCAGTGTTGCCTAAATGTATGCACAGGCGATGTTATATTACTGCACAGCCCATGTCACCTCTAGTTATCCCACATGATCTCAGTGTTACCTAAATGTATGCACAGGCGATGTTATATTACTGCACAGCCCATGTCACCTCTAGTAATCCCACATGATCTCTCAGTGTTACCTAAACGTATGCACAGACGATGTTATATTACTGCACAGCCCATGTCACCTCTAGTAATCCCACATGATCTCAGTGTTACCTAAATGTATGCACAGGCGATGTTATATTACTGCACAGCCCATGTCACCTCTAGTAATCCCACATGATCTCTCAGTGTTACCTAAATGTAGGCACAGGCGATGTTATATTACTGCACAGCCCATGTCACCTCTAGTAATCCCACATGGTCTCAGTATTACCTAAATGTATGCACATGTGATGTTATATTACTGCACAGCCCAAGTCACCTCTAGTAATCCCACATGATCTCTCAGTGTTACCTAAATGTATGCACAGGTGATGTTATATTACTGCACAGCCCATGTCACCTCTAGTAATCCCACATGATCTCAGTGTTACCTAAATGTATGCACAGGCGATGTTATATTACTGCACAGCCCATGTCACCTCTAGTAACCTCACATGATCTCAGTGTTACCTAAATGTATGCACAGGCGATGTTATATTACTGCACAGCCCATGTCACCTCTAGTAATCCCACATGATCTCTCAGTGTTACCTAAATGTATGCACAGGCGATGTTATATTACTGCACAGTCCATGTCACCTCTAGTAACCCCACATGATCTCAGTGTTACCTAAATGTATGCACAGGCGATGTTATATTACTGCACAGCCCATGTCACCTCTAGTAATCCCACATGATCTCAGTGTTACCTAAATGTATGCACAGGCGATGTTATATTACTGCACAGCCCATGTCACCTCAAGTAATCCCACATGATCTCTCAGTGTTACCTAAATGTATGCACAGGTGATGTAATATTACTGCACAGCCCATGTCACCTCTAGTAATCCCACATGATCTCTCAGTGTTACCTAAACGTATGCACAGGCGATGTTATATTACTGCACAGCCCATGTCACCTCTAGTAACCTCACATGATCTCAGTGTTACCTAAATGTATGCACAGGCGATGTTATATTACTGCACAGCCCATGTCACCTCTAGTAATCCCACATGATCTCTCAGTGTTACCTAAATGTATGCACAGGCGATGTTATATTACTGCACAGTCCATGTCACCTCTAGTAACCCCACATGATCTCAGTGTTACCTAAATGTATGCACAGGCGATGTTATATTACTGCACAGCCCATGTCACCTCTAGTAATCCCACATGATCTCAGTGTTACCTAAATGTATGCACAGGCGATGTTATATTACTGCACAGCCCATGTCACCTCAAGTAATCCCACATGATCTCTCAGTGTTACCTAAATGTATGCACAGGTGATGTAATATTACTGCACAGCCCATGTCACCTCTAGTAATCCCACATGATCTCTCAGTGTTACCTAAATGTAGGCACAGGCGATGTTATATTACTGCACAGCCCATGTCACCTCTAGTAATCCCACATGGTCTCAGTATTACCTAAATGTATGCACAGGTGATGTTATATTACTGCACAGCCCAAGTCACCTCTAGTAATCCCGCATGATCTCTCAGTGTTACCTAAAATGTATGCACAGGTGATGTTATATTACTGCACAGCCCATGTCACCTCTAGTAATCCCACATGATCTCAGTGTTACCTAAATGTATGCACAGGCGATGTTATATTACTGCACAGCCCATGTCACCTCTAGTAATCCCACATGATCTCTCAGTGTTACCTAAATGTATGCACAGGTGATGTTATATTACTGCACAGCCCATGTCATCTCTAGTAACCTCACATGATCTCAGTGTTACCTAAATGTATGCACAGGCGATGCTATATTACTGCACAGTCCATGTCACCTCTAGTAATCCCACATGATCTCTCAGTGTTACCTAAATGTATGCACAGGCGATGTTATATTACTGCACAGCCCATGTCACCTCTAGTAATCCCACATGATCTCTCAGTGTTACCTAAATGTAGGCACAGGCGATGTTATATTACTGCACAGCCCATGTCACCTCTAGTAATCCCACATGATCTCAGTGTTACCTGAATGTATGCACAGGCGATGTTATATTACTGCACAGCCCATGTCACCTCAAGTAATCCCACATGATCTCTCAGTGTTACCTAAATGTATGCACAGGTGATGTAATATTACTGCACAGCCCATGTCACCTCTAGTAATCCCACATGATCTCAGTGTTACCTAAATGTATGCACAGGCGATGTTATATTACTACACAGCCCATGTCACCTCTAGTAATACCACATGATCTCTCAGTGTTACCTAAATGTATGCACAGGCGATGTTATATTACTGCACAGCCCATGTCACCTCTAGTAATCCCACATGATCTCTCAGTGTTACCTAAACGTATGCACAGACGATGTTATATTACTGCACAGCCCATGTCACCTCTAGTAATCCCACATGATCTCAGTGTTACCTAAATGTATGCACAGGCGATGTTATATTACTGCACAGCCCATGTCACCTCTAGTAATCCCACATGATCTCTCAGTGTTACCTAAATGTAGGCACAGGCGATGTTATATTACTGCACAGCCCATGTCACCTCTAGTAATCCCACATGATCTCTCAGTGTTACCTAAATGTATGCACAGGCGATGTTATATTACTGCACAGCCCATGTCACCTCTAGTAATCCCACATGTTCTCTCAGTGTTGCCTAAATGTATGCACAGGCGATGTTATATTACTGCACAGCCCATGTCACCTCTAGTTATCCCACATGATCTCAGTGTTACCTAAATGTATGCACAGGCGATGTTATATTACTGCACAGCCCATGTCACCTCTAGTAATCCCACATGATCTCTCAGTGTTACCTAAATGTATGCACAGGTGATGTTATATTACTGCACAGCCCATGTCACCTCTAGTAATCCCACATGATCTCAGTGTTACCTAAATGTATGCACAGGCGATGTTATATTACTGCACAGCCCATGTCACCTCTAGTAATCCCACATGATCTCAGTGTTACCTAAATGTATGCACAGGCGATGTTATATTACTGCACAGCCCATGTCACCTCAAGTAATCCCACATGATCTCTCAGTGTTACCTAAATGTATGCACAGGTGATGTAATATTACTGCACAGCCCATGTCACCTCTAGTAATCCCACATGATCTCTCAGTGTTACCTAAATGTAGGCACAGGCGATGTTATATTACTGCACAGCCCATGTCACCTCTAGTAATCCCACATGGTCTCAGTATTACCTAAATGTATGCACAGGTGATGTTATATTACTGCACAGCCCAAGTCACCTCTAGTAATCCCGCATGATCTCTCAGTGTTACCTAAAATGTATGCACAGGTGATGTTATATTACTGCACAGCCCATGTCACCTCTAGTAATCCCACATGATCTCAGTGTTACCTAAATGTATGCACAGGCGATGTTATATTACTGCACAGCCCATGTCACCTCTAGTAATCCCACATGATCTCTCAGTGTTACCTAAATGTATGCACAGGTGATGTTATATTACTGCACAGCCCATGTCATCTCTAGTAACCTCACATGATCTCAGTGTTACCTAAATGTATGCACAGGCGATGCTATATTACTGCACAGTCCATGTCACCTCTAGTAATCCCACATGATCTCTCAGTGTTACCTAAATGTATGCACAGGCGATGTTATATTACTGCACAGCCCATGTCACCTCTAGTAATCCCACATGATCTCTCAGTGTTACCTAAATGTAGGCACAGGCGATGTTATATTACTGCACAGCCCATGTCACCTCTAGTAATCCCACATGATCTCAGTGTTACCTGAATGTATGCACAGGCGATGTTATATTACTGCACAGCCCATGTCACCTCAAGTAATCCCACATGATCTCTCAGTGTTACCTAAATGTATGCACAGGTGATGTAATATTACTGCACAGCCCATGTCACCTCTAGTAATCCCACATGATCTCAGTGTTACCTAAATGTATGCACAGGCGATGTTATATTACTACACAGCCCATGTCACCTCTAGTAATACCACATGATCTCTCAGTGTTACCTAAATGTATGCACAGGCGATGTTATATTACTGCACAGCCCATGTCACCTCTAGTAATCCCACATGATCTCTCAGTGTTACCTAAACGTATGCACAGACGATGTTATATTACTGCACAGCCCATGTCACCTCTAGTAATCCCACATGATCTCAGTGTTACCTAAATGTATGCACAGGCGATGTTATATTACTGCACAGCCCATGTCACCTCTAGTAATCCCACATGATCTCTCAGTGTTACCTAAATGTAGGCACAGGCGATGTTATATTACTGCACAGCCCATGTCACCTCTAGTAATCCCACATGATCTCTCAGTGTTACCTAAATGTATGCACAGGCGATGTTATATTACTGCACAGCCCATGTCACCTCTAGTAATCCCACATGTTCTCTCAGTGTTGCCTAAATGTATGCACAGGCGATGTTATATTACTGCACAGCCCATGTCACCTCTAGTTATCCCACATGATCTCAGTGTTACCTAAATGTATGCACAGGCGATGTTATATTACTGCACAGCCCATGTCACCTCTAGTAATCCCACATGATCTCTCAGTGTTACCTAAATGTATGCACAGGTGATGTTATATTACTGCACAGCCCATGTCACCTCTAGTAATCCCACATGATCTCAGTGTTACCTAAATGTATGCACAGGCGATGTTATATTACTGCACAGCCCATGTCACCTCTAGTAACCTCACATGATCTCAGTGTTACCTAAATGTATGCACAGGCGATGTTATATTACTGCACAGCCCATGTCACCTCTAGTAATCCCACATGATCTCTCAGTGTTACCTAAATGTATGCACAGGCGATGTTATATTACTGCACAGTCCATGTCACCTCTAGTAACCCCACATGATCTCAGTGTTACCTAAATGTATGCACAGGCGATGTTATATTACTGCACAGCCCATGTCACCTCTAGTAATCCCACATGATCTCAGTGTTACCTAAATGTATGCACAGGCAATGTTATATTACTGCACAGCCCATGTCACCTCAAGTAATCCCACATGATCTCTCAGTGTTACCTAAATGTATGCACAGGTGATGTAATATTACTGCACAGCCCATGTCACCTCTAGTAATCCCACATGATCTCTCAGTGTTACCTAAACGTATGCACAGGCGATGTTATATTACTGCACAGCCCATGTCACCTCTAGTAACCTCACATGATCTCAGTGTTACCTAAATGTATGCACAGGCGATGTTATATTACTGCACAGCCCATGTCACCTCTAGTAATCCCACATGATCTCTCAGTGTTACCTAAATGTATGCACAGGCGATGTTATATTACTGCACAGTCCATGTCACCTCTAGTAACCCCACATGATCTCAGTGTTACCTAAATGTATGCACAGGCGATGTTATATTACTGCACAGCCCATGTCACCTCTAGTAATCCCACATGATCTCAGTGTTACCTAAATGTATGCACAGGCGATGTTATATTACTGCACAGCCCATGTCACCTCAAGTAATCCCACATGATCTCTCAGTGTTACCTAAATGTATGCACAGGTGATGTAATATTACTGCACAGCCCATGTCACCTCTAGTAATCCCACATGATCTCTCAGTGTTACCTAAATGTAGGCACAGGCGATGTTATATTACTGCACAGCCCATGTCACCTCTAGTAATCCCACATGGTCTCAGTATTACCTAAATGTATGCACAGGTGATGTTATATTACTGCACAGCCCAAGTCACCTCTAGTAATCCCGCATGATCTCTCAGTGTTACCTAAAATGTATGCACAGGTGATGTTATATTACTGCACAGCCCATGTCACCTCTAGTAATCCCACATGATCTCAGTGTTACCTAAATGTATGCACAGGCGATGTTATATTACTGCACAGCCCATGTCACCTCTAGTAATCCCACATGATCTCTCAGTGTTACCTAAATGTATGCACAGGTGATGTTATATTACTGCACAGCCCATGTCATCTCTAGTAACCTCACATGATCTCAGTGTTACCTAAATGTATGCACAGGCGATGCTATATTACTGCACAGTCCATGTCACCTCTAGTAATCCCACATGATCTCTCAGTGTTACCTAAATGTATGCACAGGCGATGTTATATTACTGCACAGCCCATGTCACCTCTAGTAATCCCACATGATCTCTCAGTGTTACCTAAATGTAGGCACAGGCGATGTTATATTACTGCACAGCCCATGTCACCTCTAGTAATCCCACATGATCTCAGTGTTACCTGAATGTATGCACAGGCGATGTTATATTACTGCACAGCCCATGTCACCTCAAGTAATCCCACATGATCTCTCAGTGTTACCTAAATGTATGCACAGGTGATGTAATATTACTGCACAGCCCATGTCACCTCTAGTAATCCCACATGATCTCAGTGTTACCTAAATGTATGCACAGGCGATGTTATATTACTACACAGCCCATGTCACCTCTAGTAATACCACATGATCTCTCAGTGTTACCTAAATGTATGCACAGGCGATGTTATATTACTGCACAGCCCATGTCACCTCTAGTAATCCCACATGATCTCTCAGTGTTACCTAAACGTATGCACAGACGATGTTATATTACTGCACAGCCCATGTCACCTCTAGTAATCCCACATGATCTCAGTGTTACCTAAATGTATGCACAGGCGATGTTATATTACTGCACAGCCCATGTCACCTCTAGTAATCCCACATGATCTCTCAGTGTTACCTAAATGTAGGCACAGGCGATGTTATATTACTGCACAGCCCATGTCACCTCTAGTAATCCCACATGATCTCTCAGTGTTACCTAAATGTATGCACAGGCGATGTTATATTACTGCACAGCCCATGTCACCTCTAGTAATCCCACATGTTCTCTCAGTGTTGCCTAAATGTATGCACAGGCGATGTTATATTACTGCACAGCCCATGTCACCTCTAGTTATCCCACATGATCTCAGTGTTACCTAAATGTATGCACAGGCGATGTTATATTACTGCACAGCCCATGTCACCTCTAGTAATCCCACATGATCTCTCAGTGTTACCTAAACGTATGCACAGACGATGTTATATTACTGCACAGCCCATGTCACCTCTAGTAATCCCACATGATCTCAGTGTTACCTAAATGTATGCACAGGCGATGTTATATTACTGCACAGCCCATGTCACCTCTAGTAATCCCACATGATCTCTCAGTGTTACCTAAATGTAGGCACAGGCGATGTTATATTACTGCACAGCCCATGTCACCTCTAGTAATCCCACATGGTCTCAGTATTACCTAAATGTATGCACATGTGATGTTATATTACTGCACAGCCCAAGTCACCTCTAGTAATCCCACATGATCTCTCAGTGTTACCTAAATGTATGCACAGGTGATGTTATATTACTGCACAGCCCATGTCACCTCTAGTAATCCCACATGATCTCAGTGTTACCTAAATGTATGCACAGGCGATGTTATATTACTGCACAGCCCATGTCACCTCTAGTAACCTCACATGATCTCAGTGTTACCTAAATGTATGCACAGGCGATGTTATATTACTGCACAGCCCATGTCACCTCTAGTAATCCCACATGATCTCTCAGTGTTACCTAAATGTATGCACAGGCGATGTTATATTACTGCACAGTCCATGTCACCTCTAGTAACCCCACATGATCTCAGTGTTACCTAAATGTATGCACAGGCGATGTTATATTACTGCACAGCCCATGTCACCTCTAGTAATCCCACATGATCTCAGTGTTACCTAAATGTATGCACAGGCGATGTTATATTACTGCACAGCCCATGTCACCTCAAGTAATCCCACATGATCTCTCAGTGTTACCTAAATGTATGCACAGGTGATGTAATATTACTGCACAGCCCATGTCACCTCTAGTAATCCCACATGATCTCTCAGTGTTACCTAAACGTATGCACAGGCGATGTTATATTACTGCACAGCCCATGTCACCTCTAGTAACCTCACATGATCTCAGTGTTACCTAAATGTATGCACAGGCGATGTTATATTACTGCACAGCCCATGTCACCTCTAGTAATCCCACATGATCTCTCAGTGTTACCTAAATGTATGCACAGGCGATGTTATATTACTGCACAGTCCATGTCACCTCTAGTAACCCCACATGATCTCAGTGTTACCTAAATGTATGCACAGGCGATGTTATATTACTGCACAGCCCATGTCACCTCTAGTAATCCCACATGATCTCAGTGTTACCTAAATGTATGCACAGGCGATGTTATATTACTGCACAGCCCATGTCACCTCAAGTAATCCCACATGATCTCTCAGTGTTACCTAAATGTATGCACAGGTGATGTAATATTACTGCACAGCCCATGTCACCTCTAGTAATCCCACATGATCTCAGTGTTACCTAAATGTATGCACAGGCGATGTTAAATTACTACACAGCCCATGTCACCTCTAGTAATACCACATGATCTCTCAGTGTTACCTAAATGTATGCACAGGCGATGTTATATTACTGCATAGACCATGTCACCTCTAGTAATCCCACATGATCTCTCAGTGTTACCTAAACGTATGCACAGGCGGTGTTCTATTACTGCACAGCCCATGTCACCTCTAGTAATCCCACATGATCTCAGTGTTACCTAAATGTATGCACAGGCGATGTTATATTACTGCACAGCCCATGTCACCTCTAGTAATCCCACATGATCTCTCAGTGTTACCTGAATGTATGCACAGGCGATGTTATATTACTGCACAGCCCATGTCACCTCAAGTAATCCCACATGATCTCTCAGTGTTACCTAAATGTATGCACAGGTGATGTAATATTACTGCACAGCCCATGTCACCTCTAGTAATCCCACATGATCTCAGTGTTACCTAAATGTATGCACAGGCGATGTTATATTACTACACAGCCCATGTCACCTCTAGTAATACCACATGATCTCTCAGTGTTACCTAAATGTATGCACAGGCGATGTTATATTACTGCACAGCCCGTGTCACCTCTAGTAATCCCACATGATCTCTCAGTGTTACCTAAATGTATGCACAGGCGATGTTATATTACTGCACAGTCCATGTCACCTCTAGTAATCCCACATGATCTCAGTGTTACCAAAATGTATGCACAGGCGATGTTATATTACTACACAGCCCATATCACCTGTAGTAATCCCACATGATCTCTCAGTGTTACCTAAATGTATGCACAGGCAATGTTATATTACTGCACAGCCCATGTCACCTCTAGTAATCCCACATGATCTCTCAGTGTTACCTAAATGTATGCACAGGCGATGTTATATTACTGCACAGCCCATGTCACCTCTAGTTATCCCACATGGTCTCAGTGTTACCTAAATGTATGCACAGGCAATGTTATATTACTGCACAGCCCATGTCACCTCTAGTAATCCCACATGATCTCTCAGTGTTACCTAAACGTATGCACAGACGATGTTATATTACTGCACAGCCCATGTCACCTCTAGTAATCCCACATGATCTCAGTGTTACCTAAATGTATGCACAGGCGATGTTATATTACTGCACAGCCCATGTCACTTCTAGTAATCCCACATGATCTCTCAGTGTTACCTAAATGTATGCACAGGCGAT
The DNA here is from genome assembly GCF_028390025.1 of Pseudophryne corroboree. Taxonomy (NCBI): domain Eukaryota; kingdom Metazoa; phylum Chordata; class Amphibia; order Anura; family Myobatrachidae; genus Pseudophryne; species Pseudophryne corroboree. The sequence goes on from NW_026967494.1 coordinate 2,656,560, forward strand.
GTTATATTACTGCACAGCCCATGTCACCTCTAGTAATCCCACATGATCTCAGTGTTACCTAAATGTATGCACAGGCGATGTTATATTACTGCACAGCCCGTGTCACCTCTAGTAACCCCACATGTTCTCAGTGTTACCTAAATGTATGCAGAGGTGATGTTATGTTGCTGCACTGCCCATGTCACCTCTAGTAGTCCCACATGATCTCAGTGTTACCTAAATGTATGCACAGGTGATGTTATGTTGCTGCACTGCCCATGTCACCTCTAGTAATCCCACATGATCTCTCAGTGTTACCTAAATGTATGCACAGGCGATGTAATATTACTGCACAGCCCATGTCACCTCTAGTAATCCCACATTATCTCAGTGTTACCTAAATGTATGCACAGGCGATGTTATATTACTGCACAGCCCATGTCACCTCTAGTAATCCCACATGATCTCTCAGTGTTACCTAAATGTATGCACAGGTGATGTTATATTACTGCACAGCCCATGTCATCTCTAGTAATACCACATGATCTCAGTGTTACCTAAATGTATGCACAGGCGATGCTATATTACTGCACAGTCCATGTCACCTCTAGTAATCCCACATGATCTCTCAGTGTTACCTAAATGTATGCACAGGTGATGTAATATTACTGCACAGCCCATGTCACCTCTAGTAATCCCACATAATCTCAGTGTTACCTAAATGTATGCACAGGCGATGTTATATTACTACACAGCCCATGTCACCTCTAGTAATACCACATGATCTCTCAGTGTTACCTAAATGTATGCACAGGCGATGTTATATTACTGCACAGCCCGTGTCACCTCTAGTAATCCCACATGATCTCTCAGTGTTACCTAAATGTATGCACAGGCGATGTTATATTACTGCACAGTCCATGTCACCTCTAGTAATCCCACATGATCTCAGTGTTACCAAAATGTATGCACAGGCGATGTTATATTACTACACAGCCCATATCACCTGTAGTAATCCCACATGATCTCTCAGTGTTACCTAAATGTATGCACAGGCGATGTTATATTACTGCACAGCCCATGTCACCTCTAGTAATCCCACATGATCTCTCAGTGTTACCTAAATGTAGGCACAGGCGATGTTATATTACTGCACAGCCCATGTCACCTCTAGTAATCCCACATGGTCTCAGTATTACCTAAATGTATGCACAGGTGATGTTATATTACTGCACAGCCCAAGTCACCTCTAGTAATCCCGCATGATCTCTCAGTGTTACCTAAAATGTATGCACAGGTGATGTTATATTACTGCACAGCCCATGTCACCTCTAGTAATCCCACATGATCTCAGTGTTACCTAAATGTATGCACAGGCGATGTTATATTACTGCACAGCCCATGTCACCTCTAGTAACCTCACATGATCTCAGTGTTACCTAAATGTATGCACAGGCGATGTTATATTACTGCACAGCCCATGTCACCTCTAGTAATCCCACATGATCTCTCAGTGTTACCTAAATGTATGCACAGGCGATGTTATATTACTGCACAGTCCATGTCACCTCTAGTAATCCCACATGATCTCTCAGTGTAACCTAAATGTATGCACAGGCGATGTTATATTACTGCACAGACCATGTCACCTCTAGTAATCCCACATGATCTCTGTGTTACCTAAATGTATGCACAGGCGATGTTATATTACTGCACAGCCCATGTCACCTCTAGTAATCCCACATGATCTCAGTGTTACCTAAATGTATGCACAGGCGATGTTATATTACTGCACAGCCCATGTCACCTCTAGTAATCCCACATGATCTCAGTGTTACCTAAATGTATGCACAGGCGATGTTATATTACTGCACAGCCCATGTCACCTCTAGTAATCCCACATGTTCTCTCAGTGTTACCTAAATGTATGCACAGGCGGTGTTATATTACTGCACAGCCCATGTCACCTCTAGTAATCCCACATGATCTCAGTGTTACCTAAATGTATGCACAGGCGATGTTATATTACTGCACAGCCCATGTCACCTCTAGTAATCCCACATGATCTCAGTGTTACCTAAATGTATGCACAGGCGATGTTATATTACTGCACAGCCCATGTCACCTCTAGTAATCCCACATGATCTCTCAGTGTTACCTAAATGTATGCTCAGGTGATGTTATATTACTGCACAGCCCATGTCACCTCTAGTAATCCCACATGATCTCAGTGTTACCTAAATGTATGCACAGGTGATGTTATATTACTTTACAGCCCATGTCACCTCTAGTAATCCCACATGTTCTCTCAGTGTTACCTAAATGTATGCACAGGCGATGTTATATTACTGTACAGCCCATGTCACCTCTAGTAATTCCACATTATCCCAGTGTTACCTAAATGTATGCACAGGCGATGTTATATTACTGCACAGCCCATGTCACCTCTAGTAATCCCACATGATCTCAGTGTTACCTAAATGTATGCACAGGTGATGTTATATTACTGCACAACCCATGTCACCTCTAGTAATACCACATGATCTCTCAGTGTTACCTAAATGTATGCACAGGCAATGTTATATTACTGCACAACCCATGTCACCTCTAGTAATACCACATGATCTCTCAGTGTTACCTAAATGTATGCACAGGCGATGTTATATTACTGCACAGCCCATGTCACCTCTAGTAATCCCACATGATCTCTCAGTGTTACCTAAATGTATGCACAGGCGATGTTATATTACTGCACAGCCCATGTCACCTCTAGTAATCCCACATGATCTCTCAGTGTTACCTAAATGTATGCACAGGCGATGTTATATTACTGCACAGCCCATGTCATCTCTAGTAATCCCACATGATCTCCGTGTTACCTAAATGTATGCACAGGTGATGTTATATTACTGCACAGCCCATGTCACCTCTAGTAATCCCACATGTTCTCTCAGTGTTAGTAACACTCCTGTCCAAGCTTCCTAGTATTATTTTAAAGATAAACATAAATGCAATGCCAGAAATACAGTACTGGATACAGTGTTTGTTACAGAATTATATATTGTACCATGTAACACCCTGGGTCTTATCTACTCATTTTATAGTAATTTGTCAGTTTTGATCATAATCTTTACTAGATATTAATTGTTTTATGAAAATTCACATTTCCATAATGTATTTTATTTCCAGCAGATGGACACACAAGCAGGAATATCTCAGAAGGACATCTAATGTTATCCCTGGATTGTGACATAAAAGATAATGACAGTAGACAGGATTCTCCAGGAGATAACCCCATTACCCCAATTGTACATCCAGCTCTATCAGCTGATCCCTCTGATCCAGGGAAATGTTCTCCTGATCACTCTGATATTGGTGCATCTGTTACAGCACTGACAGTAGATACAGTGTTTCCCTGTTCTATAGATGCCAAATGTTTTACACAAAACACAAAGCCTATTACCCATCAGACAGGTAAGGCAGGTGAGAGGCCATTTCCATGTTCTAAGTGTGGGAAATGTTTTGCACAGAAATCATCTCTTGTTATACATGAGAGAAGTCACACAGGTAAGAAGCCATTTTCATGTTCTGAGTGTGGGGAATGTTTTACATCCAAATCATATTTTGTTATACATCAGAAAACTCACATAGGTGAGAGTCCATTTACATGTTCTGAGTGTGGGAAATGTTTTACACGTAAATCACATCTTGTTCAACATGAGAGAAGTCACACCGGTGAGAAGCCATTTTCATGTTCTGAGTGTGGGAAATGTTTTACACGGAAATCACATCTTGTTCAACATGAGAGAAGTCACACCGGAGAGAAGCCATTTTCATGTTCTGAATGTGGAAAACGTTTTTCACACAAGTCTTGTCTTGTTATACATGAGAGAAATCACACCGGAGAGGGGCCAATTTCATGTTCTGAGTGTGGGAAATGTTTTGCACAGAAATCAACTCTTGTTAGACATGAGAGAAGTCACACCGGAGAGAAGCCATTTACATGTTCTGAGTGTGGGAAATGTTTTTCACTAAAATCAAATCTTGTTCAACATGAAAGAAGTCACACTGGAGAGAAGCCATTTTTTTGTTCTGAGTGTGGAAAAGGTTTTTCACACAAGTCATATCTTGTTATACATGAGAGAAGTCACACCGGAGAGAAGCCATTTTCATGTTCTGAGTGTGGAAAAGGTTTTTCACACAAGTCATATCTTGTTATACATGAGAGAAGTCACACAGGTGAGAAGCCATTTGCATGTTCTGAGTGTGGAAAAGGTTTTTCACACAAGTCCTATCTTGTTAGACATGAAAGAAGTCACACAAGTGAGAAGCCATTTTCATGTTCTGAGTGTGGCAAATGTTTTATACGGAAATCACATCTTGTTAGACATGAGAGAAGTCACACAGGTGAGAAGCCATTTTCATGTACTGAGTGTGGGAAAGGGTTTATACAAAAATCACATCTTGTTCGACATGAGAGAAGTCACACTGGAGAGAAGCCATTTTCATGTTCTGAGTGTGGGAAAGGTTTTATACGGAAATCACATCTTGTTCAACATGAGAGAACTCACAGAGGTGTGAAGCAATTTGCATGCTGAGTGATTAATAAATCAGCTCTTGTTGGACACAGTAGACATCACACAAGTGGTGAACCATTTTAATCTTCTGGATATACTCATCTTCACCATTTCCCTGCAATGTTCCTTCAGGTTTTATCTTATGTCCTGTGTTTTTTTTACAATATACATGCTGCTACTGGGTGAAATAATAAGACGTCATGTCCTCCTTTACCTCTGTTATGCAGATAACCTGTCTTTGTTCCGGGTACTGAAAACAATACCAATACTAAATGTCTAGCTGAGCTCCAGATGTGGGTGATGCTAGTTGGCCATGACTCAGTCCTAGTGAAACAGGTCCATATGCTAATGCACGCCGACTCGCCTGTCTTCTGATTACTTCCACTCCTATCCAAGATTTTTCACGTGCTGCTCCCTTACTCTGGAATTCCCTACCTCTCCCCCTCAGACTCTCCACCTCTCTACAAAACTTCAAACGGGCTCTTAAGACCCATTTCTTTACCAAACACAGCCAACTTTAACCCTCTGTTCCACGCTCTCTATGTACCCCATCTGTGTCACCCCTGTCTGTCTACCCCTCCCCTTAGAATGTAAGCTCTCACAAGCAGGGCCCTCTTCCCTCATGTGCTTATCCTTTTCTTACTTTAATAATCCTCAACTGCCCAAATCCTGCAGTTTTTTGGCCATCCTGGAACTTATCTCTATGTCATTTACTGGTGTAGTTATGCTTAGTTACCCTGTACTTGTCCTATATTGTCTTCAACTGTAAGTCACTGTTTTCCTGTTTTGATTATGTGCACATGTACTCTGTAATTGGGTGCTGCGGAACCCTTGTGGTGCCATATAAATAAAGGATAATAATAATAATGTAGAAGCTCAGCAACAAATGGTAAGACTGCTGCTTTGCCGACCAGACCTACACTTAGGGGTTCAGAGTTTGTATGGAACCTTTGTGTCCTGGATGGTGGAGTGACACTTAGACATCCGGTATCAGCCACAGATCCTCATCTGAGGACCATAGCCAGACTCCAGTACTTAAGTCCCTCAGAAGATCTACCTACAGTCATACATGCACTTGTATCATCACACATAGACTACTGCAATGTCCTCTACCTGGGTCTCCCAGCAATAGAATTGCACCGCTTGTACAGAATGCAGCAGCCAGGCTGTTACCTAACCAGCCCGTTCCTGCCCCATAACATCCATTCTCTGCTCCCTTCACCGGCTGCCTGTAAGATGGTGACTATTACATAATCTTACTGACTCTCCCAGGCCTACGTGACCAGGGCCAAAGGTACCAGAAGCAGCTTCTGCCTCCTTACTGCCCTGGTTACTTCCATCTGCAGATGGACTGTTACCAGCAGCACCAAGAATCTGCCGTAATTCATTTGTGGATGATCTGTTAGCATTGTAGCCCTGACCATGGAACCTGCTGCCTCACACAGTCCAAGAGACCTCCACTCTGGAGACCACAAACAGACTGATGACTGTTACATTAATGTTCCTTCACTTCCTAAATAATACATCCCACATGCTGAGTACTTTATTCTGTTCTACTTATTGTGTATCTTGTGCTCTGTGTAAATGTGAATGTAAAGTTCTGTGAGTGCTATTGGGAGGAAAGTGCTGTATAAGTAACATTATTACTGGTGAGAATGACAGGAGTCAGATCTAGTTACACCATACGTTACATATACAGAAGGGGAAATGTATAAGTAACATTATTACTGGTGAGAGTGACAGGAGTCAGATCTAGTTACACCATACGTTACATATACAGAAGGGGAAATGTATAAGTATCATTATTACTGGTGAGAATGACAGGAGTCAGATCTAGTTACACCATACGTTACATATACAGAAGGGGAAATGTATAAGTAACATTATTACTGGTGAGAGTGACAGGAGTCAGATCTAGTTACACCATATGTTACATATACAGAAGGGGAAATGTATAAGTATCATTATTACTGGTGAGAATGACAGGAGTCAGATCTAGTTACACCATACGTTACATATACAGAAGGGGAAATGTATAAGTAACATTATTACTGGTGAGAATGACAGGAGTCAGATCTAGTTACACCATACGTTCCATATACAGAGACTTCGTATCTAACAATAGAGACCCTTGTATTTAGATATCCAGAACTTAATGACATTTTATGAGGGTTTTATGTCAGGAGAAAGAGGACATGATAATGAATATCTGATGGACCTTTGCTTTGGACAAACAACATGCCATTATGAACAAGAACGACCTTTATGCTGACAAGGCCTATTGAGAAGCCCAATTGATGTGAATGGGAGATCCAAGACTCATGGAGCCAGTCTGCCATCTTCAGGAGAAGATCGGCCGTGCAATTAGCTCAGCTGACCATATTTGGCACTTCCGGTTATTCACCATCAATCAATCCATGTTCCCCATGATATCTAGATGTACGCCCAATTGATTAATCGGTTATGAATTATTGTATAATCATGTACTATATATATGTAAGCCTGAAATGTCCTGAGGGCACAGGTATCATTAATGAAGTCTGTCTTGGGTCACGTTTCTCTGCACAGAATTATAGGCGTGGCCTCTTATTTGAGAATAAATTCTATATGCTGAATATCATCGCAACGGAGACTTCCCAATTCTTTTTATGATAAATCGACATTATCATTTGGGGGCAACGTTCAATTAACTTCGACCCGCTTCTACGGCAGACCACCTTTCCCAGGTGCAACAGACAAAGGGGACATCAGCCGGCTGCTCTCAGAGGTAACTATACCTTTTTTATATATATATATATATATATATAATACCTGTACCCTTGCTCTGCTGCCTCTGGTCAAAGTATTCTGTGGCTGCTGGGACGCTGGTTATACTGAACTCGGAACAGTTGGTGAGTTCTTGTGATCCATATTCATGCATAAGTAACTAACACATTACGGTACTGTTATGTCTTTTACATGATTTTATTCTCTCGTCTCTCTCTGCACTGTTTATCAAGGCACTGATAGTACTGCATAGTATGCGTATACCATTGAGATGAAGGGAAATTGATTGCCTCATCCTAACTGATGCCGCTGTATTATTATGTTATTTGATAGTCTAAAGTACATAGATAAGATATTGTAGGATTTATGCCGGCTTGAATAGAAAAGTGAGTTTAGTTTTGGATTTTGATGTTGTTTTAGTTCCGGAATAGTATTCCCTGTGAAGGAATAAGGGAATAGAGAATTGAGTCACTTGTTGATATAACGTATAGTTTGGCATCACAAATTTCTGAAAGACGCTCACGCGCTGTCTATTTGAGACTCTTTGTGGCCACAGAGAGCAGTCCAGGCGACAAATTGGGAGAAATAATATACTGTGTTGTTGAAAAATGGGAAGTGACTCTTCAGAGAGTAATGACAGTACTGCTGCTAATTGTATGTTCAGCCTTTATGGACAACCGTGTGTCCAGTATGTGTCTAAGTGGAATGACATCACACAGGATGAGACGGTACCATTTCCTAAGACGGGCAGTTTTGACCCCGTAGTACTTCAATGCCTTGAGAAACGGGTAAAGTCAGTTATAAAACCTAATGAGCGCATTAAACATTTGCAAGTTTTAGATTTATGGAAAAAGGAAATGTGTAACTGGACTGCAGATAATGGTAAGATTAACCTCTGTATTGACATATGTACTGACACCAAACCCACATAGTAATCCTCCACCATACAACAATATCACAGCATCACCAGCATCTCTATATCCAGTAAGAGAATTAGTCACTACAGAATACACCTAATGACATATCCAGCCTAGAGGATGACGCAGCATTCATCCAGTTTCCAGCTTTTCACAGTGCAGTTCCTCCTGCTGTACAGCCTTCTTACATACCTCCCCCAGCACAGGACGCCCAGGGCTCTGCCCCTCCTGTAATATCCACAAGTACACAACACATAGTCCACCTACGGCACATGGCTCTGACCAAAGAAGCCCACACCAAGAACAAGATGGTGACACAGAACATGACATTGACATATTACAGGAAAACCTTAAACACCGTGTCTCTATAATATCTGATGACTCTTCTGCTTCTCCTGTCTCCCATCCATCTGCTAACTCCCCTGATTTCTATCAGCTTCTGTTACCTAGCCTTCCTTTGCTACTCCACCAGTGGCCTCTCCTGTATATATAAGTGGTAATCAAGCATGTCTCAATGTCACCAGTATACAGGACATATTGCACAGTCCATAAGAACACTCAGAGATGGACCCAGGTTTAATTACAGAATACTAAATAACAGGACGGCGTGTATTCCACCGCATAGGGACAAGAGAAATCATTGAGGCAGACAAGATCAGCTTGCAGCATACACCATACAAGTGCCTACAGACCAAGCCAGCATATATACTGACAGTGAGACCGTAGCACTGAATACTATGCCCACAATGAAATTACCAGGGAGGCCAGAAGTGAAAGGTGAAGGCAATACTGCTGTAAGCCCGGCTGTACCAGCTTCCTCAGTTGAGGTCAGTTACCCACTATCAAAAACTGATCTGTTAAGTATAAAAGTTGGATTTCCAGACCCGAGGAAAGATTCTAATGCCACTTGTAGGTACCTCTCACAGGAATATTATGTACATAAGTTTACTTGCAGGGATCTAGAACAGATATTATATACTTTACCTGAGGATTTAGCAGAATCCCTCACAACCAGTATTGATCTCTCTGCAAATGATTATGGTGACCCAACTAAAGGAAAGATAGAGGCACTTAATGCTAAGCTGTGTGACCTATGCCCACCAGTCCCCAAATGGGACGATTTGTTCACAATCAAACAGGCAGACACTGAAACAGTGGATAAGTATTTTGGTAGATTTAAGTTAATGGTGCCCACATTTACTGCTGGAGAAGTGATAGTTAAACCAAATGAGGCTAGTTCCATGCTAGTTACATGTTTTGTGGAAGGTCTAAAGCCTGCAGTAATGTCCGCACTTGAGACTACTAAACTAGCATGGAGAGACGCCCCAATAAACACTGTAGGGGGGGTGAAGCAAGAGCTCGTGACCTTAATCTTGTCAAACCCACTCCTGTTCTCATTGTCCTTATGGACCCCAGGCAGCTGGACTCATGGAGAGAGCTAATTATACCATAAAGAATAAACTTTCCAAGGTCATAGAAGAGACAAGCCTAAACTGGGTAGAGGCACTGCCCATCATACTACACAGTATTAGAGTGACTCCCAAACCTCCTCTGTCTGTCCCCATATGAGGTGTTATTTGGAAAACCATCCCAACCCGATGATAGGCCCAGAAGAAAGCCACTCCACCCTACATGATCTAACCACAAAATATGTCCTAGACTTGCATGAACGATTCAAACAAATACACAAAGGACGAATTCTCTCTAAAGGTGCTAATCAAATTGACTTGAAATGCTATGATGTGAAACCAGGAGAATTTGTAATGGTTAGAAATTTCTTACGCTCTGGTTCATTTGTAGACAGGTGGGAGGGACCATACCAAGTACTGTTGACCATGCCCACGGCAGTAAAGGTTGCAGAGAAATTGGCTTGGATACATGCATTGCATTGCAAGAAAGTGACTGAGGATGGGAAGAGCAGAGTCCCAGAAAAACCCTCCAGAGGAAGAAGCTGCAGAAGCGTTGAACTTGCAGGCTCTGTTTGAGGAACCCCAGTAACCAGAGACTAAGAGGTAATAAAAATGGCCTGGTTTGGTAAGATGTATATTGAGAATGATGTGGGACAGTCAGTGTTGCTAAACCCCAATCAGGTGAAGAAAAGATCCAGACAGGCCATCGAGATTGGAGTATCGGTTGTAAGCCTGGGAATAATTATATGGATGGGAGGATTATTGACTTACTACTTATTGACAAGGATGACTGAGGGCCCAGGGAAGGGTCAGTCTCTGATGACCTTTGAGGAGGTAATACATCCTTATCCTAGTTATGTACCTCTCATCACTGTTAGGCGCCGGGGTCCGCTCGTCGGTGCGGCCCGGCGCCTAGCAACCAGGGACGCCGTACGCGGACAGCCGCCGGCTCCCTGGCAATGCTGGACGCCGGGTGCGCTGAGCCGCACGGACCCTAGCAACGGGGACGCCACTGGCGGACCATGTTCCCCATTGCTAGGCTTTAAGAGTTAATGTATTCTCCTGCTCTCTGGCCATGCAGCAAGGCAGCTGCACGGCATTTATTCTAATCAGCCTTTTGGCAGCTGATTGGAGGACTCCTTGTTAAATACACTCCCAGGGCTTCTCACAGACGCCGGTAATAGCTTCCTGCATGCTGTTTCTGTTTGCTGAGAGTCTGTTCCAGTCTTGCTGTATCCGGTCATTCCAGTATTCGGAAGTCCTGAACTCTGAAGTTTGTCATCTTATTCCTGGAGTCCTGACTAATCACCATATAACATCCAGTGGTGTTCGTGAGTCGCGGCCTTGCCATGTGTTGCGGCTTGTCCGCTTTATTATTTATTATTTGTGTTTTGGAGCATTTTGCGGAGGGTTCCGCTTCCACAGGTCCACTCTGGTATCCGGCGGTGCTGGGTAGGAGTATTGGACAAGTGGATTTTGGTTGTCCTTTTCCCTGGCGGGTTTCCGCACATACTTCTGTTTTTGTTAGTTAGCTTGTTGCCCCTGGCCTGTTGTCAGTCAGAGGTCCTCTTGTTATCATCCTGCCTCGGATTTCCCTTTGTCTCTCCCTAAGACCGGGGGGCTCCGGAGTTGGGCAGACATAATCCGCCCTTCAAACGTGGCTGCCAGGGGCTCAAGAAACCATAGTCTCGCAGGGGATTTCCGATAGCACGGGTGAGACAATAGAGTTAGGGCGCCAGGGGCAACTAGTCTTCCCTGCTCCCGTTACCTGCATTCCATTCCAGCGCTCTGGTCCTTGTCATAAAATCTCCTCCGGTCAGGAGTGCTGGAATCATAACATTATTACCGGCCATACCAAAACTTAAAATTAAACAGAGTTTAATTTTTTCTTATTCAGTTTTTGTAAGAAATTGTCGGCCTCATGAATCCAACAGGGTTAGGACCAAATCCTGGTCAGCTCTTAGTCAGTCAGATTCAAGAACTTACTCAGATGGTTCAGGATCTTTCCCTTCGGGTGAAGTCGCAGGAAGATCTTTTATGAACTTCCCCGAGGGTAGTTCCTGAACCAAAAATGCATTTGCCTGACCGTTTTTCTGGGGATAGAAAAGAGTTTTTTAATTTTAAAGAATCCTGTAAACTTTATTTTCGTTTAAGACCGATCTCCTCGGGTACTGAATCTCAGCGGGTCAGGATTATTATTTCTTTGCTCCAGGGGGATCCCCAGACTTGGGCATTTGGTTTAAAAGCAGATGATCCGCTGTTGTTGTCAGTAGACGCTTTTTTGGGGTCTTTAGGACTGTTATATGACGACCCTGATAGAGAGGCATCTGCTGAAGGTCAGTTGCGTGCTCTCAGATAGGGTAGGAATCCCGCAGAGGTTTATTGTACGGAGTTTCGCCGGTGGTCGAACGACTGTGGCTGGAATGACCCAGCCCTGCGCAGTCAGTTTCGCCTCGGCTTATCAGAATCTATTAAAGACAGTCTCCTCCAGTATCCCGCTCCTGAGACTCTCGATAAACTCATGGAGCTTTCTATTAAGATTGATCGTCCTCTCAGAGAGCGGAAGGCTGAAAAAGGAGCATCGGTCAGGTCATCTCCGTGTGTATATTCCATTCCTGAGGACATAGAGGAGCCCATGCAGATGGGTCTCTCCCGGTTGTCTCCTGAAGAGAGAGCCAGAAGGCAAAACTCTGGTCTTTGTTTGTACTGTGGGGGTAAGGGACATTTTGCTCGTAATTGTCCGAATAAGTCGGGAAACGCCTTGACCAGGTGAATTGTGAGGGGGTTCAACTAGGTCTGCAGCTTATCTCCTCGCATAACTCCCTTTTAGTCCCAGCTAAGGTTTCCTTTGGCAGCCTCAGTTCCTCGGTGTCGGCTTTTGTCGACAGTGGAGCCGCAGGAAACTTTATGGATTTAACTTGGGCCAAGGCCTTAGGCATTCCTCAGTTATCTTTGGGTAGGAGTGTCACCATGCATGGTTTAGATGGGAGTCCACTGTCCAATGGGGTTATTTCCCTCTGTACACCCCCTATACTACTTACGGTAGGAGCTCTTCATTCTGAAAAGATCGAGTTCTTCCTTACCCATTGCCCAGCAGTTCCAGTGGTTCTGGGTAACCCTTGGCTGGCCTTTCACAACCCCACCATTGATTGGCGGTCAGGGGAGATTTCTCAATGGGGTGCCTTCTGTGATAAGGAATGTATTTCGTTTCCAGTCAGAATAGCTGCTGCAATTCCTGAACTCATTCCCGTGGAGTACCAGGAGTTTGCTGATGTGTTCTCCAAGGGCAATGCAGACATTCTGCCTCCCCATCGGCCTTATGATTGCTCCATTGAGCTAATTCCTGGTGCCGCATTGCCAAAGGGAAGGTTATATGCTTTATCCGGGCCAGAAACTGCGGCCATGAATGACTATGTTAAAGAGAGCCTAGGGAAAGGATTTATTAGGTCATCTAAATCTCCTTTAAGTGCAGGCTTCTTCTTTGTGGAGAAAAAGGATGGCTCGCTCAGACCTTGCATTGACTATAGAGCCTTAAATAAAATCTCAGTTAAAAATACTTATCCTCTGCCGCTGATTTCTGTCCTCTTTGATCAGCTGCGTTCAGCTGTGATTTTCTCCAAAATCGATCTAAGAGGAGCGTATAACCTCATCCGAATCAGGTCCGGAGATGAGTGGAAGACAGCCTTCAGTACTCAGTCGGGTCACTACGAGTACCTAGTGATGCCGTTCGGCTTGTCTAGCACTCCAGCAGTTTTCCAGGACCTCATTAACGATGTGCTCCGTGACTTCCTAGGGAAATTCGTGGTCGTTTACTTAGACGACATCCTGATTTATTCTGACTCTATTGAACAACATGTTACCCAGGTGCGTCAGGTTCTTCAAAAGTTACGTGAGAATCATCTATATGCCAAACTGGAGAAATGCGAGTTTCATGTCACGGAGGTATCTTTTTAGGATACATTATTTCCCCTCTGGGATTTTTCATGGAACCAAAGAAGCTTCAGGCCATCCTTAGTTGGGCGCAACCCACCAATTTAAAACCAATTCAGCGCTTTTTAGGGTTTGCGAATTATTACAGGAGGTTCATTCATTCCTTCTCCGACCTGGTTGCTCCCATTGTGGCCCTGACAAAGAAAGGAGCGGATCCTACCAACTGGTCGCGTGAAGCGGAGTTGTCCTTTCGGGCCTTGAAACAAGCTTTTGTCTCGGCTCCAGTCCTTAGACATCCCAATCCAGGATTGCCCTTCGTTGTGGAGGTTGATGCCTCGGAGGTTGGAGTAGGGGCTATACTATCTCAAAAGGATCCAGAGTCTCAGGAACTACATCCTTGTGCCTTTATGTCTAGGAAATTCTCCTCCGTTGAATCCAACTATGACGTTGGTAACCGGGAACTACTGGCAATAAAATGGGCTTTCGAGGAGTGGAGGCATTGGCTGGAGGGAGCAACACATACCATTTCAGTATTGACTGACCATAAGAATCTGCAATACATCGAATCAGCTAAGCGGCTGAATGCCCGGCAGGCTCGTTGGGCTTTGTTCTTTACTCGTATCAAGTTTATTATAACTTTCAGGCCAGGTTCCAAGAATACCAAGGCAGATGCTCTGTCACGCAGTTTTCTTCCGGTTCATGATAACAGTCCTGTTACTCCCATACTTCCATCTTCAGTCATTTGGGCAGGCCTCACACAAGATTTATTTACCCAGTTAAAACAGCTTCAACACCAAGCTCCTGGAAATTCTCCTGCTGGTCGTCTTTACGTCCCTGAGTTCCTGAGATCTAATGTTTTGACTGAGTTCCATGATAACAAAGTTTCCGGGCATCCAGGGATCTCTAAGACATTGGAGTTAGTCTCCCGCTCAGTATGGTCGCCTGGTCTTTCTAAAGACGTTAAGGAGTTTGTTTCTTTGTCAGGTTTGTGCACAGCATAAGGTTCCCCGTTCCTTGCCTATCGGGCAACTTATGCCCTTGAATGTCCCTCTCAGGCCATGGTCTCATATTTCCATGGATTTTGTGGTGAACCTTCCCCTTTCAGCTGGATGCAGAGTCATTTGGGTGGTAGTAGACCGTTTTAGCGAGATGGCTTATTTCTTGCCCTTCCCCGACTGCCATCTGCCCAAGGATTGGCAGTGTTGTTTCTCTGCCATGTTTTCAGACTTCATGGGTTGCCCACTGATATTGTTTCTGATCGGGGTCCACAATTCGTTGCACAATTCTGGAAGTGTTTTTGTGCTTCATTAAAGATGAGATTGTCATTAACATCTGGTTACCACCCACAGTCCAACGGGCAAACCGAGCGAGTTAACCAATCATTGAAACAGTATTTGCGTTTGTACTCAGCCAAACTCCAGAATGATTGGTCCGAGTTTCTTCCATTGGTGGAGTTTGCTTACAATAATTCTTGTCATTCCTCCACCAACGTGTCTCCATTCTTTTCAGTTTTTGGTTTTCACCCCAGAGCTAATTCTTTTTTTCAACATTCCTCAGTTTCCTCGCTAACCTTAACCTCCCATCTCAGAGCCATTTGGAAAAAAGTGCACCTTGCTCTCAGAAAAGCGGCCTTTCGTGAGAAATTTTTTTCTGACTGGCTCCGACGTCCTTGCAATTTTAAGGTGGGAGATAGGGTATGGTTGTCGACTCGTAACATTAGACTTCGACAATCTTCAGCTAGGTTGGGACCCAAATTTATTGGACCATTTCATATCATTAAAAAAGTTAACCCAGTTGCTTTCCGGTTACGTTTACCAAAATCTCTTCGGATTGGTAATACGTTTCATTGCTCCCTGTTGAAGCCATACATTTCTTCCAATAAATTTCCTTGGAAGATCTCTCAGGGAAGATCTCCAGTGGATGTACAGGGACAACAGGAGTTCCTGGTGGAGAAGGTTCTCGATTCCAAGTTGTCCAGGGGCCGGCTTTATTTTCTGGTTCACTGGAGAGGTTATGGTCCAGAGGAAAGGTCCTGGGTCCTGGATAAGGATCTTCATGCCCCAAGGCTCAAGAGGGCATTTTTTCGGGAATTTCCTTGGAAGCCTGGCTTTAGGGGTTCCTTGACCCCTCCTCAAGGGGGGGGGGTACTGTTAGGCGCCGGGGTCCGCTCGTCGGTGCGGCTCGGTGCCTAGCAACCAGGGACGCCGTACGCGGACAGCCGCCGGCTCCCTGGCAATGCTGGACGCCGGGCGCGCTGAGCCGCACGGACCCTAGCAATGGGGACGTCACTGGCGGACCGTGTTCCCCGTTGCTAGGCTTTAAGAGTTAATGTATTCTCCTGCTCTCTGGCCATGCAGCAAGGTAGCTGCACAGCATTTATTCTAATCAGCCTTTTGGCAGCTGGTTGGAGGACTCCTTGTTAAATACACTCCCAGGGCTTCTCACAGATGCCGGTAATAGCTTCCTGCATGCTGTTTCTGTTTGCTGAGAGTCTGTTTCAGTCTTGCTGTATCCGGTCATTCCAGTATTCGGAAGTCCTGAACTCTGAAGTTTGTCATCTTATTCCTGGAGTCCTGACTAATCACCATATAACATCCAATGGTGTTCGTGAGTCGCGGCCTTGCCGTGTGTTGCGGCTTGTCCGCTTTATTATTTATTATTTGTGTTTTGGAGCATTTTGCGGAGGGTTCCGCTTCCACAGGTCCACTCTGGTATCCGGCGGTGCTGGGTAGGAGTATTGGACAAGTGGATTTTGGTTGTCCTTTTCCCTGGCGGGTTTCCGCACATACTTCTGTTTTTGTTAGTTAGCTTGTTGCCCCTGGCCTGTTGTCAGTCAGAGGTCCTCTTGTTATCATCCTGCCTCGGATTTCCCTTTGTCTCTCCCTAAGACCGGGGGGCACCGGAGTTGGGCAGACATTATCCTCCCTTCAAACGTGGCTGCCAGGGGCTCAAGAAACCATAGTCTCGCAGGGGATTTCCGATAGCACGGGTGAGACAATAGAGTTAGGGCGCATGGGGCAACTAGTCTTCCCTGCTCCCGTTACCTGCATTCCATTCCAGCGCTCTGGTCCTTGTCATAAAATCTCCTCCGGTCAGGAGTGCTGGAATCATAACAATCACACCCCTAGACACTAGAAACAAGAGGAAGATAAAAGAGGCTAAAGAGGTATACCCAAATAGATGTCAGCAGCTACCCCCAATAGCCAGATGTATTTGTAAATATTGCAGACGGAACCCTGAGCAAAGATGTATAGATTGGTGCCACGATAACCCATTGCTCTTTGGAGGTGCACGCACAGTCAGAGCCCCCATAGAACAGACCGAGTGCCACAAGATGGTAAATGTGTATAGATGTATCTGTACCCACTGTGGAAGGATCCCACAGAATGATTGTATAGTATGGTGTTATGAAGGTGAGGAGAGGAATCAGACACAACACTCAGACACACACCATACAATCCATGGGGGAATCAGGAATGATCAGGAATGGCTCCCCGAGGAAGGAGAAAATAAGAATAAAAACACAAAGACAGATGAAAGCCCCTATGAGGGCCCAGTGGAAAAAGCTAGGGTATATGAGAGGAACACCTTTGTAGCAATGGCCCCAGCTGCCGCCCATAGTAATGCTTTCTGTGTAGTACCACCCAAACATGTGGGAGAAGCTTATAAGACCTGCTTTATATGTATTCCAATAACAATAGAAGAAATGCAGAAGATAGAATTGTTACCAGGGAAAATATCACCTTTATAGACATTAACATGGAAACATTAGGGACCAACAACCCGGAAGATAAAATCGGGCGGTATCTCACCACCAGGTATAAGCTGGAGATCCAGCCTAGTATATCTGAAAAGAACTGTTAGTATATTATTGGTGGTAAGCCACAGTTTGAGTCTTTAGGGGTTACCCCAAAATGCACTTGGTAACAATAAGCATCCCTAGAATTGATATATACATGCCCAGGGGCTTATTTTTAGTATGTGGGGATATTGCATATTCTTATTACCCAGCAAATCACGGGAGTTTGTTATTTGGGCAGACTCACCTTGGTAGCAGCTCATGCAAACATAACTACTTTGGACTCTCACAGTAAAGAAAAAAGGTAATTAGATCCTGAATGCCGATCAGACTTACCATTACTTAGCGAGGCACAATACTCAGCATTAGCCTTTTCACTCATAGGAGTCCCAGGACTCAGCCTGTATAACACAAGGGTGATAAATAGCATAGCTTGTGGATTGGCTAAAACCATAAATGCCACCAGTACGGCTATTGCTCTTATAAATGAAGAACTCAGAGAAGTAAGAGATGGTATGATACAAATAGAGTAGTCACTGACTACCTGTTACTTAAAGCAGGAAGTGGTTGTGAACAATTTAAAGGAATGTGTTGTTTTATCATCTCAGATAATTATAATCCCATTGAAAAGGTTAAGTTGTTGCAGGATATACAAGAACATATGAGCCAATCGGCTGATTGGGACCCCTTCCGATGGATCGGGGCCGGAATGTTAAAAATTGCTTTACCAAATATTACACTGTTATAATAATTCTTATAATCTTTATAATTTATGTAACAATAAAATACAGGGCCGGCTCCAGGCCTACTAGCACCCTGAGCGAAAACATGTAAAAGCGCCCCCCCCCCCCCCCCCAATGTGCGTGCAGAAGTGGACGTGGCCTATTGGAAAGTGGGCGTGGCCTCATAACTTCATATTATTAGACTATAAATAAATATATTTTCACACACCCTCTACGCACACAATTAGCAGCCTCACACATAACAGCCACAGTAGTGTTCCTTACACACAATGTCTCCAGTATAGTGCCAGATACACACAATGTCTCCAGTATAGTGTCAGATAGACATGATATGCCCCCAGCAGTGGCAGCTACACACAATATGCCCCCCAGCAGTGGCAGCTACACACAATATGCCCCCCTAGCAGTGCCAGTTACACGATAGTGTTCACTTTTTAGGGCAGGGAGGGCACATTTTTAAGTTAGGAGGGCAAAATGACGTACATACTGTAATGCTTGGTGCTCATCTACCTACATGGCAAAGCATGGACAGTGCGCGCCGAAGGCACGCAGCAAAAAATTTAGGGGCGTTGCTTCGTGGGAAAGGTGCGTGGCCACATAATAGTGGCAATTCGCATTACACCACACAGTAGTGCAGCTAATACACACTGCACCAGGTAGAACCTCCTAGACAGTTTGCGCCAGGCAGAGCACGTTAGACACTTTGCGCCAGGCAGAGCACGTTAGACACTTTGCGCCAGGCAGAGCACGTTAGACACTTTGCGCCAGCCAGAGCACGTTAGACACTTTGCACCAGGCAGAGCACGTTAGACACTTTGCGCCAGGCAGAGCACGTTAGACACTTTGCGCCAGGCAGAGCACGTTAGACACTTTGCGCCAGGCAGAGCACGTTAGACACTTTGCGCCAGGCAGAGCACGTTAGACACTTTGCGCCAGGCAGAGCACGTTAGACACTTTGCACCATTCAGAGCACGTTAGACACTTTGCGCCAGGCAGAGCACGTTAGACACTTTGCGCCAGGCAGAGCACGTTAGACACTTTGCGCCAGGCAGAGCACGTTAGACACTTTGCGCCAGGCAGAGCACGTTAGACACTTTGCGCCAGGCAGAGCACGTTAGACACTTTGCACCAGGCAGAGCACGTTAGACACTTTGCACCATGCAGAGCACGTTAGACACTTTGCGCCAGGCAGAGCACGTTAGACACTTTGCACCAGGCAGAGCACGTTAGACACTTTGCGCCATGCAGAGCACGTTAGACACTTTGCGCCAGGCAGAGCACGTTAGACACTTTGCGCCAGGCAGAGCACGTTAGACACTTTGCGCCAGGCAGAGCACGTTAGACACTTTGCGCCAGGCAGAGCACGTTAGACACTTTGCGCCAGGCAGAGCACGTTAGACACTTTGCGCCAGGCAGAGCACGTTAGACACTTTGCGCCAGGCAGAGCACGTTAGACACTTTGCACCATTCAGAGCACGTTAGACACTTTGCGCCAGGCAGAGCACGTTAGACACTTTGTGCCAGGCAGAGCACGTTAGACACTTTGCGCCAGGCAGAGCACGTTAGACACTTTGCGCCAGGCAGAGCACGTTAGACACTTTGCGCCAGGCAGAGCACGTTAGACACTTTGCACCAGGCAGAGCACGTTAGACACTTTGCGCCATGCAGAGCACGTTAGACACTTTGCGCCATGCAGAGCACGTTAGACACTTTGCGCCAGGCAGAGCACGTTAGACACTTTGCGCCAGGCAGAGCACGTTAGACACTTTGCGCCAGGCAGAGCACGTTAGACACTTTGCGCCATGCAGAGCACGTTAGACACTTTGCGCCATGCAGAGCACGTTAGACACTTTGCGCCAGCCAGAGCACGTTAGACACTTTGCGCCAGCCAGAGCACGTTAGACACTTTGCACCAGGCAGAGCACGTTAGACACTTTGCGCCAGGCAGAGCACATTAGACACTTTGCGCCAGGCAGAGCACGTTAGACACTTTGCGCCAGCCAGAGCACGTTAGACACTTTGCGCCAGCCAGAGCACGTTAGACACTTTGCGCCAGGCAGAGCACGTTAGACACTTTGCGCCAGGCAGAGCACGTTAGACACTTTGCGCCATGCAGAGCACGTTAGACACTTTGCGCCAGGCAGAGCACGTTAGACACTTTGCGCCAGGCAGAGCACGTTAGACACTTTGCGCCAGGCAGAGCACGTTAGACACTTTGCGCCAGGCAGAGCACGTTAGACACTTTGCGCCAGGCAGAGCACGTTAGACACTTTGCGCCAGGCAGAGCACGTTAGACACTTTGCGCCAGGCAGAGCACGTTAGACACTTTGCGCCAGGCAGAGCACGTTAGACACTTTGCGCCAGCCAGAGCACGTTAGACACTTTGCGCCAGGCAGAGCACGTTAGACACTTTGCGCCAGGCAGAGCACGTTAGACACTTTGCGCCAGGCAGACCACGTTAGACACTTTGCACCAGGCAGAGCACGTTAGACACTTTGCACCAGGCAGAGCACGTTAGACACTTTGCGCCAGGCAGAGCACGTTAGACACTTTGCGCCAGGCATAGTACGTTAGACACTTTGCGCCAGGCAGAGCACGTTAGACACTTTGCGCCAGGCAGAGCACGTTAGACACTTTGCGCCAGGCAGAGCACGTTAGACACTTTGCGCCAGGCAGAGCACGTTAGACACTTTGCGCCAGGCAGAGCACGTTAGACACTTTGCGCCAGGCAGAGCACGTTAGACACTTTGCGCCAGGCAGAGCACGTTAGACACTTTGCGCCAGGCAGAGCACGTTAGACACTTTGCACCATGCAGAGCACGTTAGACACTTTGCACCAGGCAGAGCACGTTAGACACTTTGCACCAGGCAGAGCACGTTAGACACTTTGCACCAGGCAGAGCACGTTAGACACTTTGCACCAGGCAGAGCACGTTAGACACTTTGCACCAGGCAGAGCACGTTAGACACTTTGCGCCAGGCATAGCACGTTAGACACTTTGCACCAGGCAGAGCACGTTAGACACTTTGCGCCAGCCAGAGCACGTTAGACACTTTGCACAAGGCAGAGCACGTTAGACACTTTGCACCAGGCAGAGCACGTTAGACACTTTGCACCAGGCAGAGCACGTTAGACACTTTGCACCAGGCAGAGCACG
Source organism: Pseudophryne corroboree (assembly GCF_028390025.1). NCBI lineage: Eukaryota > Metazoa > Chordata > Amphibia > Anura > Myobatrachidae > Pseudophryne > Pseudophryne corroboree. The sequence continues at coordinate 2,677,838 of NW_026967494.1, forward strand.
TTAGACACTTTGCACCAGGCAGAGCACGTTAGACACTTTGCACCAGGCAGAGCACATTAGACACTTTGCACCAGGCAGAGCACGTTAGACACTTTGCACCAGGCAGAGCACGTTAGACACTTTGCACCAGGCAGAGCACGTTAGACACTTTGCACCAGGCAGAGCATGTTAGACACTTTGCGCCAGGCAGAGCACGTTAGACACTTTGCGCCAGGCAGAGCACGTTAGACACATTGCCTAGCCACAGACGCCTAGCGGGAACACTATATGATATGCTCCCCAGCCGTGCCAGCTACACATGACATGCCCCCCAGCAAAGCCAGATACATAAATGGCCACACAGTGCCAGATATGTAGATACAGAAAAGCCCCCACAGTGCTAGATAAATGCCCCCACAGTGCCAGATAAATGCCCCCACAGTGCCAGATAAATGCCCCCACAGTGCCAAATAAATACCCCCACAGTGCCAGATAAATGTCCCCACAGTGCCAGATAAATGCCCCCACAGTGCGCCCCACAGTGCCAGATAAATGTCCCCCCAGTGCCAGACAAATGCCCCCAGTGCCAGATAAATGTCCCCACAGTGCCAGATAAATGCCCCCAGTGCCAGATAAATGTCCCCACAGTGCCAGATAAATGCCCCCAGTGCCAGATAAATGCCCCCACAGTGCCAGATAAATGCCCCCACAGTGCCAGATAAATGTCCCCACAGTGCCAGATAAATGCCCCCACAGTGCCAGATAAATGCCCCCACAGTGCCAGATAAATGCCCCCAGTGCCAGATAAATGCCCCCACAGTGCCAGATAAATGTCCCCCCAGTGCCAGATAAATGTCCCCCCAGTGCCAGATAAATGTCCCCACAGTGCCAGATAAATGTCCCCACAGTGCCAGATAAATGTCCCCACAGTGCTAGACAAATGCCCCCAGTGCCAGATAAATGTCCCCACAGTGCCAGATAAATGCCCCCACAGTGCGCCCCACAGTGCCAGATAAATGTCCCCACAGTGCCAGACAAATGCCCCCAGTGCCAGATAAATGCCCCCACAGTGCCAGAAAAATGCCCCGACAGTGCCATCCATAAATGCCCCCACAGTGCCATCCACAAATGCCCCCACAGTGCCATCCATAAATGCCCCCACAGAGCCATCCTTAAATGATTCACCCCCCTCCCAAATACCTGCGGCGTTGGAGGGTGAGTACTGCTGTCCGGGTGCGTGTGGGCGGGTCCGGGTAGTAGTATTATCACACATAGTAATATAGTAGTATTATCACACATAGCAATATAGTAGTATTATCACACATAGTAATATAGTAGTATTATCACACATAGCAATATAGTAGTATAATCACACATAGCAATATAGTAGTATTATCACACATAGCAATATAGTAGTATTATCACACATAGTAATATAGTAGTATTATCACACATAGCAATATAGTAGTATAATCACACATAGCAATATAGTAGTATTATCACACATAGCAATATAGTAGTATTATCACACATAGCAATATAGTAGTATCATCACACATAGCAATATAGTATTATCATCACCACACATAGTAATATAGTAGTATTATCACACATAGTAATATAGTAGTATTATCACACATAGCAATATAGTAGTATAATCACACATAGCAATATAGTAGTATTATCACACATAGCAATATAGTAGTATTATCACACATAGCAATATAGTAGTATTATCACACATAGCAATATAGTAGTATTATCACACATAGTAATATAGTAGTATTATCACACATAGCAATATAGTAGTATTATCACACATAGTAATATAGTAGATCACAACCTTATCACCTACATGCTTTCCTCTGTTAATTCAAACCCTGTGTTGCGGAAGTTCTCCAATCTTCCTCAAACTCGCAGAAATATTAACACAATTAATCTTCAAGAACTTTCCACTTCACTCCAACAACTGCTTTCACCTATTTCTGCATTCACCTCTCCTGAGATGGCTGTATCACACCTTAATAAGACTCTAGAACTAGCCCTTGATGAAGTGGCTCCAGCTACCCATCACACTCCACGTAGGCCTAGATGTCAACCATGGCACTCCAAATTAACAAGACAACTACAAAAACTCACACGAAAACTTGAACGTCAGTGGCGTAAATCTCGTATTTCAAGTGACTTCCTCACATATAAGACAGTCTACCATTCTTATAAAAATGCCCTGGACATTGCCAAACAAACATATTTCCAAACTCTTATCTCTGCTCAAGCCTCTAACCCCAAACGACTCTTTAATACATTTAAATCACTTCTGAATCCTCCCGCACCTACCCCACCAGCCACTATCAAGGCACAGGATCTTGCTTCCTACTTCAAGGAGAAGATTGATAAGATCCGAGATGAAATGGTATGCTCTACGGCAGCCAGTGACCTGCTCCGTTCTTTACCTGAACCCTCTGGCACTCTTTCTTCATTTGATCCCACAAATGAAGATGAAGTATCATCACTCTTCTCATCCTGCTTCTCTACTACCTCTCCTCTTGATCCTTTACCCTCACAAATAAGTAAAGCTCTGTCTCTGGTGCTCATCCCTACCTTAACTAACATCTGTAATCTCTCTCTCTCTACTGGTATTTTTCCTTCACTCTTCAAGCATGCAGTTATTACTCCCATTTTAAAAAAACAAAATTCTGACCCTAATGCTCTCTCAAACTACTGCCCTATCTCTCAGCTCCCTTGTCTCTCTAAGCTACTTGAGAGACTTGCCTACACTCGACTCACACACTTTCTTAACTCATACACTTTGTTGGACCCACTTCAGTCAGGCTTCCGTTCCCAACATTCCACAGAGACGGCACTGACTAAAGTGGTTAATGATTTGGTCACTACGAAGTCTAAAGGCCACTACTCACTACTTATTCTTCTAGATCTATCTGCTGCATTTGACACTGTAGACCACTCTCTTCTCATACAGACACTACAATCCCTAGGTCTTAAAGACACAGCCGTTTCTTGGTTCTTCTCGTACCTATCTAATCGCTCCTTCAGTGTTCGCTTCTCTGAATCTACCTCCTCTTCGCTACCTCTTTCAGTTGGAGTACCGCAAGGTTCAGTCTTGGGTCCTCTGCTTTTCTCTATCTATACCTCATCTCTTGGTAAACTAATCAGCTCTTTTGGTTTTCAGTATCATCTGTACGCAGATGATACTCAAATCTACCTATCCTCCCCTGACTTGTCCCTATCTGTACTGGACCGTGTCACTGAATGCCTTTCTGCTATCTCATCCTGGATGACATCTCGCCACCTCAAACTTAATATTTCAAAGACAGAGTTAATTATATTTCCACCGGCCAATAGTAGGTACCAACCTGATATCTCTATCACTGTTGAAAACTCGACTATCTACCCTACCCCACAAGCTCGCTGCCTAGGTGTCATCCTTGACTCTGATCTGTCCTTTGTTCCCCACATTCAATCTGTCTCAAGATCATGTTACATGCATCTAAAAAACATATCCAAAATACGACCATACCTTACACAAGACACTGCTAAAACTCTAATCCACGCTCTCATTATCTCCCGCATTGATTATTGCAATAGTCTCCTGACCGGTCTTCCCAAACATAGGCTGTCACCACTACAATCCATTCTGAATGCAGCGGTGAGGCTAATCTTCCTCGCTAGACGTTCATCGTCTGCAGATCCACTCTGTTAGTCCCTCCATTGGTTACCTGTATTCTACCGCATTCAATATAAAATACTTTTACTCACACACAAGGCCATTTACCAAACTGCACCAACGTACATCACTTTGCTTATCACAAAATATCTCCCAACCCGACCTCTGCGCTCTTCACAAGACCTGCGTCTCTCATCCACACTCATTACTCGCTCCCACTCACGACTGCAGGACTTTCATGGGGCTGCACCCACTCTGTGGAATGCCCTACCACACACAATAAGACTCTCCTCTAGTCTCCAAACCTTTAAGCGTTCCCTCAAAACTCACCTCTTTAGGCAAGCGTATCAAATTCCTGAACCGCCCACATAACTTTCATAAACCTTCCTATCAAATTACATCCACTCTGTACAGTCCACACATATCCTCACATGTCTTCTCATTCTATGCAATAGATAGCACCTTTCCTTATGTACATATGCCTATAGATTGTAAGCTTGCGAGCAGGGCCTTCCTACCTCTATGACTGTTATCACCCAGTTAGTTATTGTTATTTCAAATTGTAAAGCGCAACGGAATTTGCTGCGCTATATAAGAAACTGTTAATAAATAAATAAATAATAGTAGTATTATCACACATAGCAATATAGTATTATCATCACACATAGTAATATAGTAGTATTATCACACATAGTAATATAGTAGTATTATCACACATAGCAATATAGTAGTATTATCACACATAGCAATATAGTAGTATTATCACACATAGCAATATAGTAGTATTATCACACATAGCAATATAGTAGTATTATCATCACACATAGCAATATAGTAGTATTATCATCACACATAGCAATATAGTAGTATTATCACACATAGCAATATAGTAGTATTATCACACATAGCAATATAGTAGTATTATCACACATAGCAATATAGTAGTATAATCACACATAGCAATATAGTAGTATTATCACACATAGCAATATAGTAGTATTATCACACATAGCAATATAGTAGTATTATCACACATAGCAATATAGTAGTATTATCACACATAGTAATATAGTAGTATTATCACACATAGCAATATAGTAGTATAATCACACATAGCAATATAGTAGTATTATCACACATAGCAATATAGTAGTATTATCACACATAGTAATATAGTAGTATTATCATCACACATAGTAATATAGTAGTATTATCACACATAGTAATATAGTAGTATTATCACACATAGCAATATAGTAGTATTATCACACATAGTAATATAGTAGTATTATCACACATAGCAATATAGTAGTATAATCACACATAGCAATATAGTAGTATTATCACACATAGCAATATAGTAGTATTATCACACATAGCAATATAGTAGTATTATCATCACACATAGCAATATAGTAGTATTATCACACATAGTAATATAGTAGTATTATCACACATAGTAATATAGTAGTATTATCACACATAGCAATATAGTAGTATTATCACACATAGCAATATAGTAGTATTATCACACATAGCAATATAGTAGTATTATCACACATAGCAATATAGTAGTATTATCACACATAGCAATATAGTAGTATTATCACACATAGCAATATAGTAGTATTATCACACATAGCAATATAGTAGTATTATCACACACAGCAATATAGTAGTATAATCACACACAGCAATATAGTAGTATAATCACACACAGCAATATAGTAGTATAATCACACATAGCAATATAGTAGTATTATCACACATAGCAATATAGTAGTATAATCACACACAGCAATATAGTAGTATTATCACACATAGTAATATAGTAGTATTATCACACATAGTAATATAGTAGTATTATCACACATAGTAATATAGTAGTATTATCACACATAGTAATATAATAGTATTATCACACATAGCAATACAGTAGTATTATCACACATAGCAATACAGTAGTATTATCACACATAGTAATATAGTAGTATTATCATCACACATAGTAATATAGTAGTATTATCACACATAGTAATATAGTAGTATTATCACACATAGTAATATAGTAGTATTATCACACATAGCAATATAGTAGTATTATCACACATAGCAATATAGTAGTATTATCACACATAGCAATACAGTAGTATTCACACATAGTAATATAGTAGTATTATCACACATAGCAATATAGTAGTATAATCACACATAGTAATATAGTAGTATTATCACACATAGTAATATAGTAGTATTATCACACATAGTAATATAGTAGTATTATCACACATAGTAATATAGTAGTATTATCATCACACATAGTAATATAGTAGTATTATCACACATAGCAATATAGTAGTATAATCACACACAGCAATATAGTAGTATAATCACACACAGCAATATAGTAGTATTATCACACATAGTAATATAGTAGTATTATCACACATAGTAATATAATAGTATTATCACACATAGCAATACAGTAGTATTATCACACATAGCAATATAGTAGTATTATCACACATAGTAATATAGTAGTATTATCACACATAGTAATATAGTAGTATTATCACACATAGTAATATAATAGTATTATCACACATAGCAATACAGTAGTATTATCACACATAGCAATACAGTAGTATTATCACACATAGCAATACAGTAGTATTATCACACATAGTAATATAGTAGTATTATCACACATAGCAATATAGTAGTATAATCACACATAGTAATATAGTAGTATTATCACACATAGTAATATAGTAGTATTATCACACATAGTAATATAGTAGTATTATCACACATAGCAATATAGTAGTATAATCACACACAGCAATATAGTAGTATTATCACACATAGTAATATAGTAGTATTATCACACATAGTAATATAGTAGTATTATCATCACACATAGTAATATAGTAGTATTATCACACATAGTAATATAGTAGTATTATCACACATAGCAATATAGTAGTATAATCACACACAGCAATATAGTAGTATAATCACACACAGCAATATAGTAGTATTATCACACATAGTAATATAGTAGTATTATCACACATAGTAATATAGTAGTATTATCACACATAGTAATATAATAGTATTATCACACATAGCAATACAGTAGTATTATCACACATAGCAATATAGTAGTATTATCACACATAGCAATATAGTAGTATAATCACACATAGTAATATAGTAGTATTATCACACATAGTAATAAAGTAGTATTATCACACATAGCAATATAGTAGTATTATCACACATAGCAATATAGTAGTATTATCTCACACAGCAATAAAGTAGTATTATCACACATAGTAATATAGTAGTATTATCACACATAGTAATATAGTAGTATTATCACACATAGCAATATAGTAGTATTATCACACATAGCAATATAGTAGTATTATCACACATAGTAATATAGTAGTATTATCACACATAGCAATATAGTAGTATTATCACACATAGCAATATAGTAATATTATCACACATAGTAATATAGTAGTATTATCACACATAGCAATATAGTAGTATTATCACACATAGGTAAATTATCAGAAATATACTCTTAATAGGTGCTTACATGCTCATGCTCCATATACACACACACAGTGAGAAGGAACCACAACTTATAGCTAGGGTGTAGAAGAAAAGAACACATTCTGTTACTACCTCTTTCATTTCCCTCATCTGTCCAAGTTTTCTGGAGAGTTGAGACTTTTCACATCGATACTCAATGGACTTGTGCCGGCGATTGCATCCAGAGTACGGGTTTTCCTTTTCCTATCTCATATCTCACACTACTACACTAATTTGGGGAAAATTAAGTTGAATACGATGAATATTTGATTAATTATATGTTGTGTTTAGAGATTAAACAAAAGGCAGGAATGATGAAGAAAAATCAAATATACATCTGTATTGCCTTAGAAATTGTGATTTTAAACATATAGCATTTTAGCATCAGTAATTAATATCTCAATTCTCATATAGAGGTAATTCTCCTGACAGTAATGTTTTCTTCTCGACCTTTGTGTTCTATCACCTGACAGAGAGTTTGTATCTATTAATAGAGACCCTTGTATGTAGATAACCAGAACTTAATAACATTTTATGAGGGTTTTATGTCAGGAGAAAGAGGACATGATAATGAATATCTGATGGACCTTTGCTTTGCATTTGTAACCAATGCTGGGAACTTTCTGCTCAGCGGTGACGTCACTTTAGGTCAACCGCAGGGCAGAAAGTTCCCAGCATTGGTTACAATGTAGCGCATAGGCGCTACATTGTAACACTGCCGTGTGCTGCCTGTCAGTGAAGACAGGAGCACACAGCTGATCAGGAGAGTGCTACAACGTGGCACTCCCTGATTGGCTGAAGAAACCCACTTAGCCAGTAGGCAAAGTGGGTTTCTGGCATTCGGGGAAAGGTGACCCATGTGCAAACATGGGTCACCTTTCAGTTCGTGGTCGGGCAAGCGTTTTTTTGTTTTATTCAAGTACGTGGATTATGCCTGGATTTGACGAGGAGCCGGGACCACTGGATCTGGTGAGTAGAATTTCTTCAACAGGTACCCCTTGGATTCTACTGGACAAGAGGACCGACCTGCGTGAGAACATAAGGTAAGTATGTATGTATGTGTGTATGTAATAAAATTATACTTTCACGGTGTGTGTGTCTTGTGTTTTTTTGGGTATTTTTTTAGTGGTAGTACTACAGGTACCAGCGGGCCAGTTTTTCCGCCGCATGCTGGTACTTGTGGTTCTCCAAGTACCAGCATGCGGGGGAGGCTTGCTGGGACTTGTAGTACTGCTACTAAAAACAATATCTTTTATTTTTCAACAAAGGCTATCAGCCCTCCCATCCGCAGCCCATTGGATGGGGGGGGACAGCCTCGGGCTTCACCCCTGGCCCTTGGGTGGCTGGGGGGGGGGACCCCTTGATTGAGGGGGTCCCCACTCCCCCAGGGTACCCCGGCCAGGGGTGACTAGTTGGATTTTTGATGCCACGGCCGCAGGGCGCTGTATAAAAGTGACCCCCGGCTGTGGCATTATCTGTCCAGCTAGTGGAGCCCGGTGCTGGTTTTAAAAATACGGGGGACCCCTACTCTTTTTGTCCCCCGTATTTTTGGGACCAGGACCAGGCGCAGAGCCCGATGCTGGTTGCTTAAATATGGGGGAACCCCTGTCATTTTTTTCCCCATATTTCTGCAACCAGGATCGGCTCAAAGAGCCCGAGGCTGGTTATGCTTAGGAGGGGGGACCCCACGTAATTTTTTTTAACAACAAAAAGCACTTTCCCACCACTTCCCATTGATATACATGCACGGATCTCATGGATCCCTGCATGCATCTCAAATCACGAAAAAAAAAAGCAGGTCTGTTTTTTATTAGGACTTTTTTGCGAATTGTAATTATTCACGGCAGTGTTTTGTGGTTTTTTGCTTAGTAAATGACCGAGATTCGTATCTAAACAGGCGTAATTTGACCGATGGTGTATTCATTCGTAATTTTTTACCTGAACTAGCAAAAAATTACGAATGCCCTCATCACTGCCATGATTAGTGTTTAGTAAATGACCGAGATTGACCGAGATGACACTTTGATGAAAAAACGGCATCTCGGTCAAAATCGGGAGCTTAGTAAATGTCCCCCATTGAGTCTTTATTTTCCAGTTATACATTTCTTTTCCACAAGTCTAAGATCTGTAAATGCTTTATTCTATCATTTTGTTTTATTTCTTTTCTTTCTCTGTCTCTCAAGACACTTCAGTATCATGGGTTCAAAACTACCCATCTCAGGAAACTTTATTTCCTCATCCCTGGTGATGTCATTCAACTTCGTCACATATTTCACACACACTTGTCCATAAAAATCAATCATACAACTAATCGTGGTTCCCATAATAATCTTAGATGAGTCACTGCCCATTTTCAACAATAACAAAACAATATATTCTCTTTACACAACAATGGGGGTCATTCCGAGTTGTTCGCTCGCCAGCTGCTTTTAGCAGCATTGCACACGCTAGGCCGCCGTCCTCTAGGAGTGTATCTTAGTTTAGCAGAATAGCGAATGAAAGATTAGCAGAATTGCTACTAAATAATTCCTTGCAGTTTCTGAGTAGCTCCAGACCTACTCACAGATTGTGATCAGCTCAGTCCGTTTAGTTCCTGGTTTGACGTCACAAACACGCCCTGCGTTCGGCCAGCCACTCCCCCGTTTCTCCAGACACTTCTGTGTTTTTCCCTGACACGCCTGCATTATTTAGCACACTCCCAGAAAACGCTCAGTTACCTCCCAGAAACGCCCCTTTCCTGTCAATCATTTACCGATCAGCAGAGCGACTGAAAAGCGCAGCAGAATCCACAGCAAATCTGCTACGTTTTTAGTTAAATAACTAAGCGCATGCACCCTGCGTGCCTTGCGCATGTGCAATTAGCAACAAATCGCAGCATAGCGAAAATCGGCAACGAGCTAACAACTCGGAATGACCACCACTGTCTGTTGCCGAGGGTTACACTTTATAGCCTGGACTGTTCTCTGTGGCCACAAAGAATCTCAATGAGACTTCTTACAGCGTCTTCTGTATAATTTAGAATGCCAAGACCATAAGTTATATATTTGGCAAGTGACTCCTTTATCCGCCCCCACCTTTCGGGGGATAGTATACTCCTATATTACTTGAATCCGTCCTTCAAGCATTCACAAAGTTTACACAACTTCTTATCAATGTACTTTTACTTTCAGATAACACGCTTGCATCAGTTTGGATAGAGGTACTTCTTAGTTTCTCTTTCTCTCAATTCTTTGTTTATAATATAAATACGTACAGTGCCATGCTAGACAGAGAATAGAAAGTAACTGCGGTACTTAAAAGTATAATCATTTATTATTTAATATTTAATTATGCATGAATATAGATCACAAGAACTCACCAACCAGCCGAGTTCACTATAGCTAGCTTCCCAGCAACCACAGAAGACTTTTGCAGATGCAGAGCAGATTAAGGCCCTCATTCCGAGTTGTTCGCTCGGTATTTTTCATCGCATCGCAGTGAGAATTCTCTTAGTGCGCATGCGTAATGTTCGCACTGCGCATGCGCCAAGTAACTTTACTAAGAAGAAAGTAATTTTACTCACGGCTTTTTCGTCGCTCCGGAGAACGCATTGTGATTGACAGGAAATGGGTGTTACTGGGCGGATGTACGGCGTTTTAGGGGCGTGTGGCTGGAAACGCTACCGTTTCCGGAAAAAACGCAGGCGTGTCTGGAGAAACGGTGGGAGTGCTTGGGCGAACGCTGGGTGTGTTTATGACGTCAGCCGGGACCGAAAAGCACGGAATTGATCGCACAGGCAGAGTAAGTCTGGAGTTACTCTAAAACTGCTAACTCGGTTTTGATCGCAATATTGCGCATACATCGGTCGCACATTTAAGAAGTTTAGATTCACTCCCAGTAGGCGGCGGCTTAGCGTGTGTAACTCTGCTATAATCGCCTTGCGAGCGATCAACTCGGAATGAGGGCCTAAGAGTACACAGAATCTCCTATATAATAGCCCTATTCTGTGACCTTGTGATTCATTTGCTAACGCTGGGCGGAGTCACAACACTGGGCGGAGTTAGTCAAATGAGTCACAGAGATCTGGCCAAATCTACAGGAGACTAGGAGCAGAAGCAGATAGCATGGGCATTGGGCATGTCACAGGCAGGGGTGCAGACCTCCCAGCTTTCTGCAGGAGCTTTCTCCAGGCAGAAGGAGGGAAACACACTCGGCGAAAAGGGGGCGTGGCTTCACGGGAGGGTCCCCGTTTTCGTCAGTGAGGGGGCATGCCCAGCGCTCTGTGAGCTGCTGGCACGCTCCCAGGGGCTGATTATGAGTCTGGGGGGCCCAGGGCACTTGAGACAGGGGAGCCCTATCTCATTACTGTGCCTGCTGTGGGGTTGGGGGCGTGGCCTAATTGCGCCCACGCCCCCTTATGCAAATTCCGATTTTTATTTTTATTTTTTTAATGGGATTTTGGCCCCTCAGCTAGGGCTAAATCCAGAGGAGGTGGTCGCTCCCCCCTACACACCCGCACAGGCAGAAGAAAGCAGGGAGACTGCTGCCTCCCTGCAACACCACAGACCTGCCAATATGCAGCAGCGTGTGCTGACTGTAGGACAATGCTGCCGTTGTTGCTGGCAGGACGGGGGAGCTTCTGAGCTGGGACAGAGCTACTCCAGCCGGGGGGCCCCCTAAAACTGTGGGGCCCATGGTACGTACCCCCTGCCCCCCTTAATCCGGCTCTGCTGCTGGAACCCCCCCATTAATCCGTACCCCTTGATGCCCCCTCTCCCTCTGTCTCCACTATTCACCGCTGCTCTGCTAAGCAGAACAGCGAGTACAGGAGCTTTCCAACTGCCCCCCCCACCGCCGGACACTGCGACCCGCGGGTGGGACAGCGGCACAGACCCCAAAAAATGGGACTGTCCCGCGAAAATTGGGACATTTGGGAGGTATGGGGTGTGTGAGGGGGTATGCCGTACAGACAGGCGGGCACCGGCTCACTGTGTGCTTGACCCCCCACATCGGCATACTCAGCAGGGTCTCTCTGGTGCGGAGGAGAGTCACTTTCTGGCACACTCCACGCTTATTAGCTGCAGTTTAGTGGGGCACCTGCCGCTGTGCAGATTCCATACTGCCTCTGTTATCTCCAGCCCCGGCAACCCCACCGCTAGCTGCAGCGCTGCCACCCGCAGTGGAGTGCGCCCAGCTCATTCACACACTTTAGCTGGCGGGTAGCGCTGCAGAAATCCGAGCTGCTTGCAGGCTCTGACCCACTCCTCCCTCCAGCCGCAGCATCTCCTGGGAGCTAACCAGTCACTCCCAGTCTCCCCTTACCACAGTGCCCGGAAGCCGTGAGGTCCGCGCCACGTGCATGCTATGACCCCCTCCTCCCTCCAGCCGCAGCATCTCCTGGGGGCTAACCAGTCATTTCCAGTCTCACCTTACCACAGTGCCCGGCAGCTGCGTGAGGTCTGCAGTGTGTGACTGAGGAGGGGGGGAGGGATGCGGACGGGCAGAGGAAGCAAGACTCCAGCCTGAGAGAGTCAGCCATGCCAAGTCTCCAGCAGCAGCAGATCCCAACAGGTTGGAGTGGAACAGCAGCAGCCAGCAGCAGTGACTCCGGTAAGACACATCTGTCTGTCACCACTGTTTGTCCCTAATACCAATCTCTCCCGTGCCCTGTGTTCTGTCATGTCCCTGTCACCCCTGGCCTTGCCCTGCCACCCTTATCCTGGCCCTTTCACCCTTATCCTGGCCCTGTCACCCTTATGCTGGCCCTGCTACCCCTATCCTGGCCCTGTCATCCCCGTACCGCAGGGTACTTCAGTGTCTGCAGGGTACATCACTGTCTGCAGGGTACTTCAGTGTCCGCAGGGTACATCACCGTCTGCAGGGTACATTACCGTCTGCAGGGTACATTACCGTCTGCAGGGTCCATCGCTGTCTGCAGGGTCCATCGCTGTCTGCGGGGTCCATCGCTGTCTGCGGGGTCCATCGCTGTCTACGGGGTCCATCGCTGTCTGCAGGGTCCATCGCTGTCTGCAGGGTCCATCGCTGTCTGCAGGGTACATCGCTGTCTGCAGGGTACATCGCTGTCTGCAGGGTACATCGCTGTCTGCAGGGTACATCCCTGTCACTGTCTGCAGGGTCCATCGCTGTCTGCAGGGTCCATCGCTGTCTGCAGGGTACATCGCTGTCTGCAGGGTACATCGCTGTCTGCGGGGTCCATCACTGTCTGCGGGGTCCATCACTGTCTGCAGGGTACATCGCTTTCTGCAGGGTCCATCACTGTCTGCAGGGTACATCGCTGTCTGCAGGATACATCACTGTCTGCAGGGTCCATCACTGTCTGCAGGGTCCATCACTGTCTGCAGGGTACATCGCGGTCTGCAGGGTACATCGCTGTCTGCGGGGTACATCGCTGTCTGCGGGGTACATCAGTGTCTGCGGGGTACATCGCTGTCTGCGGGGTACATCGCTGTCCGCGGGGTACATCGCTGTCCGCGGGGTACATCGCTGTCCGCGGGGTACATCGCTGTCCGCGGGGTACATCGCTGTCCGCAGGGTACATCGCTGTCCGCAGGGTACATCGCTGTCCGCAGGGTACATCGCTGTCCGCAGGGTACATCGCTGTCTGCAGGGTACATTACCGTCTGCGGGGTACATTACCGTCTGCGGGGTACATTACCGTCTGCGGGGTCCATCGCTGTCTGCGGGGTCCATCGCTGTCTGCGGGGTCCATCGCTGTCTGCGGGGTACATCACTGTCTGCGGGGTACATCACTGTCTGCGGGGTACATCACTGTCCGCGGGGTACATCACTGTCCGCGGGGTACTTCAGTGTCCGCGGGGTACTTCAGTGTCCGCAGGGTACTTCAGTGTCTGCAGGGTACATTACTGTCTGCAGGGTACATTACTGTCTGCAGGGTACATTACTGTCTGCAGGGTACATCACTGTCTGCGGGGTACATCACTGTCTGCGGGGTACATCAGTGTCTGCGGGGTACATCGCTGTCTGCGGGGTACATCGCTGTCTGCGGGGTACATCGCTGTCTGCGGGGTACATCGCTGTCCGCGGGGTACATCGCTGTCCGCGGGGTACATCGCTGTCCGCGGGGTACATCGCTGTCCGCGGGGTACATCGCTGTCCGCGGGGTACATCGCTGTCCGCGGGGTCCATCGCTGTCTGCAGGGTACATCGCTGTCTGCAGGGTACATCGCTGTCTGCAGGGTACATCCCTGTCACTGTCTGCAGGGTCCATCGCTGTCTGCAGGGTCCATCGCTGTCTGCAGGGTACATCGCTGTCTGCAGGGTCCATCACTGTCTGCAGGGTACATCACTGTCTACGGGGTCCATCACTATCTGCAGGGTACATCGCTGTCTGCAGGGTCCATCACTGTCTGCAGGGTACATCGCTGTCTGCAGGATACATCACTGTCTGCAGGGTCCATCACTGTCTGCGGGGTACATCGCTGTCTGCAGGGTACATCGCTGTCTGCAGGGTACATCGCTGTCTGCGGGGTACATCACTGTCTGCGGGGTACATCACTGTCTGCGGGGTACATCAGTGTCTGCGGGGTACATCACTGTTTGCGGGGTACATTACTGTCTGCAGGGTCCATCACTGTCTGCAGGGTCCATCACTGTCTGCAGTGTACATCACGGTCTGCAGGGTACATCGCTGTCTGCGGGGTACATCACTGTCTGCGGGGTACATCACTGTCTGCGGGGTACATCACTGTCTGCGGGGTACATCACTGTCTGCGGGGTACATCACTGTCTGCGGGGTACATCACTGTCTGCGGGGTACATCACTGTCCGCGGGGTACATCACTGTCCGCAGGGTACATTACTGTCCGCAGGGTACATTACTGTCTGCAGGGTACATCGCTGTCTGCAGGGTACATCGCTGTCTGCAGGGTACATCCCTGTCACTGTCTGCAGGGTCCATCGCTGTCTGCAGGGTCCATCGCTGTCTGCAGGGTACATCGCTGTCTGCAGGGTCCATCACTGTCTGCAGGGTACATCACTGTCTACGGGGTCCATCACTATCTGCAGGGTACATCGCTGTCTGCAGGGTCCATCGCTGTCTGCAGGGTACATCGCTGTCTGCAGGATACATCACTGTCTGCAGGGTCCATCACTGTCTGCGGGGTACATCGCTGTCTGCAGGGTACATCGCTGTCTGCAGGGTACATCGCTGTCTGCGGGGTACATCACTGTCTGCGGGGTACATCACTGTCTGCGGGGTACATCAGTGTCTGCGGGGTACATCACTGTTTGCGGGGTACATTACTGTCTGCAGGGTCCATCACTGTCTGCAGGGTCCATCACTGTCTGCAGTGTACATCACGGTCTGCAGGGTACATCGCTGTCTGCGGGGTACATCACTGTCTGCGGGGTACATCACTGTCTGCGGGGTACATCACTGTCTGCGGGGTACATCACTGTCTGCGGGGTACATCACTGTCTGCGGGGTACATCACTGTCCGCGGGGTACATCACTGTCCGCAGGGTACATCGCTTTCCGCAGGGTACATCGCTGTCTGCAGGGTCCATCGCTGTCTGCAGGGTCCATCGCTGTCTGCAGGGTCCATCGCTGTCTGCAGGGTCCATCGCTGTCTGCAGGGTACATCGCTGTCTGCAGGGTACATCGCTGTCTGCAGGGTACATCGCTGTCTGCAGGGTCCATCACTGTCTACAGGGTACATCACTGTGGGAAGGACGCTTGACCATTAGACTATCGATCCTGCTTAGACTTTTGAACAGCAGAGAGACTTTTCTCAAAGCGTATTCTGAGAATGTCACTAATATCAATATCAGGCGGAAAATGACCAATACTATAAACACAGGTTGAACTCGGGATTTGAAGCAGTTACCCTGACATCACAGCTATTTAGGATGAATGTCAGACTGATATTAAGATAGTAACGCCAGAATTAACGCCGGTTTTATTTGGATTTTTCTTATTGGCTATCCCAAACACGTGATGTTCGTGAGCCAATAAGATGGCGTTTTGAGAACCAAGTAAAACCAAACCCACTCATCTCTAGCAGAAACCATCCGCTCACCTTCTCTGCGTCTCACAAAGTCATGGCGGTTGGAACCAAAAATCTCAAATTTGGACTCATTAGACCAAAGTACATTTTATCACTAGTCTAATGTCCGTTCCTTGTGTTTCTTGGCCCAAACAATTCTCTTTTTCTTGTTGTAAAATGTAGGTGGGAGTCTTCCTGGTGCTTCGTTTGGTACAGTGGCTGCCTCTTATTTTAACAAAAATATACGTTATGGCAGGGATGGGGAACCTTCGGCCCTCCAGCTGTTATTGAACTACACATACCAGCATGCCTTGCTACAGTTTTGCTATTTGACCATGCTAAAACTGCTGTAGGGCATGCTGGAATGTGTAGTTCAACAACAGCTGGAGGGCCGAAGGTTCCCTATCCCTGCGTTATGGTAAGAACTTACCGTTGATAACAGAATTTCTCCTATGTCCACAGGATAACATTGGGATATGCCGAAGCGACAGAGGATTGGCAATAAATAGTCATGAGATTTCTGGCCACCCAGGATGCATTGGGGTCATCCATATAATCCCGCTTTCCAACTCAGTCAAATCAGTTTTTTTCACATAATTTAGGCAGGAGCATTATGTAGAACCCTATTCAGGTGAGAAGAACACACATGCACACCCTTCCATACAAGAGGTAAGAGGTTAGTGCTTGTAAAGATCCTCAAATCAAGTGCGTCAGGGTGGGATCCCTGTGGATACCTGTGGACATAGGAGAAATTCCGTTATCAACGGTAAGTTTTTACCATAACGTATATTTCTCCAGCTGCGTCCACAGGTTATCCACAGGATAACATTGGGATTCCCAAAGCCATTTTTAGTGGTGGGGACGCTCCTGATTAGACAGGAGAACCTTTCGCCCGAATTCAGCATCGTGAGAGGCAAAAGTATCCAAGTCATAATGTCTAATGAAAGTGTTAATGGAAGACCATGTGGCTGCCTTACAAATCTGTTCTGCTGAAGCCCCATGTTGTGCTGCCCATGAAGGACCTACCTTACGTGTAGAGTGAGCAGAAACATTAGCTGGAACAGGGAGATCAGCACGTGAATATGCTTCTGAAATTGTCATTCGAAGCCATCTTGCAAGCGTCTGTTTACTAGCAGGCCATCCTCTCTTGTGAAATCCGTAGAGAATGAAAAGAGAATCTGTCTTTCTGATGGCACTAGTATGATCTACGTAGATTCTTAATGCACAGACTACGTCCAGCGACGCATCTCCCGCTGAAAGTCCAGATACCTGAAAATCCGGGACTACAATCTCTTTGTTAAGGTGAAAATTTGAGACCACCTTCGGAAGATAACCAGACCTAGTTCTGATAAATGCTTTATCTGGATAAAAAATCAGAAAAGGAGACTTACATGACAGTGCTCCTAAATCTGACACTCTTCTAGGTGATGTCATAGTCAGTAGAAAGAGAACTTTAGCTGTCAACCATTTAAGATCCGCTTTCTTAAGTGGTTCAAACAGAGCCCCCTGAAGGACCTTAAGAACCAAATTTAAATCCCAGGGTACCGCAGGAAGAACAAAAGGTGGTTGAATGTGCAATATTCCCTGAAAAAAAGTATGCACATCCTGTAGGTTAGCAATTTTTCTCTGAAACCATACAGTTAATGTTGATATTTGAACTCTCAAGGAAGCCACCTTTAAACCCTTATCCATTCCTGCTTGAAGGAAATCCAAAATCCTGGATAATGTAAAAAATCTTGGCTCCATACCTCTTTCGCTACACCAATGAATATAGGCTTGCCATATTCGATGATAAATACAAGCTGAAGAAGGCTTTCTTGCTCTAAGCATGGTTTGAATAACCTGTTGTGAAAATCCTCTTGACTTTAGGATAGAGGTTTCAACAGCCACGCTGTCAAAGACAGTTAATCCAGATGGCTGTGATAACAAGGACCCTGCCTCAGTAGATCTGGACGTTGAGGGAGCAGAATTGGAGCTTCCATGGACATCGCCCCGGGATCCTTTGTTCTTGACCCATATGCCGGAGCTTTGTTGTTCAGACAGGACGCCATGAGATCTATCTCTGGCAGACCCCATTTGTTTACTAGAGTCTGAAATACTTCCGGGAGTAGTGCCCATTCGGTTTCCTGAATGGTGTGTCAACTGAGAAAGTCCGCTTCCCAGTTCAGTACTCCTGGAACAAACCCTGCAGACAACGCCGGAAGATGGAGTTCTGCCCACCTTAGTATGTGACTTACTTCCCCCATTGATTTTTTGTTGTGAGTTCCTTCCTGATGGTTGAGGTACGCTACTGCTGTTGCATTGTCTGAGCAGATCTGGACTGGTCTTCCTCTCAGAATGTCCTTTGCCTGAACTAGAGCCATATATATGTCCCTTATTTCCAAAAGATTTATTGGCAGGCAACTTTCCTCTGTGGTCCATTTTCCCTGGAACCAAAGCCTTTCGGACACTGCTCCCCAGCCCTGAAGACTGGCATCCGTTGTGAAGATTTGCCAATCTGATATCCAAAAGGGTCTCCCCTTGTCTAGATGGTCCGTCTGTAGCCACCAGGCTAGTGACCTATTTACGATTACTGGAAGCTTTATCATCTGACTTTTTATTGTCTGATATGTTCCATTCCATCTGGTCAGAATCAGCTGCTGCAGAGGTCTGGAGTGGAATTGTGCATATTCCACCATGTCAAATGTTGACACCATCAGACCCAACACTCGTACTGCTGCATCGACTGATATAGTCTGACTGCAGCAACTCCTGAGTCATTACTTGCACCTTCGATATCTTTTTCCAAGGTAAGATTATTCTTTGTAGACTTGAATCCAATATAGCCCCCAAGTGAACCATCCATTATGATGGAATCAGAGACGGCTTTGCCCAATTCATGAGCCATCCGTGTCTTTGTAGACAAGTTATTGTCTGTTGGAGATGGCTCAAATGCAATTCCTGGGATTGTGCCAGAATTAGAAGATCGTCGAGGTATGGAAAAATTCTTACCCCTGCTTGCGGAGATAAGCTGCCATGACCTCCATAATCTTGGTAAATACTCTGGGGGCTGTTGCTAGCCCAAAGGACAAAGCCTGGAACTGAAAATGTTGCTGTAGGATGGCAAACCTGAGGTAACACGGATGGGACTGTGTTATGGGCACATACAGGTAAGCATCCTGTATATCCAGAGGTACCATGTAATCCCATGGTTCCATGGCCAAAACTATGGAACGTAACCTTGGGACCCAAATGTATTTGTTTAACATTTTGAGAATAAGAATTGGTCAGAATGATCCATTTGGTTTCTGAATCAAAAACAGGTTTGAGTAAAAACCCCATCCCCATTGTGCCGGGGGTACTGGGATAATTACCCCAGACTGAAGCAATTTCTGAACTGCTTCTTGCAGAGCACTGGTTTTCGATTTTATATGAGACGGGCTGGTGCAAAAAAACCTTTGAGGCTGCTTCTTGAAAGGGAAACTATAACCCAGAGATACCACCTTCTGCACCCAAGCATCTGTTGTCGACTGCTTCCATATGTGTGCAAAGTGAAGGAGTCAGCCCCCAACCCTGGAGTCCCCCAGGTGGAGGCCCTCACCCTCAGGCTGATGGATTCTGTTCTGGCTTGGAAACTGTCCATCTGGTGGCCCATTGCCTCTTACCCCTAGCAGATTTATTGTACTGGGGTTGCTTAGATTCATCATTTCCCTTTGCTTTACCTTACCATCGAAATGGCCGAAATTTCGAACCCCCAGGCTTGGGGTTATAACTGGCCATAAACCTGACCTTCTTGGATTCGGCTTCCGATTCCAGAATATCTGTCAATTCCTTTCCAAATAGAATATTACCAACGAAAGGCAAAGCTTCCAGAACTTTCTTGGATTCTGCATCTGCTTTCCAAGTACGTAGCCAAATTGCTCTGCGAGCGCCTTCCATTAAGGCTGATGCTTTAGAAGCAATCGTATTCATATCAATTGCTACTTCTTCCAAATATAGTGCAGCTTGTTTTATATGGCCTAGATGAGACTCCTATTTCCTGGTAGGTGCCAAAAAGCCACTTTTTAGTTACTACGTATATTTTACCATCGCTTTTGCCATCCAGGCTGAAGCCATAGCTGGCCTTACAACAGCCCCTGACAGAGAAAAGATGTTTTTCAAGAAACCCTCCATTCTTCTATCTGTGACATCATTTAGTGAGGCAGACGGCAAAGGTAAAATAGATTTTCGCACAAGTCGCACGACATGTGTATCTCCTTTAGGAGGAACTTCTCTTTTTGAACAGTCCGCAGTCAGAAAAGGATAGTAAGAATCCCATCTTTTCAGAATTCTATACTTCTTATTGGGTGTAGCCCAAGGCTCTTCCATAATTTCCGTCAGTTCCTCTGACCCTGGAAACTTAATATTAATGGTTTTTGAACGTTTAAACACAGGTGCTTTAGATTTTGATATTGCCATAGCTGATTCTTCCAGAGACAGAATAGCCTTCATGGCTTCAATAAGCTCAGCTATATCCTCTGAGCTGAAACTCTCTGACTGTTCGTCATATGGGGTATTAGAATACACTGTATTCTCATCTGTTGTTTCATCTTGTGTAGTCTGTAACATAGATGTATCTACCCTGGTTTTAACAGCCTTCTGACTTGTTGCAGCTGCTGGAAATAAACCACTAGAAGGAAGCTGCATGTATGGGTTAATAGTGTAACCTATTCCCTGGGGTGGAACTGCAGGTGCTAATCTGTCAGCTATACTAGACAAGGTTTGTGCGAACACAGCCCACGGTGGATCTGCTGGTTGCTGAACAAGAACCTGTCTTTTACTTTGCTGATACGCAAAACAGTTTGCACATAACCCCTCATAAGTTAGATACTGGGTTAACATCACCACTTTACAAGATAAACATGTTAAATGTGTAGGAGTCCCTAATAAAGTATCCTCGTCACTTTTGCCGCTTACAGACATGGTAAATAATCTGTTTTATACAATATACTACACGCTCTGTGACTGAAATCACTTTATAGAAATATAGAAGTGATATCAATCTGACCCCAACCCAAGCACCAGCATTGAGGTTCAGAAAATACTGACAAACATATAAAAGTCAGCAATCACACTAGCAGTCAGTCACATGTTATATATTAGACATTGTCATATAAGTATATAATCAACCACAAATACTTTCCCAGTATGTAGGAGTACAACTACCGTAATCTCTTTGTAAACAGTTATTTCAAAAAGTTTTTCAGACATATTATGCAGAAAACAACAGTACTGTACAGGCCTCATATGCACTATGTACCAAAATTACCTATTCATACTAACACAGTAGAATCTTAGTACTGTATACCCCTTACTCCATAGAGTGGGATACAGGGAGACTCACCCCACTTCCAGGATCAATCAATACGCTTAACAGACGCTGAGTGGATCCAGACGCTACTAGCGTACACTACCGCTCCGGTAACTGATGAGAGACACAGACGCTCAATAACGGACACAGACGCTCAGTGAACGATACATATATGCAGACGCTCCTGTCTGCGACCCGGTCTAGGCGGAAACTCTAGTGTACACAACCGCAGCGGCCCAAGCTGCGACCGAGTACCCTCGTTGTAGCGTCTGAGACGGAAGTGAGGCCATCAGTTCATGGACGGGAGACGCACGGAAACTGGTCATGAACAGGGGAAGGGGCGACCAGGAGAGCATCTGACTCCCCCCTGCTTACATCAACCCTAGGGATCGTGGCCTCAACCTAGTCCTGGCACCTATGATCCCTAAAGCCTAGCGCTGGAGCACCCATGGTGGTGGTGCATCAACCACTGTTTGTAGTCTCCTCCAATACAGTGCGGCTGTGTCCGAATTCCTCTAGTAAGTGGAACCGTTGCCTTACCTGCTCCATGTGCTCCGGCTACAGCCTGGTAACGTCTGCTGGACCTGCTAGAACATCCAACACAGATGCCCACCGAGACAGAACTGTACCCGTAGGTAAGCGTTATTGCGACTCGGTGGAGAGTTGTTGTAGCGACTCTTTCCAGCATGCATTTAAGACGCTGTTAAGATCACTCAAAACATAGTAAGACTATAAAAATAAAATAAAGCTTAGGGCTGCCTTAACAGCACAAATGGTTTAAAATGGTTGAAAAATAAACATACAAGCCTTAGGGGGGGAGGGGCTGTGCAAGATCCCAGCAAGGAAGAATATATGATTTTGTTGAGCTGAGGTCCAGTAATGAAGCTCCAAATCCCAAATATATAGAAATAAAATAGGACTTGCCTTACATGGGAGACACACATCCACCTCACCTGTGGAAATACCTTCTTTGGTCACCTCAGACTCGAAACGCATAGAGAGTCCTCCCCCCCCCCCCCCCGTAATGTCATCCCACTATTCAAATGAGCTGTCAAAATCAGACATAGCCAAAATCACAAGTACATACAGTCACTATTGGCGGTTCTGGGCTCCGGCCAGTTCAAGAGAAATCGCACAGTCACAATGGCAGCGTGTGTACTCACCTTTACACACCAGACAAGATATTTATACACAGCGACACTGATAATGGGGGTCATTACAAGTTGTTCGCTCGTTATTTTTTTCCCGCTACGGAGCGATTAGTCGCAAACTGCACATGCGCAATGTACGCAGCGTGCCTGCGCCAAGTAAATTAGCACAAAAGTTTGGTATTTTACTCACGGCGTGACAAAGTTTTTTCATCGTTCTGCTGATCAGAGTGTGATTGACAGGAAGTGGGTGTTTCTGGGCGGAAACTGGCGTTTCAGGGGAAAACGCGGGAGTGGCTGGAGAAACGGGGGAGTGGCCGGGCGAACGCTGGGCGTGTGTGTGACGTCAAACCAGGAACGAAACTGACTGAACTGATCGCAGTGTAGGAGTAAGTCTCGAGCTACTCAGAAACTGCTAAGAAATTTCTATTCGCAATTCTGCTAAGCTAAGATTCACTCCCAGAGGGCGGCGGCTTAGCGTGTGCAATGCTGCTAAAAGCAGCTAGCGAGCGAACAACTCGGAATCACCCCCATTATGTGGACACAAAAGTAACAATACAAGTGACACATTAACAGGAAATTGTTTCTGTCACCATAGCGACAATTATCTGGAAATAAGATAATACACAAACATAAAAAGACTCAACGGGAATCTTTTGTTTTTAAACGACTTTATTTCATATCTTTAATACACAGATTTTTCCTATCTATATTTTAAACTTAAAAAATACTTTACACAACATGGATAAAATATCCTTTAAAGCACAGAAACAATTCAAGTTACATTATAGTATTGCAGGTAAGTAAAACAGATACATATCAGGAGCCAAAAGCGTATGGGGGTCATTCAAACCCAGCCGCAATAGCGGCCCGCAGCAGTTTGCGGGTGTTGGCAATATGCACATGCGCAGCGGCCACGCAGACACACATTGCGGCCGCATGCCTGAGGGGCTAACGCGGGCGGGCCAGGACCATTTTCCGGGGGCTGCGTGATCTGCGTTCATCTTTAACCCCCTATAAGCTTCCAGAGTGCACCTCATATCTCATCTTTTCCAAGTTACTACAAATGATATGAGATCGATAGCAGCACTACTTTCAGGATTATTACACAGAACACATCACGCTTCTATCATAAGGACCTGTTTCACCAGGACTGAGTCACAGCTAACTGGCATCACCCACACCTGGAGCTCAGCTAGACAACCATTTAGGATTGGTACTGGGTTCTCAGTACCCGGAGCAAAAGACACAGGTCATCTGCATAGCGGTGGTAGATGAGGGCATGACATCTGATTATTTCACCCAGTGGTAACATGTATATTGCAAAAAGCATAGATAAATAAGATATTAAACCTACCAGTAAATCTTTTTCTCCTAGTCCGTAGAGGATGCTGGGGACTCCGTAAGGACCATGGGGTATAGACGGGCTCCGCAGGAGACATGGGCACTCTAAAGACTTTAGATGGGTGTGCACTGGCTCCTCCCTCTATGTCCCTCCTTCAGACCTCAGTTAGAGAACTGTACCCAGAGGAGACAGAGAGTACGAGGAAAGGATTTTTGTTAATCTAAGGGCAAGATACATACCAGCCCACACCATATAACAGGAATATATGCAACCAGTTAGCAGTATGAACAAAACAGCATCAGCCAGAGACTGAACTCAACTGTAACATAACCCTTATGTAAGCAACAACTATATACAAGCCTTGCAGAATTTAGTCCGCACTGGGACGGGCGCCCAGCATCCTCTACGGACTAGGAGAAAAAGATTTACCGGTAGGTTTAAAATCTTATTTTCTCCTACGTCCTAGAGGATGCTGGGGACTCCGTAAGGACCATTGGGGATTACACCAAAGCTCCAGACCGGGCAGGAGAGTGCGGATGACTCTGCAGCACCGATTGAGCAAACATGAGGTCCTCATCAGCCAAGGTATCAAACTTATAGAATTTAGCAAAAGTGTTTAAACCCGACCAAGTAGCTGCCCGGCAAAGCTGTAACGCCGAGACACCTTGGGCAGCTGCCCAAGAAGAGCCCACCTTCCTAGTGGAATGGGCCTTTACCGAATTTGGTAATGGCAATCCAGCCGTAGAATGAGCCTGCTGAATCGTGTTACAGATCCAGCGGCAATAGTCTGCTTAGAAGCAGGAGCACCAACTTTGTTGGCTGCATACAGGACAAACAGTGCCTCTGTTTTCCTATCCCGAGCCGTCCTAGCTACATAAACTTTTAAGGCCCTGACTACATCAAGAGGCTTGGAATCCTCCCAGTCTCCCGTAGACACAGGCACCACAATAGGTTGGTTCATATGAAACGATGAAACCACCTAAGGCAGAAATTGAGGACGAGTCCTCAACTCTGCTCTATCTACATGGAAAATCAGATAGGGGCTTTTGTGAGACAAAGCCGCCAATTCGGACACCCGCCTCGCAGATGACAAGGCTAACAACATGACCACTTTCCAAGTGAGAAATTTTAATTCAACTGTTTGAAGAGGCTCAAACCATGAGATTTTAGGAACTGTAACACCACGTTAAGGTGCCACTGGGGGCACAAAAGGAGGCTGGCTGTGCAGCACTCTTTTTACAAAAGTCTGGACTTCTGGGAGAAAAGCCAATTCCTTCTGTAAGAATATTGACAGGGACGAAATCTGCACCTTAATGGAGCCTAACTTTAGGCCCATAGCCACTCCTGTCTGCAGAAAGTGGAGAAGACGGCCCAGGTGGAAATCTTCCGTAGGAGCATTCTTGGCTTCACACCAAGATACATATTTCCTCCAGATACGGTGATAATGTTTCGCCGTCACCTCCTTCCTAGCTTTTATCAGAGTAGGGATGACTTCCCCCGGAATACCTTTCCTAGCTATGATCTGGCATTCAACCACCATGCCGTCAAACGTAACCGCGGTAAGTCTTGGAACATGCAGGGCTCCTGCTGCAACAGGTCCTCCCTGGGAGGAAGAGGCCACGGATCTTCTGTGAGCATTTCCTGAAGATCTGAATACCAGGCCCTTCGGGGCCAATCCGGAACAATGACTATTGTCTGGACACTTTTTTGTCTTATGATTCTCAATATTTTTGAGATGAGTGGAAGAGGAGGGAAGACATAGACCGATGGAAACACCCAAGGTGTCACCAGGGCGTCTACCACTACAGCCTGAGGGTCCCTTGACCTGGAACAATACCTCCGAAGTTTCTTGTTGAGGCGTGATGCCATCATGTCTATTTGAGGAAGCCCTCAACGACTTGTTATCTCTGCAAAAACTTCTTGATGAAGTCCCCACTCTCCTGGATGGAGATCGTGTCTGCTGAGGAAGTCTGCTTCCCAGTTGTCCACTCCCGGAATGAATAATGCTGACAGAGCGCTTACGTGATTTTCCGCCCAGCGTAGAATCCTGGTGGCTTCCGCCATTGCCACTCTGCTCCTTGTCCCGCCTTGGCAGTTTACATGTCCCACTGCTGTGACGTTGTCTGATTGAATCAGAACAGGTAGGTCACGAAGAAGAGTCTCCGCTTGTCGTAGGCCGTTGTATATGGCCCTTAATTCCAGCACGTTGATGTGTAGACAAGCCTCCTGGCTTGACCACAGTCCCTGAAAATGTCTTCCTTGTGTGACTGCTCCCCATCCTCGGAGGCTCGCGTCCGTGGTTACCAGAACCCAGTCTTGAATGCTGAACCTGCGACCCTCTAGAAGGTGAGCAGCCACCACAGTAGAGACACCCTGGCCCTGGGGGACAGTCTTATTCTCTGATGTATTTGTAGATGGGACCATGACCACTTGTACAGAAGGTCCCACTGAAAAGTCCTCGCATGGAACCTGCCGAAGGGGATGGCCTCGTAGGCCGCAACCATCTTTCCCAGCACTCGAGTGCATTGATGAACTGACTCTTTTTGGCTTTAGCAGGTCTCTGACCATGCTCTGGAGTTCCTGGGCTTTTTCAATTTGGAGAAAAACCCTCTTCTATTCCGTGTCCATAATCATGCCTAAAAATTATAGCCGAGTCGTTGGAATCAACTGCGACTTTGGCAGATTTAGGATCCAGCTGTGTTGCTGCAGCACTCTCAGGGAGAGTGACACGCTTTTTAGCAACTGATCTCTCGATCTCGCTTTTATCAGGAGATCGTCCAAGTATGGGATAATTGTGACTACTTGCTTGCGTAGGAGCAACATCATTTCCACCATTACCTGGGTGAAAATCCTTGGGGCCGTGGACAGCCCAAACGGCAACGTCTGAAACTGGTAATGACAGTCCTGTACAGCGAATCTCAGGTACACCTGAGTAGGATAAATGGGGACATGAAGGTATGCATCCTTTATGTCTAGTGATACCATAAAATCCCCCCCTTACAGGCTGGAGATCACTGCCCGGAGAGATTCCATCTTGAATTTGAACTTTTTTAGATACAGGTTTAGGGATTTTAGATTCAGAATGGGTCTGACCGAGCCATCCGGTTTCGGGACCACAAATAGGGTTGAATAGTACCCTTTCCCCTGTTGCATTAGGGGAACCTTTATAATCACTTGCTGTTGACACAGATTTTGTATTACAGCTGAAACTATTTCCCTCTCTGGGGGAGAAGCTGGCAAAGCCGACTTGAAAAATCGGCGAGGAGGCAATTCTTCGAATTCCAGTTTGTAGCCTTGGGATACAATTTCTATTGCCCAAGGATCCAAATCTGACAGAACCCAGACCTTGCTGAAGAGTCGAAGACATGCCCCCACCAGCGCGGACCCCCGCAGTGGAGCCCCAGCATCATGCGGTGGATTTTGTAGAAGCCGGAGAGGACTTCTGTTCCTGGGAACTAGCCGTAGCCGGCATTCTTTTCCCTCTACCCTTACCTCTGGCGAGGAAGGAAGAGCCCCGACCCCTTGTGGACTTATGCGACCGAAAGGACTGCATCTGATATTGAGGTGTTTTCTTTTGCTGTGGGGGAACATAAGGCAAAAAAGATTTACCCGCGGTAGCTGTGGAAACCAGGTCCGCGAGGGCCCTCCCCAAATAAAACCTCACCCTTGTAAGGCAAAGTTTCCATGTCTCTTTGAATCGGCATCACCCGTCTATTGGCGGTTCCACAGGGCTTGTCTAGCAGAAATTGCCATGGCATTTGAACCCAACAGCCCAACGTCTCTCATATATAATGCTGCGTCTTTAATATGACCCAAGGTCAATAAAATGCTACCCTTATCTAGGGTGTCAATGTCAGATGACAAGTTATATGCCCATATACAGAAAAAAGAGCGACTGGGCACTGGTGTGTAATAGGTTGTTGCTAATATTGAAAAAAACCAAAGGCGGACAATTAAACTATAAGAAAGGGAGATACAATCTTTCGATAGTAGTCCTTATTGGTGGTGCGCCCAGAGCTAGAGAGTACAAGTACTGGCAATGGGAGAGAGAGCTTTCTCTCACTCCCATTGCAAATTATATGCCCACGCTGCTATTGCGCTACACACCCATGCCGACACTACTGCCGGTCTGAGCAAAGCACCCATATGTGTATAAATTTATTTTAAGGTAGTCTCCTGTCTTCGATCAGCAGGATCCTTGAGGGCTGCGGTGTCTGGAGACGGTAGCGCCACCTTTTTGGACAAGCGCGTCAAAGCCTTGTCTACCCTGGGTGAGGATTCCCAACGTAACCTGTCCTGTGCGGGGAAAGGATATGCCATAAGAATTCTCTGGGAATCTGCAGTTTCTGGTCTGGAGTTTCCCAAGCTTTTTCAAATAAAGCGTTCAGCTCATGAGATGGGGAAAGGTTACCTCAGGTTTCTTCTCCTTAAACATGCATACCCTCGTGTCAGGGACAGAGGGGTCCTCTGTGATATGCAAAACATCTTTTATAGCAATAATCATATAATGAATACTTTTGGGCACCCTTGGGTGTAACCTCACATCATCGTAGTCGACACTGGAGTCAGAATCCGTGTCGGTATCAGTGTCTGCTACCTGGGACAGGGGACATTTATGAGAGCCCGAAGGGCCTTGTGACACAGTCAAAGCCATGGATTGACTCCCTGCTTTTTCTCTGGACTCTGCTTTGTCCAATCTTTTATGTAATAAAGACACATGCATTTAAAACATTCCACATATCCAACCAATCAGGTGTCGGCAGCGCCGACGGAGATACCACAATCATCTGCTCTACCTCCTCCTTAGATGAGCCTTCCACTTCAGACATGTCGACACACACGTACTGACACCCCCACACACACTGGGATATACAATTATGGGGACAGCCCCCAATAAGGCCCTTTGGAGAGACAGAGTATGCCAGCACACACCCAGCGCCACTGGACACTGGAATAAAATCCAAGACTGTACAGTGCTATTTTATAGAATAAATAATACACTCACTGCGCCAATTACATGTGCCTCCCTCTTTTTTGCCCTCTGTACTTGCTCAGCAGGGGAGAATCTTCTCTGCAGTTTGCTGTGGAGAAAAATGGTGCTGGTTAATGCTGGAGGAGCAAGCTCCGCCCCCTCAACGGCAGGCTTCAGTCCCGCTCAGATTCTTTATACTGGCGGGGGGTTTTCAATATACTGCCTCCGCAGTATCTAATATATTAGCCAGTGTCCCTTTAGGTTAATATTGCTGCCCAGGGCGCCCCCCCCGTGCCCTGCACCCTTACATTGCCTTATATGTATGTGTGGGAGCAATGGCTGCGCAGTACCTCAGTGAAGATCTGAAGCCTTCTGCCGCCTTTGAAGTCTTCTTTCTTCTTATACTAACCCGGCTTCTATCTTCCGGCTCTTTGAGGAGGACGGCGGTGCGGCACCGGGACGAACAGCGATGACGACACCTGTGTTCCGACCCTCTAGAGCTAATGGTGTCCAGTAGCCTAAGAAGCAGAGCCTATCAGTTAAGTAGGTCTGCTTCTCTCCCCTCAGTCCCACAATGCAGGGAGCCTGTTGCCAGCAGTGCTCCCTGAAAATAAAAAACCTAACAAAAAGTATTTTCAGAGAAACTCAGTAGAGCTCCCCTGCAGTGCATCCAGTCTCCTCTGGGCACAGGATCTAACTGAGGTCTGGAGTAGGGACATAGAGGGAGGAGCCAGTGCACACCTGTCAGGAATCCACATTCTCCATTGCATCACTTCCAGTGAACAGGCGTCTCCTGGCTTCAGTCCTCTGTTTTCAGAGTATTCCCTGTGAATTGGACCTGTGGAACTACAGGTCCCAGCAGTTCCAGTCTTCAGTCTCCTGCAGCCCACAGCTCACTGTGCTCCACCTAACCAGCTCTATCGTTTGGTAATCACTGGTTTCAGCCAGCAACCTGGAGTACACAGTGATTCTAGTTAACCAGCATTAACTCCCGGTGCACTACTGATCCCAGCCAGCAACCAGCAGTGCATTGCATTAACTGTCTACAGAATCATTCTCCCGGTTAATCACCATCTCCAGTTAATTCTCAGCTGATCTGGGCACCCAATCCTGGAGGGTGTGTTCTCAGAGATTCATCCTATCCTCACAGAGCAAGGTGTATAAACTCCAGTTCCTAGCTCATTCACATTGCCTTGGACAACACGTCACATCCCGTGAACAGGTGGCTCCTGTTTGCAATCTTCTGTCTTCTGAGATTTCCTTGTGTGTTAGACCTGTGGAACAACAGGTCCCAGCCGTTCCAGGTTCCAGCAGTTCCGGTGTTCCGTGGAACTACAAGTTCCAGCAATCACTCCAGCTCTCCTGCTACATTCGGTGTGTCAAGTCTCCAGTGGTTCCCTGTGTTCCAGTCTCCAGATCCCCTGTGTTCCTGGATATTCTCCTGTACCTGTTATTTCCGTGGAACTACAAGTTCCAGCAATCACTCCAGCTCTCCTGCTACATTCGGTGTGTCAAGTCTCCAGTGGTTCCCTGTGTTCCAGTCTCCAGATCCCCTGTGTTCCTGGATATTCTCCTGTACCTGTTACTTCCGTGGAACTACAAGTACCAGCACCAGCAATACCTTTCTGGCTTCACACCTTCTACATCTGCAGTGTGCTCCAGCCTACAGCAGTAGAGACTCCCTCTCCAGGTGCATCCCGTCATCTCACCTGTGATTCAGCCTGCATGCTGATTGTGCACTTCCAACAGCACAGTGAACATTACCATCCAGTCTCCTGCATTTCTACCAGGTTTGCTACCATCATTTCACCTCTGCTGGCTCCACGTTTTAATTACTCTGTTTCCATTTCTGCATTACAAACTCTGCCATAGACTTTCAGTTTCAAACCAATCCATTGCCATTACCATTGCCGTTACCATTGTCATTTCCATTGCATTCGTTTGTTTACTTTCTGCTGCATTATTATCTGGACTTTTCTGTTAATTAATAAATCTACATTGTGCACATGCGCAGAAACCCAGTACTGCCTCCTCACTTCATTTCTTCCATCCTACCTCCACTGACCCACTAGCGCCCCCTCCGGGGACACAAACCAGACCGAACCTGACAGTTTGTCCAAGGCCCATGGACTCGGATGGTGGTCAGAATGTGGGGTCAGGGGCCTTACAAAATCTGGTCTCCCGTTTGGATGGTCAAGAGGCTGCGCAGCAGCAGATGTTCCAGTTTCTACAGGGAATGTCTATCCGTTTGGATACCTTGCAGCAATCCCTTTCAAGTTCAGTTGTTTCTCCAGTTCCTGTTCAAGTCACTCCTGCTCCAGTCATTTCAACTTTCCCTGCACAATCCGTTCCTGTGGATGGCTGTCGCTCAAGTCAGTCCTATGGCGGTCTCTTCGCAGCAAATTCTCCTGAGAGAGCGACTTCCTCCTTTGAAAGCTTCAAGACTCCTTTGTTGTCTGCTGTGAACTCTGAACCACTAAGCACTCTTTATCATCTATTGGAACAACTTCAAAATCTCCTAACAAAAATCATTCCGATAATGCCAGAAATCCTGAGTGGTGCTTTAAACGCAGTGAAGAGTACTGCTCAAAGTATTGAGACTAGTGCGACCTCCGTGTCAACTTTTTTTCAAACTAAAGTCTCTCCTCTTGTGCAAAGGGAGGGCAGATTCCAGAGCTACCCGCGCTCCAAACTCACGGAGGCTGAACGCCGGCATCGCAAGCAGCTTCACCTCTGCTTTTACTGTGGGAGTTCTAGTCATCTTATTAAGGACTGTTCCTTCCGCAACTCAAAAGTTGGTGACAGGTCCCAACATCAAAGTGTTTTCACCTGCAAACCTTCCAGCGTATCCTCTGCAGTTTCAAGTTCCTTTACCCGGGACAGGAGTGTCCAAAAAGTATACGATTGGGGTCCTGTGACAAATAGACCCAATCCCAAGTTCAGAAATCAACAGAGACTATCTATGTTGCCCATAACTAAAGTAGTGTCCGTGCCTACAGCCCGAGAAGGGGCATCCGTGCCTACAGCCCGAGAAGGGGCATCCGTGCCTACAGCCCGAGAAGGGGCATCCGTGCCTACAGCCCGAGAAGGGGCATCCGTGCCTACAGCCCGAGAAGGGGCGTCCGTGCCTACAGCCCGAGAAGGGGCGTCCGTGTCTACAGCCCGAGAAGGGGCGTCCGTGTCTACAGCCCCAGGTGGGGCATCTGATGTTGTGACCCCAGTAGGGGTATCTGATGTTCAGGTTCCAGAAGTGGCATCCGGGCATGCAGCTCAAAGAAGTGTGTCTGATCTATTAACCCCAGGAGGGGTCTTTAGAGTTTCAGCCTCAAGTGAGGAATCCAGGGCCAAGATCCCAGGAGGAATTCTTAAAGTCACAGATACAGACATGAACTTTTGTTTGCCAACTTCAGAGAGTGCTACCAGCTCAGTACCACTCCAAGAGGGATCATTAGAACATCCGGATTCTGTCTATACAGAATCAAGTGTCAATGGACCTAGCCCGGTTCCAGCCGTCGGTCCAAAGTCTCCACTGGTTCCAGCCAGCCTGAGTGGCTCCAATGATGGGCTACCTCCTTCGGTTCCAGCCGATTCCAGAATCCTCGGAGCAAATCCGGTCCTATCCGTCAGTCCGAGGACTCCACCGGTTCCTACCGCTTCAAGCTCTTCCGGACCCAATCCGGTCCCATCCGTCTGTCCGGATCAGCCTCCTCTGGTTCCAGCCAGCCCGAGTAGCTCTGTTTCCAATGCTGAGCTACCTCCTTCGGTTCCAGCCGATTCCAGCATCCTCGGATCAAATCCGGTCCTATCCGTCACTCCGAGGACTCCTTCGGTTCCAGCCGATTCCAGTCTCTTCATATCAAATCCGGTTCCAGCCGGTTCAAGCTTATCTGGACCCAATCCGGTCCCATCCGTCTGTCCAGATCAGCCTCCTCTGGTTCCAGCCAGCCTGAGTAGCTCTGTTTCCAATGCTGAGCTACCTTCGTCGGTTCCTGCCGATTCCAGTTCCTCTGAACCCGGTGTGGTTCTCTCCAGTGTTTCAAGTAAGCAACTCCTGTCGCTATCTCCAGAGTCTACAGTTCTTGCAGATATTGAAGTTGCCTCAACCCAGATGGAGGCTCTACGCATCTCACCCCAAGATGAAGCTTCTAGCGTTCTGTCAACCTCAGCAGAGAATTCCGGTCAGTCAATCCAGGAGATGACGTCCTCTCTCCACCCTCGAGCATTTCAAGTTGATTCTACTCCTGCTTCTGAATGCTTATTCCAGTCCTCTACTCTCAAGTGTCCGACATGGTCTTCCGAGACTTCAACTGACATTCAGCCTTCCAAGTGTCCACCAGATACAAAAGCTCCAGTCTACTTTGATGGTGACTATGCTCAGTTTCATGCAGTGGCGAGCCAATACCTCGCTTTTACTGAGTCTGAACCTTCAGTGACTATTTCTCCAGCCAATGCAATCAGATACTTCCTCCTGTTCTTCAAAGGTAGAGCACTGGACTGGGCGAATCCTCTCATTGAATCTAAAGATCCGTTACTGAGTGATCTTCCCGCTTTCTGCGAAGCCGTAAAACAGGAGTTTGCTCCAAAGTTTATGCAGTCAAAGTCATCTGGGCATTCCGGCCAATTTGTCAACAGTTTGTCTACTGCTAAATCCTCTCCAACATCTCTGTCTGTGCAAGATCAGGATACATTAGACCAAGCTATTAAAGATTTCCAAGCTGTAAAGTCAAGACAAGGTTCTCAGTTTTTCGACTCAATTCCTTCCAAACATGAACAGGTTCTGTTGAATCAATGTATCAGAGATTTCAAGAATCACAGGATTTGGAGAGCTCCAGAATCAGTTCAAAGTCTACCATCTGACGTAAGTGTTGGCTATGCTGCCGTAAACCCTAGTCCTGGTGTCTCACATAGCTTCAAATTCACTGGTCCACAGATTGTCTCAGATTCTGTTGTTCCTAAACAAAAGGCTCCCATGACCACACTAGACCTGGACTCTGACTCTGAAAGTGAGTTTGTTGATGACGACTCAAGTTACATTATGGGGGGTTCTATCCTTCCGAGTTATGCCTTCTCCCAGGAAGTAAAATCTGTCTCAAATGACCATGAATGGTCTACTTGTTCTGAAGATGAAAGCTGGGAAGACTTTTGAGGACCTCTGCTTTTGTGTATTCCTAAACTCTTTTTCAAGGATCCTCCAAGTTCCAGCGTGGGTGTTCGGTGCCCACCCATAAAAGGGGGGGTACTGTCAGGAATCCACATTCTCCATTGCATCACTTCCAGTGAACAGGCGTCTCCTGGCTTCAGTCCTCTGTTTTCAGAGTATTCCCTGTGAATTGGACCTGTGGAACTACAGGTCCCAGCAGTTCCAGTCTTCAGTCTCCTGCAGCCCACAGCTCACTGTGCTCCACCTAACCAGCTCTATCGTTTGGTAATCACTGGTTTCAGCCAGCAACCTGGAGTACACAGTGATTCTAGTTAACCAGCATTAACTCCCGGTGCACTACTGATCCCAGCCAGCAACCAGCAGTGCATTGCATTAACTGTCTACAGAATCATTCTCCCGGTTAATCACCATCTCCAGTTAATTCTCAGCTGATCTGGGCACCCAATCCTGGAGGGTGTGTTCTCAGAGATTCATCCTATCCTCACAGAGCAAGGTGTATAAACTCCAGTTCCTAGCTCATTCACATTGCCTTGGACAACACGTCACATCCCGTGAACAGGTGGCTCCTGTTTGCAATCTTCTGTCTTCTGAGATTTCCTTGTGTGTTAGACCTGTGGAACAACAGGTCCCAGCCGTTCCAGGTTCCAGCAGTTCCGGTGTTCCGTGGAACTACAAGTTCCAGCAATCACTCCAGCTCTCCTGCTACATTCGGTGTGTCAAGTCTCCAGTGGTTCCCTGTGTTCCAGTCTCCAGATCCCCTGTGTTCCTGGATATTCTCCTGTACCTGTTATTTCCGTGGAACTACAAGTTCCAGCAATCACTCCAGCTCTCCTGCTACATTCGGTGTGTCAAGTCTCCAGTGGTTCCCTGTGTTCCAGTCTCCAGATCCCCTGTGTTCCTGGATATTCTCCTGTACCTGTTACTTCCGTGGAACTACAAGTACCAGCACCAGCAATACCTTTCTGGCTTCACACCTTCTACATCTGCAGTGTGCTCCAGCCTACAGCAGTAGAGACTCCCTCTCCAGGTGCATCCCGTCATCTCACCTGTGATTCAGCCTGCATGCTGATTGTGCACTTCCAACAGCACAGTGAACATTACCATCCAGTCTCCTGCATTTCTACCAGGTTTGCTACCATCATTTCACCTCTGCTGGCTCCACGTTTTAATTACTCTGTTTCCATTTCTGCATTACAAACTCTGCCATAGACTTTCAGTTTCAAACCAATCCATGGCCATTACCATTGCCGTTACCATTGTCATTTCCATTGCATTCGTTTGTTTACTTTCTGCTGCATTATTATCTGGACTTTTCTGTTAATTAATAAATCTACATTGTGCACATGCGCAGAAACCCAGTACTGCCTCCTCACTTCATTTCTTCCATCCTACCTCCACTGACCCACTAGCGCCCCCTCCGGGGACACAAACCAGACCGAACCTGACAACACCCATCTAAAGTCTTTAGAGTGCCCATGTCTCCTGCGGAGCCCGTCTATACCCCATGGTCCTTACGGAGTCCCCAGCATCCTCTAGGACGTAAGAGAAAGAACCTTGAAGAACAACGCATGGCAATGATAAGTATACTGCAGAAGTTTAAAATGGTTTCTCACCTGAGTGATTTCTATTGTGCTGATTTATGTATGGAAATGGCCTCTGACCTGTGTGACGTCCCTGATGTTTAACAAGATCTGATCTGTGTACAAAACATTTCCCACACTCAGAACATGGAAATGGCTTCTCACCTGTGTGACTTCGCTGATGTCTAACAAGATGTGATTTACTTAACCATGCCTGCAAGTGCTCTATCTGACCTGGTGGCACGGGATGCGACCAGTCAGATAGTGTTAGCAGCGGCAGGGAAGATAAACTTCCCTCTGCTGCTGCTGTCAGAGGGACCGGAAGGTCCTCTGCATCCCTGCACTCTCCCCGTGTCTGCCGTGCTGCCGATCACTGCTGATCGGTCAGCACGGTAAGGATCTGTCTCCTCCAGCGGCTGCAGACAATGGCAGCCGCTGGGTAGTGTAAATAAACCCTCCCTAGCTGCCCCCAGACCCTCCCCCTGCGTACCTCGAGGCTGTCTCGGCTTTGAAAATGAAAGCCGCGATGGACGCAATGTTCCCGATTGATGTTTGTGGGGGGGGGGGATTTTTTAAAAAAAAAATGCAAAAATTTTTTCCCCTTTTTTTTTTTACCTAAAATCATTGGGGATAGGGTTAAATTCATGTTCTTCACCTAATTCACTCATTAAAAAAAAAAGACAATTTCGGAGCGTTTTTTTACTAAATAAATAGTTAAGTGGTTAAACAACATTTCCCACACTCAGAGTAAGAAAATGGCTTCTCACCTGTGTGACGTCTCTGATGTTTAACAAGATCTGATTTGTGTGCAAAACATTTCCCACACTCAGTACATGGAAATGGCTTCTCACCTGTGTGACTTCGCTGATGTATAATAAGATCTGATTTATGTACAAAACATTTCCCACACTCAGGACATGGAAATGGCGTCTCACCTGTGTGACGTCTCTGATGTATAACAAGATGTGATTTGTATGCAAAACATTTCCCACACTCAGAACATGGAAATGGCTTCTCACCTGTGTGACATCTCTGATGTTTAATAAGATCTGATCTGTGTGCGAAACATTTCCCACACTCAGAACATGGAAATGGCTTCTCACCTGTGTGACTTCTCTGATGCATAACAAGATCTGATTTGTGTACAAAACATTTCCCACACTCAGGACATGGAAATGGCTTCTCACCTGTGTGACGTCTCTGATGTATAACAAGATATGATTTGCGTGCAAAACATTTCCCACACTCAGAACATGGAAATGGCTTCTCACCTGTGTGACATCTCTGATGTTTAATAAGATCTGATCTGTGTGCGAAACATTTCCCACACTCAGAACATGGAAATGGCTTCTCACCTGTGTGACGTCTCTGATGTTTAATAAGATCTGATCTGTTTGCGAAACATTTCCCACACTTAGAACATGGAAATGGCTTCTCCCCTGTGTGATGTCTCTGATGTAAAACGAGATCTGATTTGAGTGCGAAACATTTCCCACACTCCGAGCAAGAAAATGGCTTCTCACCTGTGTGATGTCTGTTATGTCTAACGAGATCTGATTTGTGTGCAAAACATTTCCCACACTCAGTACATGGAAATGGCTTCTCACCTGTGTGACTTCGCTGATGTATAATAAGATCTGATTTATGTACAAAACATTTCCCACACTCAGGACATGGAAATGGCGTCTCACCTGTGTGACGTCTCTGATGTATAACAAGATGTGATTTGTATGCAAAACATTTCCCACACTCAGAACATGGAAATGGCTTCTCACCTGTGTGACTTCTTTGATGTATAACAAGATGTAATTTCTGGATAAAACATTTTCCACACTCAGAGCAAGAAAATGGCCTCTCACCTGTGTGACTTCTTTGATGTATAACAAGATCTGATTTGTGTGCAAAACATTTCCCACACTCAGAACATGGAAATGGCTTCTCACCTGTGTGACTTTGCTGATGTTTAACAAGATGTGATTTGTATGCAAAACATTTCCCACACTCAGAACATGGAAATGGCCACTCAGCTGTGTGGCTTCTCTGATGTCTAACAAGATATGATTTGTATGCAAAACATTTCCCACACTCAGAACATGGAAATGGCTTCTCACCTGTGTGACTTCTCTGATGTATAACAAGATATGATTTCTTTGTAAAACATTTCCCACACTCAGAGCAAGAAAATGGCCTCTCACCTGTGTGACTTCTTTGATGTATAACAAGATCTGATTTGTGTGCAAAATATTTCCCACACTCAGAACATGGAAATGGCTTCTCACCTGTGTGACTTTGCTGATGTTTAACAAGATGTGATTTGTATGCAAAACATTTCCCACACTCAGAACATGGAAATGGCCTCTCAGCTGTGTGACTTCTCTGATGTCTAACAAGATATGATTTGTATGCAAAACATTTCCCACACTCAGAACATGGAAATGGTTTCTCACCTGTGTGACTTCTCTGATGTATAACAAGATATGATTTCTTTGTAAAACATTTCCCACACTCTGAACATATCAGTGGCCTTCCACCTGCCTTACCTGTGTGTGGGTTAATAGGCTTTGTATTCTGTGTAACACATTTGGCATCTATAGCACATGGAAACTCTGTATCTACTCTCAGAGCTGTAACAGATGCACCAATATCAGAGTGATCAGGAGAACATTTCCTAGGATCAGGGGGACCAGCTGATAGAGCTAGATGTATAATTGGGGTAATGGGGTTATCTCCTGGAGAATCCTGTCTACTGTCATTATCTCTTATTTCGCAATCCGGGGATAACATTAGATATCCTTCTGAGATATTCCTGCTTGTGTGTCCATCTGCTGGAAATAAAATACATAATGGAAATGTAACTTTTCTGTAACAATATTAATCTTGTAAACAATAGGAGATGACTCTCTGGGACACTTAAAAATGTGTGTGTATAATAAAACATAACTTTTAATGAAGGCTTTATAATATTGTGTCTCAGACGATCATTTTGTCCACCCTCCTGAGAACACTCACAATAACAAATGTAATATTATAATAAGACTTAGATATATCTCTCTCTTGTACTGGTAACTAACCATGAAGTATAAATGGAGATGTAGTCACTCGCCAAGTCCTATGTCAGCACCAATGTAAAACAATGGATGGGGAACATATCGTATGAATTGGAGATTCTAGATGAACAATAACATCAGTCATATGAGCTGATGGATCAGAGAAATGTCTCCTAACATTACTCCTGGAAGCATTGGTAAGGTAGCATTCCTTTATGTGTGTGCTCATACGCTGGTAAGCCTGTACACGTGTTACTCACCCTTATATAAGGTATATTGCTACAAGAGAATAGGTGTGGAACAAGGTACTTTACATGCAATACACCATATGATACCCTGTAATCATCATCTGCTAAGTCACAATGCACATATAGTGGCAAGCTGCTCAATCAGATTGTGATGTCACTCAGGTGCTAAAAGGAAGGGGTAATTCTGTGTAAGATTTAAGTGTGATTCAAATACAAAAATATATACAAAGTGATAGAGAAAATCATAAGTGTTAATAAAGTGTTAGGGTGTGCTGACCTGAAGCCGCCCAGCCATACCGACATAGGGGCCACCGCACCCCACACCCACTCCATAATTAATTACACCTATGTCTGGGTCTGAATGCCCAGTGTAAGGCCACATGATAATGGCTCCTACAGCATCTGAGAACCAGCTTACCTAGAGACACCCCTAACTTCTCCAATGGCACAAGTCAGCAAT
Source organism: Pseudophryne corroboree (assembly GCF_028390025.1). Taxonomy (NCBI): domain Eukaryota; kingdom Metazoa; phylum Chordata; class Amphibia; order Anura; family Myobatrachidae; genus Pseudophryne; species Pseudophryne corroboree. The sequence goes on from NW_026967494.1 coordinate 2,717,403, forward strand.
CCCTCCTAATGCTGACCCATCCATGCCTCTCTAAATACAATGTACATATATTGGTAAGCTGCTCAATCAGATTGTGATGTCACTCAGGTGCTAAAAGGGAGGGGTAATTCTGTGTAATAAAAAAAATTGTGTTCCCTAATGCACACTGAGTGAAAAGTAATACTACATAATAATCAGATAATACGGAGATCTTAGTTGCGTATAACTGCAGATATAGGGTTAAGCCCCCAGGTCGATCGGCAAGGCGTCTCCATCACTGGGGGTCCCTAATACTAGGTATGGGTCCGGGGTGCAGGACCCCATCACGTCGGCACAGGTCGGCTACCCCAGGTCAGCACACAGGTGAAAATTATTAAGGGTTAATAAGAAGCACATAAGTACTATGTAAGTGAAGTGTGTTTAAAATACAAAAATATATACAAAGTGATAGGGAAAATCATAAGTGTTAATAAAGTGTTAGCAGCTTCAGGTCGGCACACCCTAAGTTATAATCTACTTTCTCTTACGTCCTAGAGGATGCTGAGGTCCATTTAGTACCATGGGGTATAGACGGGTCCTTTGGGAGCCACTGGCACTTTAGGAGTTTAATAGTGTGGGCTGGCTCCTCCCTCTATGCCCCTCCTACCAGACTCAGTTTAGAAAATGTGCCCGGAGGAGCCGGTCACAGCTAGGGGAACTCCTAGGAGTTTTCCTAGGTGTTTATTTTCTAGAGTTAGTTAGGTTACAGGAAGGCTGCTGGCAACAGCCTCCCTGCTTCGTGGGACTTAGGGGGGGTCGGGAATAGGAACCAACTTCCAGAAGAGTTAATGGTTCCCTACTCCGCTGACAGGACACTGAGCTCCTGAGGGTGCTGATCGCAAGCCCACGAGGTGACTGCTCACTCACGCAGCACGGCCGCCACCCCCTAACAGAGCCAGAAGAAGGAAAAATGGTGAGTACAGCGCCAGCGTCTCAGTTAGCGGCAGGGTATGGCGGCACAAGGGTGGGAGCGTAGCTCTGACAGGCTGCGCTCCAGGAAGGCTCAGCAACACACAGTGTAGGTGCTTTGAGGGGCGTCCTGAGCCAGCGTGGATAAACCCTACACTGGTCACACAGCTAACAGGGGCTAATCCCCCTGTTATCACTAAAACCCTCAGGCCAGTATAAACAATTAGTGCAGGAAGCCGCATGCCATTACAAGGGACGGGGCTTCCTCTCAGAGCGGATCCAGTACTCACCCGCGCCATTTTCTCTCTGCAGATCATAGGAACTAGGACACTGACAGGGAGCGCTGCCATCCATATTAAGGTTAGTCAGTCAGCGCCGGGCTTTTATCATAATAACTGTCTGCAGGGGCGCTGTGTGGCTGGCTCCTTATACTCTGTGACTCTCTGAAGGTACTCTGGGGGAAACTGTGTCTGACATTTTCCTGTGTGTGTGTGTGTGTGTGTGTGTGTGTGTATATCCACATTACCATGTCTAAGGACTCTGTGTCCTGTGCTGCAGGGTGTTTATCTTCTCCTGAGGAGTCTATTCCATGTACTCAGGACTGCAATGTGCTGTCTCACCCTTCTGACTCCGAACCCCCATGTGTGGATACTTTAAGGGGAATGATATCCCAGATTTCAACAAGGATGTCACATACTGAGAAAGAGACACAGTTTTTGAGACAATCTGTAGTGGGTTTGAAGTATTCAGCTCCCACTACTTTATCTAAAACCCCACCTACATACCCACAAAAACATACACTTGCCCAGATAATGCAAGCTGACACTGATACCGACTCTGATACAGGGGACGGTGATGGGGATATGCAGGGGGGATGCATCCCTTGCTAAAGAGGTGCAGCTAATGATTGAAGCCATTAGGGATGTTTTGCATATTTCTGAGAAGGTTCTGGAACAAGTAATCTTATTTTACAGTAAATAAGAAATCCTCGCTTACCTTCCCTGCTTCTAAGGAGTTAAAACTCCTTGTTTTAAAAATCCTGGGAAAACCCATAGAAAAAATTCCAGATCACTAAAAGAATTCTCTTTGTTTTCCCTTTCCCTAAAGAGGATAGAAAGAAGTGGGAAAACCCACCTATTGTAGACGCTTCTGTATATAGGCTGTCTAAAAAGATGGTTTTACCTGTCCCTGCTTCAACCGCCTTATAGGAGCCGGCTGACGCAATATTGAGACTACGCTCAAATCACTACACACTGCTACAGGCGTGGCTTTAAGACCCACTATTGCTTGTGCGTGGATTTCTAAAGCCATAGTAAAGTGGTCAGGCACCTTACTAGAGGACTTAGATACTATGGATAGGAGTGACATTGACTTGTTTTTACATCACATACAGGATTCTGCAGGTTTCATGGTGGAGAACATGAAGGACATTGGCCTGCTACTTCCATGGCTGTCTCGGCATGCAGAGGACTCTGGCTACGCCAATGGACTGCGGATGCAGAAACCAAGAAAAGTGTGGAGTTCCTGCCATTCACAGGTCAGGCACTATTTAGGGACGCATTGGATGCGTGGAATCCACGGCGACAGCGGGTAAGTCGACATTTCTTCCCTCCGCAGCAGCCCCAGCTAGGAAATCTTATCCTATACTGCAGTCCTTTTGGACCGCAAAATTTTAAAAATCCAAACCCCCTCCCACCTTCTTTAGAGGAGGTCAGGGAACATCCAAAAGACCTGCACCAACAGGTTCCCAGGAACAGAAACCAGGTTCTGCTTCCTCCAAATATTCAGCATGATGGTGTACCTCCCAGCCTGGAGATCAGGCAGGTGGGTGCGAGACTAAGATTTCAGTCACAGCTGGACGTCATCATGCCTAGACCCCTGGGTGACGGATATTGTTACCCAGGGGTACAAACTGGAGTTTCAGGAACTCCCACCTCACAGATTCTTCAAATCAGGCTTACCAGCTTCGCTGACAGAAAGTGCTATCCTACAGGAAGCCATTAAAAAATTGGTACGAACAAATGTCATTGTTCCAGTTCCACCTCACCCAAAAACCAAGGGTTATTACTCAAACCTGTTTGTGGTACCAAAACTGGACGGTTCGTTAAGGCCTATATTGAACCTGAAATTGTTGAACCCCTACTTGAGGGTTTTCCAAATCAAGATGGAGTCTCTGAGAGCGGTGATCTCAGGTCTGGAGGAGGGGGAATTCCTAGTATCCCTTGATATCAAGGATGCGTACCATCACATTCCGATCTGATCCCACCTCTCCAGGCCTTTCTACGGTTTGCACTACAGGACTGTCACTATCAGTTCCAGACGTTGCCATTTGGCCTCTCCACAGCACCGAGGGTGTGCACCAAGGTCATGGCGGAGATGATGCTCCTCCTACGGAAACAGAGAGTGAACATAATTCCATATCTGGATGATAGGCTGATAGGGGCATCTTCCAAGGAGAAGCTGTTGCAGAGTATTGCGCTCTCAACTCAACTACTCTGGGATCATGGGTGGATCCTGAACCTTCCAAATTCACATTTGGAACTGACAAGGAGACTGCCCTTCCTGGGGATAATACTTGACGCAGAAATGCAGGAGGGTGTTTCTACCAGTGGAGAAAGCATTGGTGATCCAATCAATGGTCCGGGATGTCTTGAAACCTCCCCGGGTATCGGTTCATTGATGCATTCACCTTCTGGGGAAGATGGTATCCTCCTACGAGGCTCTACAATACAGAAGATTCCATGCACGGTTCTTCCAGCTGGATCTCCTGGACAAGTGGTCGGGATCGCATCTTCACATGCACCAGCCGATATGCCTGTCACCGAAAGCCAGAATTTCACTACTCTGGTGGCTGCAAACTTCTCACCTGCTCAAGGGCCGCAGGTTCGGGATTCAGAATTGGATTCTTCTAACCATGGATGCAAGCCTCAAAGGTTGGGGAGTAGTCACCAATGGGGAAAACTTCACAGGAGAGTGGTCAAGCCAGGAATCGGTTCTTCCAATAAACATTCTGTAACTAAGGGCCATATACAATGGCCTTCTACAAGCGGCTCATCTTCTGCAAGATCAAACCATTCAGGTTTAGTCAGACAACATCACAGCGGTGTCCTACATAAACAGGCAGGGTGGAGCGAAGAGCAGGGCTGCAATGTCAGAGGTAACAAGAATCCTGACACACACTGGCACTGTCGGCGATCTTCATTCCGGGAGTGGACAACTGGGAAGCAGACTTCCTCAGCAGGCATAATCTCCATCCAGGAGAATGGGGCCTCCACCCAGAAGTATTCACAGAGGTAACACGCCGATGGGGTATACCTCAGATAGACATGATGGACTCTCGCCTCAACAAGAAGCTTCAGAGGTACTGTTCCAGCTCACGAGACATACAGGCAGTGGCGGTGGACACCCTGGTGACGCCATGGGTGTTCCAGTCAGTGTATGTGTTCCCTTCACTTCCACTCATCCCAAGGATTCTCAAACTAATAAAAAGATCAAGAGTTCCGGCGATCCTCATTGCTCTGGACTGGCCAAGGCGGGCTTGGTACGCGGATCTTCTGGCATTACTGCTGGAGGATCAG